>NC_046663.1:126410544-126426331 GCF_010883055.1 Belonocnema kinseyi
TTTTAAAAAAATTTCTGTATAAACAAATTATTTGTTTAAAAAGTGTTTTCTATGATTTTCCATAATCATACGTTTTTTCTAGTTATATTGCAATAAATTTTATAAACAAATGCAGTAATCAGACATTGTTCGACAGAAAAATTCGTTTTTTTTCGATGCACATTTTCTTAAATTAGGAACTTTATGATTTTTGCAGCAAAATTCATAATTTGTTCGTGAATATTATGATCCTTTAAACAAATTTAATAAACAAATGCATTAGTCGGGCATTTGTCGGCAGAAAAATTCGGTTTCTTCAATGCCAATCTTTTCAGATGGGAATTTGATGAAAATTTCAGCAACGGTCATAATAAGTTGATAAAATTTATTATTTCTTTGAACAAATTTGATGAACAAATGCATTAATCAGGCATCTGTCTACCGAAAAATTCTTTTTTTTCTATACCAACAGTTTTAATTACGCTATGGAAAGAACAAAATTTTCCATCGACAGATGCTCGAATAATGCATTTGCTTATTAAATTTGTTCTTTAAAAAAAATATAATTTATCAAACAATTATGAATTTCGCTGAAATCATCATGAACTTCCCAATTAAAAAGACTGAAATCTAAAAAATCGAATTTTTCCGTCCACAGATGCTCGAATAATGCATTTGTTTGTTAAATTTGTTTTTAAAAATCATAAGATTTGTCAAATTATCATGAATCTTGCCTTACTTATTATGAACATCCCAATTAAAAGTCTGATATCGAAAAAAAATTATTACGTCGACAGATGCTCCAATAATACATTTATTTATTAAATTTGGTTTAAAAAAATCATAAAATTGATCAAAAAATTATGAATTTTGCTGAAATTGTCACGAAGTTCCCAACTGAAAAGACTGCCATTAAAAAAAACAAATTTTTCTTTCGACAAACGCCCAATTAATGCATCATTTAATTAAATTTGTTTACAAAATCATAAGATTAATCAACAAATTATGAATTTTGCTAAATTTATCATAAATTTCCGAATTGAAAAAAGTTGACATAAAAAAAACGAATATTTCTGTCCAAAAATGCCAGATTACTGCATTTGTACATTAAATTTGTTTATAACATAAACAATTATAAACAGAAGAAAATTTTTTCACATAATATTGTTTTGATTACAATTTCTTGCAACATAACTTGAAAAAAACGTGTATTTATGGAAAATCGCCGAAAAATTTTTGTCAACAAATAATTTGTTGATAACCATTTTTTTTGTTATTGTCTAATATTGGAATATCTTTAACTAATTCAATGTTATGCAATTGAAGCGATTTGAAACATTATCCTGTTATTGACGAGCACCAAAACGTCAAATAGAAAAAAAGCCATTTGTTCGTTATATTTGTTTATTTATAAAAAAGATTGAAAACCTAATTCAATAATCAGACTGGACAACTCTCTTAGAAACCTTATTAAATTTTTTTTCGATTTTTTTTTGTCGAAATCGGTGAAGATTTGTGGGCTGTACGTTAGTCTGAACTAAATAAGGCATTTTTCTTCCCAATGTGCGGCATTCCTTTAGGTACAAAACCATCAACTCGTTTTTTTAAAAATAATATTGTAGGACATTCAAAAAGAAAGTCCGGACAGAAAATTTTTGAATTTAAAAAAAAGTTGTCTTAAAAATGTTCAAAATACGTCAACTTTTTGAATTTTTATCAAAAATGGCTGGCTAACGTACTTGACCTTTAGTTTCTGACACTCAGAGAGTGTGCTAAAGGCCAATCGAATAGATTAATTTTTTCAAAAGTTATCCTGCTCACAATTTGACATATATACATACATACAAAGAGACACATTCCCAAAAACCTGCTTTTCGGATTCTGGGTCCTTCAAAACGTGGAGATTTGACAAAAGCAGGGGATGGGGGTCAAATTTTACACAAATCTAATACCTTCTCTGATGAGAATGTAAAAATTATTTAATTTGCCATGAATAATGTTTTGATACTTCTGTTTTTTGTTTTATTCGTGAAAAATAGCATTTAAAACATGTAAGCAAAGTAAATTTTTTTGGATACACACATATGAGACGAAAAAGAAATTGAAAAACATAAGTTGTGATGAGAATGTGCCCACGCAGCGAGCTGAATTTTTTATTGCTGATATAGTTTTTCACGATTAAAAAACAAAACACGCATGCTATCAAAAAGTGATTAAAAACAAATTTGTAGATCTTTAAAAAATACACCATTTTTGTTTACACAACCTTTTACCTATTTTGCACAGTGTAATTGCAAAATGTAATTTTTTATTTTTTATTCTTTTTTTATGCTGTCAAAATTTGAAGTTTCAATTTTTGAAGAAAATTTAAAAAGTTTTTGAAAGGATCATGTAGGACATTCAAAAAGAAATATTTTTCTTCTCCTGACTTTTTTTCATATCCTGCGTTATTTGGCTTAAAATGTTGATTTTCGTGTTTTTTGAAATTTTGTAAATGCAATAACTCTGGTAAATTTTTGCTTAATCAAAAAAAAAAAGATTTAGATAAATTCGTCATCTCCTTGAATACTTGAACAGACCTACAGAAAACTTTTGGATGTTTAAAAAAGTGATCTCAAAAATTTTCAAAATACGTTAACTTTTGAATTTTCATAAAAAATGGCTGCCTAACGAACTTCACCTTTAGTTTCTGACACTTAGAGAGTGTGCTATAGGCCAATCGAATAGATTAATTTTTTCAAAAGTTATCGTATTCACAGCCTGACACATATGCATACATACAGACAGACAGAAGGACATATTCGTAAAAACCTGTTTTTCGTATTCTTGGGGTCTCAAAACGTGGACATTTGACAAAAACAGTGGGGGTCAAATTTCACACATCTAATACCTTCTCTGACGAGAATGTTAAAAAGCAAGAGCATTTATCCCGTTAAAATATTGTTCACCCTTCCTAATTAACTTTGAAGTTTAAAAAAATTGACTTTTTCGATATTTTCTTAGTGACACGGTAAATTTCTCGACTATTTGACCATATAATGTTTGATATGCATTAATGGGAATGTATTAGAAATATGTTGCAACATTAATATATAAGGAATGTTGAAATTAAAATCATTTTTATTGACTTTTAATTACAAGGAAATATTTAAAACCCGCTTACTTCAAATTATTTTTCTGCCCATTTATAGACCTTTGTTTCTGGTATAAGTTAACAAAACTTATGATACAGGGATTTCGTTTAAAGTATTACAAATTTTTAACTAACTAATTGCGGATAGTTGTTTCTACATGAATTTTCGCAACATTACTAATGCAAATCTTGTATTAAATGTTGTCATTACAATTTCAAACCTAATTAAACAGTTCAAAATGGAGTTATTAAAAAAATTTAACTTTTAAATAAAAATAATTTTTAATTCGAGTCGATTCAAGTTTAAAAAATTCTAATTGCAGTCTTATCAATTTCTTTATAAAAAATAAATAATCCCAAATAAATTGAAAGCATTCAAATTTTAATATTTGTTTTTTAATTGAAGAATCTCTAAATATAACACCGGCACACAAAAAAGTGGTCTGTCCGACAGACTACACGAGCATATCTATATATTTTTGGGGTCGCTGAATTCGAATCTGGTGCCCAAATAACCAAGTTGGCTCGTATTTTTCTGAAAAACGAAAAAATAGACGTAAAATCGACAAAAACAGCGATTTTTCAAGTATATTTTTGCAAAAAAAAAATATATTTTCTCGCCCGGTGGACTTAACTAACATATTTATATGTCTTTTAGGTCGACGAATTCGAATCTGAGGCCCAAATAACCAATTTAGCTCATACTTTTTTGAAAATCGCAAAAATAGACGTAAAATCGGCGAATACAGAGATTTTTCTTGTATACTTTTGCAAAAAAAAATTTCATGTCCGGTGGTCTAAATCAGCATATCCTTATGTTTTTGGGGTCACTGACACCAAATCCGGGGTCAAAATAACCCCGTTGGAACATATTTGATCGAAAAATGCAAAAATAGAGGTAAAATCGACGAAAACAGCGGTTTTTCGTGCATATTTTTGCAAAAAAAAAATATCTTCATCCCCGGCGGACTTATCCAGCATATCCTTATGTTTTTGAGGTCACTGATTCTGGATCCGGGGTTCAAATAACCCACTTGGCTCATATTTGATCAAAAAACGCAAAACTAGACATAAGATCGACGAAAACCTTTAAACCTTTACCTTCCTCGACTGGGATTGTCGTTCACTGTAGATTCCCTTTGCGTCTCACGTTTCGCGTCTCACGTTTCGCTTTCATTTGGTACCTTAATTGACTTGATCTCGTTTTAAACTCCAACAGTAGTAAGCCATCATGTTGATATCCCAACATCCCTGATATCGCCTCTCCATCTCTTTTATATCCTGGCAGAAACGTTCGCCTTGCTCTTCACCACAGCCTCCCAGGTTGTCTGGAAACTTATTTATATGCGAATGAAGAAAATGTAGCTTCAAATTTATAAGGCAGCCTAGTTTACCAAAGCTTGTTACCATTTCTGAAACCACATTTTGATAGTCGGGACTTTTCTTATTACCTAAAAAGTTTTTTACAACATTTTTAAAACCAAGCCGGGCATCTTTTTCAGTGTCAGACATATTTGTAATGAATTCTGGATCCTGCAACATTTTTCTTTTCTGCGGTCCATCGTAGATCCCCTCTTTTAATTTTGCTTCGGAAAGTTGTGGAAATTGATTGTCCAAATACGCATGGAAATCGCCATCCTTGTCAAGCGCTTTGACAAACTGTTTCATAAGACCCAGCTTTATATGAAGGAGTGGAATAAAAACTTCTTTTGGTTCAACTAGAGGATCTTCAATTATATTTGTTTGTCCTTGCTCAAACGATATTCTTTTTTGGCCATCTTTTTTTTGTAATGACGAACGCGATCTCGACTGTCCCATAAGCACAAGTAACAAGGTGTTTTTGTATACCCTGATTGCTCTCCTAAAACGATTCCAAGAATTTTGGGATCCCCGCAAATTTTGCACTTATAAGTTGATTAATTGATTTTTTCCAGGACAAATTTTAAGTTACTGTAATACTCTTTTAGTTCCGTAGAATTTGCGATTGAAATTGGAGCGTAAACATTAGTATTATGCAATAACACGGCTTTTAGACTGCGCTTAGAAGAGTCAATGAATAGCCGCCAATTTTCCGGTCTATACAGTCCAGGTTTCATTTTTCCCATTAATCCGTCAATGTTTTTACAATAGACTAACTTTCCATGATCATTTTCTTCAGAAATAAAAAACTGTCTAAACTCTTTTCCCCTATTTCTGTAGAAACTTGATTTAACTCCTTTAGCTAATAAGTTCTTCTTTTGCAAAACGGAAGCAGGATACTCTGAATCATCTTTAGGGAGACCGAGATCTCGCGATAAATCATTCAATTCTTCAGACGTAAATAGCTGAGGAACTTTATTCTTTTGATTGTCTGTTATGTACACTTCTGTATTACCATCGCTGCTTTCATCACCATCCTCGTCATTACCATAATCTGAAATGTCACTTTCATCACGATCAACATCGAAATCTTCATCAGTACTTTTATTTTCTTCTGCTTCCGTTGTCTCTCTGTCAAGTGACAAATTTTTTGAGTTTTTGTAACATCGTTATTTTCAACAGATTTAGTGACGCTAGGTACATCAGTATATTCGATAGCACATTTCTTTTTTCTATTGACTTCTGTCAGGTTTGTCATACAAAACTATCATTCCTCTTTCTGAAGAGGTTTCCTCCATATCGTAGGTTCTCGAATCTTAAGGGTTTTCTTATTTCCTTCTCTGTCTTTCAATCGATTGAATGCCTTATAACAAGCACTGCAAATTTTGTGAGGAACCCAATTTTCACTTTGGTTTTGAACTTCCATACCAAAATAGCTTTTATAAATTGTTTTTATGCCATCGCTGATTACTCTTCGATTTTCTGAAACCTCACATTTACCCCATATGTAGCAAAATGAATCTGGATCACCCACACAATTATGCGCTATAGTGGAAGTGGATAAATTGGAATTGAAACAGCGCTTAAAAGACGTGATTTGTTTTGATTTGGGAGTTTATAGTAATAGTATAAGTATAGTATAGTAAACTATTGATTTAAAAACACAAAAAAAAAGAAACTGATAATGGTTTTTAAAACTGTGCTGAAGTCAGATTAAGAAGCACGCTTGAAGAGATTGTCACCACTGTCCTCTTTACTAACGTGAAGTTCGAGCGCGATCTTTCATCTGTTTGTTTCACAGTCATTTATTTTGACGTGAAGTTCGAGCGGGATCTGTCATTTGTTTTGTTCACAGTCATTTGTTTTGTTCGATTTTACCTCTATTTTTGCGTTTTTCGAAAAAATATGAACGAACTCGGTTATTTGGGCCCCGGATTCGGATTCAACTACCCAAAAAACATATATATATGCTGGTTAAATCCACCGACTATGAAAATATTTCTTTTTTTTGTAAAAATATACATGAAAAATCGCTGTTTCCATCAATTTTGCATCTATTTTTGCGTCTTTCGATTAAAGATGAGCCAACTGGGTTATTTGAACCCCGGATTCAGAATCAGTGACCCCAAAAACATAAGGATATGCTGAATAAGTCCACCGGGGATGAAGATATATTTTTTTTGCAAAAATATGCACGAAAACCGCAAGAAAAATCGCTGTATTCGCCAATTTTACGTCTATTTTTGCGAATTTCGAAAAAGTATGAGCCAAATTGGTTATTTAGGCCACAGATTCGAATTTAGCGAGCCAAAATACATATAAATATGTTGGTTAAGTCCATCGGGCGAGAATATACATTTTTTTTGCAAAAATATACCTGAAAAATCGCTGTTTTTGTCGATTTTATGTCTATTTTTTCGTTTTTCAGAAAAATACGAGCCAACTTGGTTATTTGGACACCAAACTCAAATTCAGCGACCCCAAAAACATATAGATATGCTAGTGTAGCCTGTCGGACAGAACACTTTTTTTTTGTGCCGGTGTAATTATTTCAGATTAAAATTTAGAAAATAAAAAACATTCAAAACGTTAAAAATAGATGTATTTGTAAATTAGAATTATGAAAATTGTATCATTAAAGATTCGAAGCTAATATTATTGCGTCCAAAATTAAATTATTCAAAATTTTCAACTTATAAATAAAAATAATTTTCAGTTCAAAGTGATTCAAAATTTAAAATTGTTAATTGTAAACTAAATTGAATGTTTTAAAGCCAAAGCTGCTGAGATTATAAAATTTTAAATTGTTATTACGATTAAATTTATTTAGAAAAAATTTAATGAAAAAATATCATAAAAAAATAATTAAGTAAAATTTGTGCTAAAATCACATCAATTGTTCAAATTATTTAGTGAACAATGTATGTAATTTGTTAAAAATTCGCCTTTTTTTATAGAAATATATCTTAGTTGAACATTCAACTATTTGGATAAAAGTTTATGCATTTTGTTGAAAATTTTTTTGTTTAGTTGAAAATTGGACTTTTTTATTGAAAATAGTGTATTTCGTGTAATTTTTTTTTGAAATAGTAGAAAAATAGTGTCATTGTTTCAAAAAAGTGTAAAATAGTTTAATAGTATGGTGAGTCCGAGGCCTGTAGTTAGGAATTCAGTCACTGCTGGAAATTAGTACCAATTTCTTATCATTCAAATTAAGATTATCTCAAATTAGTTAGTTTTAATGATTTGAAGTTCTACATAACCTCTGTCAAGTATATTTTCTGAGAAGTTTTAACAGTAATTTATTTATTTGTTGTTATCTGCTAGATTTGATAATGTTATCAATTACCCAGGTCCATTTAACAATTTTTATAAACTCTTAATATTCAAAAATTGGTTATTATGGATTTAAAAATGGATTGTTTTTAATATCAGGACTATTATTCTAAATTACTTTATTTTATTGGATATAATTTTTTATGTAATGATAATAATTATAAAATTAAGATATATTTTTGATTAACTTAAATCTCAATTTAAAAATAAAATTTTTAATTATTCGCAAACAAATTGATTTTCACTTAATTTGAATTGTGAGTATAAAACATTAAAATTGCATTAATTATTTTATTTAATATTGTTATCGTAACAAAAACTAAACATTGATTATTTTATTTCGTAGTTCTCAATTTTACCGTGAAGATACCAATTTTAGCTTGATGTTTCTAATGTAATGGAGGATCTCGAGTTTAAGGGTTCTAAGGGGCTCAAATCAGATAAAGGATTTTCACAGTTCTGGGTCAGAGCCGAGTAGATCCGACCTACTGGCCTGGGATCGCTAATAGACACCAGGATTGTCCTTTGGAAACCCCTGCTCTAAGAGAAGGCTTAACAACCGCGCTGAATGCTGAATGGCACCTGGGCGAAGTGTATTAATCGGCGACTCTGGGATACTGGGCACCTCTCAGAGTATGCAGCCTTATCCTTGCACTCGGGGCTCTACAAGAACGGACCAACCATTTCCCTAGCTGCTCGCGGGAACAATAATCACACCATCAAACCACCAAAAAGTTGTAAATGCGGTTCAAAACGATCGAACGCGCACAGCACCAAACAATGGGTCGGCAAACAGTGTCGGTTACCCTACAGTTCGATATGCTGAAAATAATTTAAATGAAAACACGACGACTAGCCAGCGAAATGTCCAGCGTTCCCCTTTTTTCTGTAAAAAATGTACCTAAGCTAACGGCGTTAATACTTTTTCGAGCGAGGTATACAGGATCCCAAAAACACTGGCGTTGAAAGAATATAATAATAATATCATCCGCTTTTAGGAGTTTTGCGACAACCTTATAATATCTGAGGAGAAATGTCCAGCAATTAATGCTGAAGAGGTAAAGAAAGCAGTGAGGGTTTCGAAGAACTTTTCCGCTGCAAAACCAGATGGTATCAGGAACTGTTGGTGGATGTAGTTTACTTCTATACACCAACATCTGGCCCGCATATTTACCTCATATTTAAAGTCGGAAACGCCCATTCCTCAGTGGCTAGTGTTAGGACGCACTACACTCCTACCGAAAAAAGTAAACTTTACCAACCCAGAAAATTACAGGCCAATAACTTGTTTGAACACACTGTATAAGATCTTTACAGCTCTCCTAAACAACAAGATTGTTCGAAGATTTGATTCTGTATGGAGAGAGATGTACGAACCACGTAGGCCGAAATAAAATGTAGCCGGATGTCGAGAGAACCTGCTAATTGCCAGTGGCATCTGAATAGACGCATCAGACCATCAACGCAAACTGTCAATGGCCTGGATTTAAAGCCGGAAAGCTTTCGATTCAAGCACTTATAGACTAACATGCTGTCAGTTGGAAAGCTTAAAGGTTCATCCACACATAGTGAGATCCATATAGAGATTGATGCTCCTTCGGAAAAATAGATTTACTATCTCATCTGGGAATCATTGAGTGACAACCAACAACTTTACCTGATAGATGAGCGTCTTTCGGGGCGATACCATGAGCCGTCTGCTTTTTTGCATCACATTTCTGTCCTTATCTGTCACACCGCCAAATTCCTCTAGATATCTCTCTGGCAATACTAACCATCGCGATCATAATGCCTCTCATGTATTTCATACGGATTACCTGAAGATCTATGTTTCGGGTAAAAGGAAACGACAGAGTATTTTAAATACCATCAAGAAGTGAACATAAGAGATTCGTATGAACTATGCATTGGACAAGTTCGCCAAAATTCATCTGAAGAAAGGAAAGGTTTTTAGCGTTCCCGAGGACCCTGAGCTTGTGGATATAAATTTTATTAGACATATACAAACTGGAGAGACCTATACATACCTGGACGTGCTTTAATGCCGCATTCAGGACGCAGAATCAGTAAAGGAGTCTCTCTGCAGCAGATAAAAGCATCCTGTTCCGAAGATTTGATCTTCAAATCTGTCGGCGTTGAACAAGGCATCTGCGACTAATATTCTGCCGCCCCGGTTTTTTCTCTATACGTTTAGGGTGTTTCAATGGACGAAGAACGAGCTTAAGACCGTCGATGTCGCCACATGTAAGATCATGCATATGCATAAGAGCAAGCATATCAATTTGTCTGTTCCACGATTATACATCTCACGCCCTCATGGCGGACTTTTGAATCTCCAGTGTCTTCATAACCGAATTGTTCTATGTACAGCTTATATCTTTCAAAAAGGCAGAGAACATCTCCTAAAAATGGTCATGAACCGCGAGATTATTCGTAAAGGAGCGTTCTTTTACAAAGTCGCGGAGCAGGCTACCGAGAAGCTTGCCGTGAATTTTAACATGCGAAGAGATGAAAAGTGCATTACCTCTTCTAGCTACTTCTTTTCTCAAAGCCGAAGTAAAGAAAAAAGAGGTTGAGAAATTCCACCAAGAGCTACTTGTCAAGAAAATGCAAGAACACTTGCATATAAATGCAAAAGAACAGTTCTTATCAAATGAGCAAATTATTGTTTTTCTCGAATCTTGACTCTCATGTTTAGTAATAGAAAATAGATCAACTTTAACTCTGCTCGGATAATAGGTATGCGTACCTCGGAGAACAAGAAATGTTTAGAAAATATTATATTTAAAACTATTTTATAACAAGCATTAATGTGTTCTGTACTTAAAAGATTTTTTTTTAATAGATAGATACTCGTAAGATTTGATGCATTTTGCGCACCCCTAATATTGAAGTTACCATAAGTCGAAGTGTTTCAGCAGCCTCCTCCGCTGCTTTGTACAGAAACGCTCCTTTGCCTACTTCTTCGTGCTTCCTGACCATTTTAAGAAGAGGGTCTCTTCTATTTGCGACTCTATGCGCTGTACCCAAAATAATCTTGTTGTGAAAACATTCAAGACTCAATATTCCGCGCCCACCTTCGCGGCGTGAGATGTACAGTCGCTCTGAAAGACACCTCTCTGAAAAGTGACCTTGTTAGTTGTCACCCGATTTTTTCCAGATGAGATAGTAAATCTGGTTTTCCAAAGCGGCATCAATCTCTCTACGCACCTAACTATTTGCGGATAAACCTTTAAGATTTCCAAAAGCCAGATGATAAGTCTATGGGAGGTCGAATCGAAAGCTTTCCGATAATCAATCCAGGCCATCGATAGGTCACGCTGGTAGAATGCTGCATCTTTACAGACACATCCATCGATGAGCAGGTTCTCTCGACATCCGGCTACGCCTTTCTTTGAGCTCCTCTGGTTTGGGTGGGTGTTCGACAGTAACCGGAGGGTCTCGGAAGAGTCGAAATGGGTCAGAGAGAAACTGTTGATTTTCTCTGGCCCGCCTCTCCCTCCGCTCTAGACTTCTCTTAGCGTCAGATAGTAGCCGTATTCTCTCAACAATATGCAGCCTGATGGTCAGCAGCTTGGACTTGTTAAGTGTATGATTACGGGTCTGGAGTTCGCGCGCGAACTTTCGAACCTTGGCGGTAAAATTCCTGCCAGATGTGATGTAGTCAATCACACACTGAATGCGGGACGCGTTCTTACTAAAACTATGTTTAGTGTTGTCATTGTTGTTCCCACGAGAAGCTAGGGAAAGGGGTTCGGCCATCCTTGTAGAGCCCCGCATGCAAGGATAAGGCTACGTACTCTGAGAGGTCGCCCGGTATCTCAGACTCACCGTTCTAGACACCTCACCCAGGTGCCATTCAGCTTTCGGCACGTTTTTCACACCTCCGCTTGGGGGTTAATTCCTTCGGGACCATTTGTTTAGAAGTAGTTCGAAATCTCTGTTGGATTAATCTTTAAAACTAAAGATTTTAAAGGGAATTAAAAGAACTTGAATGAATGAAAAACAAATTAATGGACGCAACTTAGAAGAAAAAGAGTATGTGATCATAAAATGTACATCGACGTAATAGGTTTTATCAGGGACATAATTTTTGTGTATTGGCTATTATCGGGTGGGATAGAATAATGAGATTTTTTAACATGAACAGAACACATTTTTGTTCTAAATATTAAGCAGCACCAAATATAATTTGCCAAAATTCTCGCAAAGGATTGAAGATTTAGTGGCTAGTTAGAACGATTATTAATGAATTAAAAACATATGATGTGACGTAACTTGAGAGGAAAATTGTCTATGGTTACCAAATGTCAATAGACGACAGTTTTGTTCAAAATATTAAGCTGTTTGAAGTGTAAATCTACTAAAGTGTCTAAATGAATAGATGAAATATTTTGATTCAATTGAAATTATTTTTTTTTATCAACTAGTGCCACATTCTGGTCAAGTCAAGAGTTAGAATTTTCTTCCCAGACACATCGCATGCGCGTTTGAGGACTTTAAGAGAACTGATTGAGAATTTAGAAATTCTTTCAAAGATTTGGGAAATAGCTGCAATATTTAAGATTATTTTGAAACTAGTCAGATAAGTAAGCTTTTTTTAATTATTTAAATTTGAGGATTTCTCACTTTTTTATAAATAAGAAGCAATTATGATTTTGAATGGCTGTTAATTACTAATTCTCCAGAAGTACATTGGATTAATTTTGTAATTAATTAAATGCTTTGCAAGTATGTGCGATCCTACTAACAGGAATTTTAGCATCAAATGACCACAGTTTTGTTCGAAATATTAATTAGTTTGAACCTGAAAGCTCTTTAAAAAATCTAAGAGAATACATTAAATATTTTTATTCACATTGCTTTATTTTTATCATTCAAATAAAACAAGATTCTAGTCACATCAAGAATTAAAATTTATGTTCTAAGATACATATCACGCTCGTGCGAAAACTTTGAAAAATTTCAAAAAAATCTCAAAATATCCATGAAGAAATCCGAGTAATCTGCCAAACTTCAAAATAAGGTTTTCTCCTTCTTTAGAAGATATTAGAAGTCTCCATTTAAAAAATCTTTTGAAGTAAAGATTTAAAAGCGAATTTTAAGGGGATTGAATAAATTAATAAAATTTAATGACGCAATTCGGTAGGAAAATAGCATATGATTATGAAATGTACATAGACGTAATGAGTCTTACCAGGGAACTAATTTTTGTGGATTAGCTATTATCGTGTAGGATAGCTTAATTTGTCACTTAAACATTGACAAAAGCCACAATTTTATTTCAAATATTAAGAAGTTTCAACTATAAAACCTTCAAAGTCTCTATGAGAATAGATGAAATAATTTGATTCAGTTGCTGGTATTATTTTAATGATTTAACGAATGTTATATTATAGTCACGTGAAGAGATTAAACTTATTGTTTCAGGTACATCGAACACGATTGCAAAGATTGCAGAAAATTTCAATGTATTCTAAATTGCTTTTAAGATTTCTTACCCTCTAACCACTCATAATCTTAATTGCTCCCCAGTTGGCACAAAATGTGGCGACATCTTTACGACATCGTTACGACATCTTTACGACAACCTTAAAAATATTCTATGTAACGATGTCGTAAAGACGTAGCCAAATGTGGTCAACAGTGGGTTCTTATTTATAAAAAATGAGAAGCACTCACTTTGAAAAGGTGTTCAAATTGCATAGTGCTATCAAAGAATTGAAGATTTAGAGGCTGGTTAGAAGATTTTTAATGAATTAAAAACAAATGATCTAACGCAACTTGATAGGAAAATCGTATATGATTATCAAATGTACATCGACGTAATGGGTTTTATTAGGTATACAATTTTTGTGTTTTGGCTATTATCGGGTTGGATAAATTAAATCGATTAGAGAGTGTCAATAGACCACAGTTTTGTTTAAAATATTAAGCTGTTTCAACTGTAAACAAACCAAAGTGTCTAAATGAATAGAGGAAATATTTTTATTCAGTTGACAATATTTTAATCAATCAACCAGTGCGTACATTCTGTTCGCGTCAAAAGTTTGAATTTTCATCCCAGATACATCGCATACGCGCTAGAGGACTTTAAATGAACTGCTAGAGAATTTAAAAATTCTTCCAAAGATTTCAGAAATATCTGCAGTATAAGGAGCACTTATGACATTGAAGGGTTTTTTATAGTTCCTAATTCTTTATAATCGAATTGCGTTTTTCTTGCAACTAATTACAATCTTTGTAAGTGTATGCTATGTATCTGAATCAGGTCGACAATCCTAACTGAATGAAACTATTTCCTTAACCCATTTAGCCACTTTGGGAGTTCACCCGTCAGTAGTGCACCCCATTAACGTGATATTTTTACATCGACAGATCATATATTTACCCGAAATACTAAGCAGTTTCCACCTGGAAGCTAAAAAAAATCTAAAGGAATACTGCAAATATTTTTATTCAGTTTATTTTATTTTTATTATTCAAATAAATCCAAATTCTGGTCACTTCTATAATTGGAATTTGTGTGGACAGTGGAATTTGTGCTTTCAATTTATTTAGAAGTAGTTTGAAATCTTCGTTCGAAAAATCTTTAAAACTAAAGATTTAAAAGCGAATTAAAAGAAATTGAATGATTCAATAAAAAATTAACTGACGCAACTTGGTAGGAAAAGAGTATATATGGTTATCAAATGTACAGCGGTGTAATCGATTTTATTAGGGACGTAATTTTTGTGGATTGGCTATTATCAAGTTGGAAAGATTAATTTGACTTATTGACATCAACAGACCGTAGGTTTATTTGAAGTATTAAGCTGTTTCATTTATAAAGCTTTCAAAGTCACTGTAAGAATAGATGAAATATTTGGATTCAGTTTCTTCTAAAGACTTCAGAATTATCTGCAGCATTTGATATAATTTTCAGTGGAAGTTTGTGAATTAATTTGTATTTAAATTACAAAAATTGTTTTGAAATCACTTTTAAATATTTCATTACGAATTGCTGTAATCATAATTCATAATTCTTTAAAAGTATATTGGGATAGTTTTGAAACTATTTACTATCTTTGACAGTGTGTGATGTATCCGAACCATGCAAATAATGCTGATTGAATCAAAATATTTCCTCCACCAACTTAGACTCCTTTAATGTGGTTTTTTAAAATGAATATTCCACAGTTTTGTTTAAAATATTAACCTGTATTAACTATAAAGCTCCGAAAGAGTCTAAACGAATATATGAGATATTTGGATTCAGTTGGCATTACTTTTATTTTTAATTATAACTTATTTTAAAAAGGAACACGAGGTGAACTTTTCCAATAAATAGTTCACAATTTTCATTTTTTATTTAGTAATAGTTTTTATGGTTTAAGGTTTTTCTCTCTCACTTTTGTCGAAAGTTGCAACTATTATTTAATCCTAATGCTGTAGCGCTTATTTTAATCCCTAAAGTATTCTCTCAAAATTTAATTGTTGCGTTTTTATTAAAAAACTTTTATTTAGGGACTATAAAATCGTTATTTTTGTAAACAATAGGTTTTCATAAATAAATTTTACATTGTCACCAGAGAAGGTATTAGATTTGTTTAAGATTTTCCCCCTCCCCCACCCCCAGTTTTTGTCAAATGTCCACGTTTTGAGACCCCCTGAATCCGAAAAACAGGTTTTTGCGAATGTGTCTGTCTGTATGCTTTTCTGTATGCCTGTGAACATGATAACTTTTGAAAAATAAATCTATTAGATTGGCCTTTGGTACACTTGTTTAGTGTCCTAAACTAAAGGTCAAGTTCGTTAGCCAGCCATTTTAAATAAACATTCAAAATGTGGGCACATTTGAAAATTTTTGAGACCATTTTTTTCAAAATTCAAAAATTTTCTGTTCTAATTTTGAAAGCATAGAAAATAATGGAAAATCCAAAAATTACATTTTTTCATGCAACAATTTCACAGTATCTTAAAGATTCTCAAATATATAAA
>NC_046663.1:126426431-126458987 GCF_010883055.1 Belonocnema kinseyi
ATAAACGGTAAGACTGCTCAGTAGACCGTTTGTGTAAGGTTTAAATCATAAAAAATATGAGAAATGAGCAAATTCACTTTATAGAAAAACAATTAAAATTGCAATAAAAGTTTTAACAACAACATTTTTTAAAAAGAATTCGAATTGTTTTTGAAACGGGACAATGAAACTACGCCTGTTTTAATACAAATGTAAGTTATGAATTATAATAATATACATTTATGGGTATGATATAAAATTTCAGGGATAAGCTCGAGGGCGAAGCATGAGATACGTGATGAGAATGTGTTCGTTAAGGCCGAAGGGGCTTTAAAAAAGGGAATTCAAAATTAACAAATTACTGTTGTCGATTCTTCCACCTTTAGATTTTAAAAGTCTATGCACGAAGATCGAGCGCGTAGCGCGAGGTAAATATATTATTGAGTGCAAAGCGCAAGGTAAATACATTGTTGAGAGCGAAGCGTGAGAATAATATATCATCGAGAAAGGAGAAAGATTGAATTTTAAGTATGGCAGATAATTTAGTTTAAATGATAAAATAAAGCAAACTGAATGAAAATATTTTCTGTATTTTTTTAAGATTTTTTTTAGATTAGAGGTTGAAACTGCTTAATACTTCGAACAAAACTATGGTCTCTTGGTGTTAAAAAATCAAGTTAATTGGGTGGATCACTGACCTGGTAAACTCACAAAGAGGCTATATGGGTGGAGGAAATTGTTTCATTCAGTTAGCATTATTTGCATAATTCAGATAAATTGCATACCCTTGCGTAGGTTGTGGTTCATTGTAACACTATCCTAATCTACTATTGAAGCGTCTAATCACAGCTCTTAAGGATCATAATTGTTCCTTATTTATTAAAAATTAGCAATTACTCCATGGAAAAAATCTTTAGACTTTAGAAAGCTTGAGAAGAGTTAAAGATTTGATAGGTAAAAGCTTCTTAAGCGTGATCGATATATCTTCGAACACAAATTGAAACTCTTGACGTGAACAAAATGTCACATTCTTTGAATATAAGAATAATACCAACTGAATCGAAATATTTAATATATTTTTTTGAACAAATCGGGAGATTTGTAGTTTAAACTGCTTAATACTTCGAACTAAACTATTGTTTGTTAATGTTAACAAATTCAATTAATTTACGCTGCCCGATAACACAGCCACATAAAAAAAGTGTGCGGATCTGGTAACAAGACACACGTATTCCTATGGATTTTGGGGCGCTGAATTCAAATTCGGTATCAAAAATCACCCATTACGTCATGGTTGAGCCATAACCTCAAAAAATGACAAAAAATCATGCACTGAGGCAAATAAGTTTCAAAATAATGCCAGTGATGCAATTTTTCACTTCAAAAACATGTCGACAACTGTGAAGGATCAACCCTTGCCTGATATCAACTTATTTAACATAACTTTACCCAACAGAACCTGACCTCACCTATCCTGAATTAACAGAAATTTATTGAACTGCATGTAAAGCTCTGGAAGCATATTTTCCCAGTAGGAAATGTGTGCTACACCGAATGGGTCAACTCGAGCCTAACCTAGAAATAAATCTAACCTAGCCTAACCTAAGTATGTTTTTGAAGTGAAAATTTGCATCACTGGCATTATTTTGAAATTTATTTGCCTCAGTGCATGATTTTTCGTCATTTTTTGAGGTTATGGCTCAACTATGACGTGAGGGGTGATTTTTGATATTAAATTTGAGTTCAGCGCCCCAAAATCCATAGGATTACGTGTGTCTTGTTACCAAATCCGCACACTTTTTTTTGTGTGGCTGCGCAATTTACAACAGACTTTCGTCGTACGCAGTAAACAACCCCCCTCTGCCTCTTGCTCAGTGCAGTTTCAAGAACAACAGATCCTGCGCTGATAAACATGCTATCCTGTAAGCCCAAATTCTTTCGAGCTTTACTAGTGGCGCGATTGTTGCAGGCCTATTCTCGGATCTAACAGGTGCTTTTTTCTTATTGAAAACCTTACAGAAATCGGTGTCTCCTGGTAAATGGCTAGATTTGTAAACAATTCCATAACTTACAAAAACGTTTATTGCAGAATTAATGGTGAACTGTTGGGCCCAGATGCTATACAGTTGCGAGAAGAGGATGATTTATATGAATGAAACAACCGCACATGATTATGACATTATTTTAAAACCGTTGCTGTCCAGAAACACTGACTGACGTAGTTAATTCTTAAAATTTAGCGCTTATCGTTGGAACGTTGCGAAAAGAGGTCGATATATATTATTGAAACAATTGTACATGGTTAAGATCTTATCTTAAAACCGATGCTCCCCTGAAATAGCGAGTGTTGTATTTGAAATAAAATATTGAGCACCTAGCATTCAACCGTGCGAATAGAGATCGATACATATGATTAAGACAACCACACATGATTATGACCTTATCTTAGAACCAATGATGCTATCAAACCGTGAGTGTTGCTGTTGATTTAAAATATTTAGCGCTTCGCGTTCGAATGTTACGAGAAGAGGGCGATTCATGTTATTGGAATTAACATATTTGATACTGACATCATTCAAGCACTGTTGCTGCCCTTAAATTTTAAATGCTGCAGCTTAGTCAGGATATTGAGCGCTTAGTGTTCGGCCGTTGCGAGAAGTACGCTCTGTGAGACGGAAATTTTAATGCGTGATACTGAATTTGTTGTTCTTTTTGCTTTAAATGCTATACGTATATATCTCATTCTCTTATTTTGAGCACTTGGCGCTGTATAACGTTAAAATTGTCAATTTTGTTTGAAATTTTTTACTGGATATTTCATAAGTCCCTTATAACATATAAAACTACCCAAGTATAGCCGAATCCACCATACATTCTGTGCGGGGTCCTTTGAATAAAAAACATTTAACATAGTTTGTTACTTATTTTTTTCTTTTAATCAAAAAATAATTACTTTCAAGAGGTATTTGAGGTATATTATTAGTATATTATTAATAGAAATGCAAAAATGGTAAATATACCTTTTTACAAAAATTTTTTTAAATAAAAATGAATAAATGTGATACGAAAGACGTGATGAGAGAATGATTGTACTCTTTCTGGATATGTAATATTCACTTAATCTTTACAAATTAAAATATATATCTTCATCTTCTAGGTCATTCTCGTCATCGTCAACTGTTGCTGGTGAACCATTTGTAAAGTTCATTCCGTTGAATTTTAATCAAGCATGTGTACAGAAAATCCACTTTTCGAGCAACTACAATTTCTTTCAGATCCTGATTGTTATTTACAAGAAATTATTTTCAGCCTTTTCATATTCTCATTCTAATGAGAAGGTATTGGTTTTACGAAAAAAAATGACTTTCGCGGATTTCATCAAATGTCGACATTTTGAGATCCCTGCGTCAGAAAAAATAGTTTTTACGTCGATGTCTGTCATTGTTTTCGTTGTCTTATAAGGATATGAGAAGAAAGGACTCCTTATAAGCCTTACGCGTGGCCCAAAACCCCTCTCCATAGAGAGGACCGCGGGCACGCTGTTGGCTGATATTTCAGACTCACTGATGCAGAAGTTGCCTGTGAGTGTTGCACGTTTCCCCGCAATCGCAGGACAGTGACAGTGGATATGAGTAGAAGTCCTATTATCCTTTCCGCACAGACGACAGAGGGGACTTTCTTCAAGCCCTAGCTTGTGTCGGTGGTACCGGAGGTTTCCATGTCGTATACACATTTCTGTTAGGACTTTGACTTCATTCCACCCGAGCTTAAGTAATTCTTTCACTCGATGAGGGTTAAGCTTTGAGCCCAAGAGTGTTTTAGTCTGTTTGCAGCCAGAGAACGCATCCCACTCACTCTGATGAATTTCGGTCAGCCAACTGTTAATATCTTCAGTGACCAACCTACTGGAAATGCCTACAACTGTCTCAGGTCCAGTTAAATTTCCCTTTGCTGCTAGCTTCCCTAGCCTGTCCGATATGTCATTGCCCCTGATGCCACTGTCTCCAGGGATCCAGAGCAGAGTGACTCGGTTTTCTGTTGCTAGCTTATTCAGTGCCTTAAAGCACTTCCGTACGAGCAGCGGTGTGGTCGTTCTTCCATTCAAAGCCATGGCAGCAGCCCGTCCATCTTAGCAGATGCGAATGTTTCTTTTTCCGTCATACTCCATTGCCTTATAGGCGCACTGAAGCAAGGCCATAATCTCAGATTCCATAATCTCCATAATCCATAATCCATAATCTTCCATTCCGTTTCTTCTACGGTATACGCATACTACAGCGTTCTCCTTGTTCCTAGAGCCATCTGTAAACCAGTTGTCTCCATCACTGGGCAGGTGTGCCTCACCGTTAGCCCATTCCTCTTTAGTGGATAGGCTAACTCAGTATTTCTTGTTGAAGAGGTAGCGGCATGTGGAAATTTTGGCACTGAGCATACTCAGTGTCGGCCTCCTCGTGATGTCGATTAGTATCCGCATAACTGTCGAGATACTGTTATCGTTTACCATATTTAATCTCCAGGCCGCCTTCGCAGCCACGGCCTTTATGGTGAGTTGGATGGGCTCCAATCCTATTAGTGCCCCCAAGGCCATCGTGAGTGTCGACTTAGAAGCACCAGTGATACCCTTCAGAATCAGTCCCCTGATTCTTTCCAGTCGGGATTTCACGATAGAAAGTTCGACCCTGGTGCTCATTCCATGACAGCTTCTTATCCAGGATGACTCCTAGATATTTGGCTTGCACTTTGATTTCGAGTTTTTGTCCAGCCAATTTCAATGTACTCGTGGTTCCCCACTTTTACTTTCTGGTGAACACAACTGCATCTGCCTTATTCGGATTGAATTTTAGTTCAGTCCTCTTATACCATGAATCTACTATTCTTAGTGTTTGCTGCATTACTCCGAAGAGCGCATCCAGATGCTGACGGCGCACGATAACCAGTGTATCGTCCGCATATCCTATAACATGAAGGCCCTGACTCGTGAGTAGTGAAGCAATTCATCTACTACCAGGCACCACAGCAAGGATGATAGAACACCCCCCTGCGGACATTCCAAGTCAACGATTCCATATAAAGTGGTGTCATCCTTAGTCGTGGTTAGATTCCTATTGGCCAACATGTGGCAGGTTCATTCCACGACTGCACTAGGCACCCCGTGTACAATCATGGCCCCCCTGATCACCTCTCCAGAGGCGTAGTTAAAGGCTTCTTCGATGTCCATGAAGATTCCAATTTCTAGACCTTTCTGCTTCAGTTGTCCTTCAGTTAGGTTAACTGCAGTGCTTAGGGCCGTCTGAGTCGAGTGACCAGCCCTATAGGCGAGTTGTTGCTTGTGAAGAGGACTACTTGACAAGACCCTATCGTGGATATATATCTGTCCACGAGTCTTTCAACTGTTTTTAGTCTGAAAGATGTGAGGCTAATGGGTCGGAAATCCTTAGGTGAAGTATAACCGATCCTGCCTTCCTTCGGAATAAAGACTACTCTCGCACCCCTCCATGCCGTCGGAACATAACCCAACGTCAGACTAGCCCTAGCAAGTATCACAAACGGCCAAATGATGATCTCGCCAGCCCTCTGTAAGAGGACTGGATATATACCATCCGGGCCGGGAGACTTGTAAGGACTAAAGGACTTCAGGGCCCACCTGACCCTGGCTCGGGTCACAATCTCGTTGGCTAGCCACCGTTTTGGGCCTAGTTGGGCCACATGCGGCTTCGATTGCCTCGGAGGTGCCGTCCCCCAATCTCCTAACTTTGTGAAGCCCGGAAAATGGGCTTTGATCAGGTGAGCCAAGGTATCTCTCGAAAATACAGTTGGTGGGTAGTGGTGATTCCTATATTTGTAGGGGGGTGGGGGTGGCTGGGGGGTGGAGGGTAGTCCGTTTAGCGTGCAATCGACTCGGGATACTTATAAGATACTACCATGATTTTTTCAGATTTTTTGGTCCAAAAATAAATTAGGCCAAAAACCGGCCTTACCGACCCTCCCCCTTTTATAAACAAAAAATCGAAAATTCATATTTTCATCGCAAAAAAGAACTAATGAAAAAGAAATAACTTCATTTTGTGGAAAACAAAGCAAGATACGAGAAGAGATAGATTGACAAAAATTGTGCACCTAAAAAATAATGACAAAATTTTCCGCAATTACTTTTTCGTATGAGAAGTAGTTTTTGAACGTATAGAAGAACGAATCGAAACTGGATCAAAAAATGTTATAAACAAACCTTTGGATAAGCCTGCTAAAATTCGTCTTCCTCCTTTGCACATCAAACTCGGTGTGATGGAACAGTTCGTAACATTTTTGGAAAATGAAGAAAAATGTTTTGCTTATTTATTCAAACGATTCCCGGCTTTATCGAGCGCGAATTTGAAAGGAGTGTTTGATGGTCCTCAAATTCGTAAGATTTTGAGAGATGAAACATTCATTTCCACAATGAATGTTAAAGTAAGAGATGCATGTCTGATCTTGAAGAATATGGTTGAGAATATCTTAGGCAATCACAAGAGTGACAACTACAAGGATTTGGTGTCTAACTTACTCAAAAATACAAAAAAATGTGTTGCTTGATGTGTAAGAAGCTACACTTTTTTGATTTCCATCTGAAAAATTTCTCAGAGAATCTTGGAAATTACTGTGAAGAAAACGGAGAACGCTTCCATCAAGTTGTCAAGACAATGGGAAGACTTTACCAAGATAGATGGAATACGAATATGATGGCAGACTTCTGTTGGATGCTTGAAAGCGAGTGTTCGCAGTGGAAAAAAGCGGACACAAAATCCATTGCACAGATTTTTCGAAGACAAGAAGAGTTCGACAGAATAAATAAAATCGTTTTAATAGCCTTATTGTGGGCTTATGTTATCGAACCACCAGCCGAGGTCCTCTTTTGCCTTGTCTGAGAGTATCACTGACGAGTTAAAATTTCCATTTTACTGCTGGACATGCTGCGACGAGAGTGTTTATGAGCTGAGCTAGGTCTCTTATTTTCGATTTGCTTGTACCAAGAAAACTTCGTAACTAAATTTTCAATAGATTCTTTTTTCTTTTGAGGTATGGGATACAGAATCTTTTGTAATGTAAATCGAAACATAAAAGAGCACATAATTGTGAGGGCTTAAGCTGGAATTTTATAAAGTTTATGATAAACCTTAACGATTAAAGTTTTTTAAAGCTATTTTAACTTTTTCCCTACATTCGGTTTCAGTTTTCGCAATAAAAGAAATATCGTCTAAGTATACGACGATGTTAATCACTTGCTGCCTTAGTTCTCGTGCTACTCAATTACTCTTTGAGTCTTGGGTATCTCTTCTACTGACAGGAGAGGCTCGGATCCTAGTAATAGGCGTTTAATTTATAAGACTTAAGAATTTGTATTACTATGAATACGCGATTTTTCCTCCGTCTAAAAATCACCCAACTGGAACAGAAAAAAGCAAATCCCATTCTTATCAATCGACTTAGTAAAATTCAACAGGAGCATTTATTTCACCTATTTTTTAGTTTTAAAATCATTTTATAACTTATAAATTCGGAAAATATTAAAATTTATATTTATTTTAATAATTTATTTAAACATTAAAAAAATACATTACATCAAACTATCCAAATGTCTAAATTAAAATAATCTTGTCTCTAGAGAGACGGACTTGAATGGATTAGAATTAAAATTTCAAAATTTATACTCCACATGGAGGAGTTAAAACAATTTATTACATATATTTTGTAAACTGATTAGAAGAAATTAAATAAACTCCAAATATGAACAATTCTGAGATTTCTTATTTTTATGATGTAATTTTGGACAGATGGGAAAATTGCGCATTCAAAAGAAATTAATAATCTTTGCTTTTACGCTGAAATCTGCAAATATTATATTTTCTCTATTCAACGCTAATTACCGGAAGAGTTTCTGTTTTGATGCGGGTTGCTAGAAAAAGACTACCTGCACGCTTTTATTGATTCTAAAATAATTCAGTCCAAAGTCGTTTTTTACCAAGACTTTTCATAATACGTTAGGCGACCTGCTAATAACCTTACCTTTATCTCCTCGACTGTCGTTGGTTTTCGAATGCTGAAGCTTCTGCCCTTTACTCCTGCTCGATAAACAGTTCTTGGGAGGGCCTTTTCAGTTTAAATTTAAGCCTGAAGATCTAGGAGCTCGTTCGCCTTTTGGAGGTCCGTTATTTTTATATGGATAGATAAACGTTTATTTTTCGGCCTGCTGGACTTAGAAAATTGACTTGCTTACACTTCCATTTTTTTACAGAATTTTTTTACAACTATCTTTAAAAAATTAACATCCATTCACACCTTATAACTAACCCGCTCGCTTCTATAGCCTAACCTTCTTCGCTGCGTCTCGCTTTGCCTCGCACGCATGTCCCTCTTTTCTAGCTATGCCTCGCATTGCCAGCCTCTACCTCTGCGGCTAACACCTAATGCTTCACTTCTATTTTCAATATTTACAGTTTTATTGCACCTACTTCCTCTTCTATTTATAATCTTTCCTCCTTCATTCCTCTTCCTCCTTCCTTCTCTTCTTCTCCATCTTACCCAACACCCTCTTCACCCATGCTACTGCGCTTTTGTCCCCCCTTTCATGCAACAATACCTCCACGCTTATCCCACTTCTTTTTACCTTTTCACATTCCTCCAACCAGTGCTCAACTTTTGCACCCCCCTTCCCGTACAGTTCAGACATTCTCTTTTCTCTAGAAAGCCCAAAACTCTTAAAAAACTCCATGCAACCTGATCCCATTCTCGCTATAACTTCCTTACTTTCTTTCTCTCATTTCTCACACCAATATTGCGCTCTCTCCCTTGGAATAATCGACAGATAGCTCCCGTTAAACCTTGAGTCTCTTATTCTCTCCTCTCCTTCTGCATTCGCTTTCTTCATGCTATTCTAATGAACCAACTCATATACCTTACCAACCCTAGTGTGCACTTTACGTACATCTCCTATATCCTATTTACCTCCTCACGTACATTCCACCCCCACACCTTTACTCCGGAAAATAAGACACTCATCACTAGCGAATCAAATAATTTCATTCTCCTCACAAAATCACCTGCGAACAACCTCTTTCCCAGCTCCACATCTACCTTTTCATACCTCATACCTCATACCTTTTCTTCTTCGAAAAATCTTGATTCATGAAAACCTTCTTGTCCTTTATCCTATTTTTATCACGCATTACCCCCAATTTTTCTTCCTAGCTATCCAATTCCACCACCGCCACTTCATTCTCCTTTCTCCCCTCCATCCTGACTTTCCCTACCTTGCCTTTAACCCACAGTATGCTCTATAGCAGCGTTTTTACTCCCTCCCTTTCTTCCATGCTTTTTATCTTCTATCCTCTTCAGCTTTAATCTATCTCCTTTATTTTATCCTCTTTTTACTTCCTTATCGACACCAACTCTCTCTGCAATCCTTCCACTTCCCCCTCAGCTTTTTAGCTTCCTTTTCCCATCTCTAATCTCTTACCCTCAGATCCTTCCTCATATTTTTCATCTTCTCCATAGCCCCCCTCACGTCCTCCCTCAACCCTCTGATCTCGCCTATCAGTACCCAGTGAGCCTATTTCAGTCGATAACTGTAACCTATCCATGCACAGAAATACATACTGCAACCAAAAGGTGTCTCCTAAGGCTGCTGTCTCTTATCACCCTACAATTTCCGTTTATTTAAACTATTTCACCCCACATTTCTCCTGCAGGCACCCTTTTCTCACCCCTGATATTCCCCAGCACTACGAGAATCACCCTTATCCACCATGAAGGACCAAACTCCTGATCACAAAACTACGCCGCTCCCTTGCAAATCTAACCTCACTTTCCCTATTCAGCCAAATTCCACCACAGAAGTACAATGAAAATTAATGTGTAACTACCCAATTTACCCCTCACAAACGAACTCACCTCCTAGGCTTCCACCGTCACGCTCCACTCACACCTTCCACACAAACTCCGCAAAAACTTCTCACTGCCTGTCACTGCACACTTTCTCACTACCGTCACCAACATGCAGGTCCCCCGTTATTTTTATATATCGATTGAGCCCTTTTTAGATTATTCGTCGATAAAGCGGATTTTCCCAGATTTTTGGCGACTTATTCGACCTCTTTAGCTGTTTTATCTTTTCTGCGAGTGAATTTCCAAACTAAAAAGTGTGGAATTCCGTTTGTGCAGACACTGTTTGTAGGACCGCATCTAAACCAGGAGTTACAAAGGCCCGCCTTGCCATCGATAATTCTTGCTATAAATCTGTAAGGATCTTTCTAGCGTCACTCACGATATCAAAGAGAATGTCTCTTGATAGTTTCTCCCCTTTTAGAATTTCAGTGAGTGCTTGTCTTGGCTGTTGGTTTTAGTCGCATCTGTAGGTTGAGAGACGAAGCACCCATCATAACAAAATTTTTTGTCGGTAGATATTTTTCCGTCAGTTCTTTGAGGGATTCTTTTGCCAACCTGAATTAAGGATTTTCGTCCTAAAATCTGCCACTGAGTCAACAATTGGCGGAGAAAGCACTGCTTCTTTAAACGTTTTCTTTTTCATCCGGTCAGGTAGGGAATCTACTTTATCAACAGCTTGTTCAGTTTTCTTATGCCCGCTTTGTTGTGTTTTTCAATCTTACAAACTGACTCTCATCTAAGGTGTGTCTTTTATCGCAGAAGACGCACAACAACTTTTTCGCAGGAGGGTCTACATTCCTCTGGGATGTGACGTTTCTCTCGGATAACGCGCACCATTCTTTTTTCGATGAGACCTGGACTTTAAGCGAACCGAAGATCCTGACGATAAGCTGGACGATGAACTAGACGATGGCGAACTTGAACACTTCCTGCGTCTCTTGGCATGCTTAACTTCCTGTTTTAGTTTTGGCGGCTTCTTTAGAAATTGTTCTTCTAGTGTATGCTTCCTCTTTTTACCTCGGGGATTTTTATCTTTTTTGGCGGAGTCTTTTGATTCTATTATTTTAATTATCGTGATCTCGGGAGATCTAGCAGCGTGTACGGACGTGGTGATTCTGTCCACTCATTCTTTTGAGGGACCAAATAAGCCAAGTAAGCCTTCAGTGCTAAAACGGATATTTCCATTTTGAATCGCTTAATGTTTCGATGTGTCATCTGCGCGAGACATCGAGCAAACCTTTGTAATAAGTTATGAGTTCTTTACCATCTTTCAGATTCATATTACCAGTTCGGCCATCTGCAGCAGCCGGACTGGATTACGCAGGCCCTGTTTGAATACGCACGACCAAAGCGCGAGGTCACAAAGTTTACAAGGGATATATTGCTATCTTTGTGTGTTTAGCTACATAAGCCGTAGATTTGGAGCTTTTATCGGATTATACTTCTAAGGGTATCGCCGCCGCCTATAGTAGTTTTTCGGCTCGGCGAGGCATCAGTCATACTCTTTACAAGGGCAATTGAACAAACTTCGTGGGAGCTGACCGACAGTTACGCGAACTATTTTACGAAGATTCAGCTGAGTCAGATAAAATTGCTCGTTATATTGCCTACAACCACACAGCATGGAAATTTAACCCTTCCGCCGACGATCCCAGTGATTTAGTAGCGCTGACTCCTAGACAGTTTCTCATCGTCTCGCCGATTTGAACTTTCCCAGAGGCTTTATTATTGGATGAAAGGCTGCCACCTAGAGGCCGTTGGCAGCTCGTGACACAAATGTTCCAAACCTTCAGGAAGAGTTGGTCGACGAAATATCTTCACGAGTTACAATCTTGTCCTAAATGGCAGAAGGCAACCACTCCGGTCAAGATCGGTGAATTAGTTTTGATTCTACAGGAGAAGATCTCGCCTACTAAGTAGCCTCTGGCTCGGGTAGTTGCGGTACATCCAAAGTCAAATGGATGATCTTGCATTCATCGCGGATATGGATATGCGGAAACGTCGCTCCGTGCTTGCAGTGTTGATTAAGTGACCTGTAACTCCCCTAGTGAGTGTGAAGGAGGTGTAATGCACCCCTTTAAACACAAATAGATATCTTAAAATAGTAGTGACATACAGCGTGGAATGTAATAGTTGCGAAACGTAAGTAGTGTAAAGAGGCGGTAATTGGGTCAAAGAGCCCTTAAAAAATAAAAGGTGAAGTGTAATGTTCTTGGAAGATGCTCTCTCAGTGATTGAATGTCCAGTTCGGTGAATTAAAATTAAAAATAGGTAAAGTCTGGTTTTTCTGAAAGACGTATAAGTTACGGTTTGTTTTCACTGGGCCCGCTTTCCACTATGCCGACAGCCTGGCTGCAGGAGAGCCGATATACTTGTACACTACGGTATTTAAAACGGGAGTAGATCGGGTTGCCTAAAAGAGTAGACTATTATCCCTGTCGGTTATTCAGAAGCATAAACGCTATTCCTTGGTAAAATACCAAATACTGACCTTAAGCACATGAGCCTAAAGCCCTACTGCAATACATTTGGGGGAAAAATTCAAGGAATTGACATTTTCTGCGAATCTTGTAACGAAGCCTACCACCCCAATGCAATTCATAATGGTTTCTTCGATGATCCTAGCTGAATTAAATCTGACCTACGACCGCCTGGATAAAGTTGAAGCAATTGGGGCGAGAACAAGTGAAGCTTTGAAATTACAAAGTGTGGATTCAGCTTTTTTCTGGGCTCATCTTCAATCTATCTCCGTTCAAACTGATAATCTTCTGAACAAAATAGAGGCGGCGTGTTCCAAAATTTCCAAAGTTGAAGCTTTACAAAAGCAGCCAGCCGAATATAGTTCCGCTCGTGGTTCTGACCGGCTCTAAACTACTCACAGGAGGCATTGAGGACATTTTTCGCATTTCAACTGAAGGTCTGAATCAGCCGAAACCAATAATCGCTTGGCTCTCTAATGCTAGGGTTCGCTCAGACCTAATCTCCTCTAAGATAAAATACAAAAAATCACTAATAGCCCACGTAATTGATTCTAACTTGGAGAAACGAGTAGTTCACGTGAACCAAAACCAACCAATGGATTGTAACCAGGGTATGGATCTTCAAGATATCAGTCTGGGTCAGCAACGTGAAGGATTCTTCTTTTAAACCAGTGAGAGTTCCAGAAGATGCGGACCTTGACCAGCGGTATGTTAGACACTCTATCTGGCTTAAAAACGTCAAGTTTATGCTTCAGTAACTGGGACCCTCTTTGGCACCTACGTGTTTTATGTTAATCCTCTTAACTCTTTAGCACTGTTTTTGATGCCTCACCTCCGGTTCTCAACCAAACGTCAGCTAATTATTTTAATTTTCGATCACTACGTGGAGCACATATTAATGCTAGATCTCTTTCACCAAAGTTAAGTTATATTATAGACCTAAATAACCTATATAGTCTAGATATTATAGCTATCTCAGAGTCGTAGCTTCATAAAGAATTTCTTAGTTAGGTGTTGGGGATTAATGGCTTCAATGTGATAAGAACGAACCGAAGGAGCCTTATTGCTCGTAGACAGGGAGGCGTACTTATCTACATTAGAGAACACTTGCGGTTCGACCTGCTGGTCGATGATTCCTTGCCTCTCAGGTGGTACTTGACAGAGGATATTCCTGTAGACATCTGCGCACTAATAGTACACCTGAAGAAAATAAAAGTTTACTTAGTAACTGTATACAGAAGTCTTCAGTCAAGTGCTGCTTGGGACAATGCTTTAGAGGATGTACTGGTTCGCGCAAGTGGGACAGCTGACCATGTATTATGTATAGCTGATTTCAATATCAATGTCTCTCGTACGGACCAGCCAGGTTAGGTGAAGCTCAGCCATCTCGTGCGCTGTATTTCCCTTATCAGATTATCGAGGAACCTGCGCGTAGTACAGATATTTTCTCTTCAACAATTGAGTTAATCTTGAGAAGTCAAAAATTACAGTTGTCGGACACTGGAGTAACTAAATTATCAAAACCGGTTGCCATGAGTTGCGAAAAGGTCTGATTTTTGTCTAGCTACCCGGAAAGGCCTTCATCCAAACGTATTTGGGAAAAGATTAATCAAGCAGGAATCTGGTCTGGACAAGGAAGATGCTCTTGGGTGGACCTCCCCCTTGATCCACCAAAGATCAAAGACTTTCTCCTTGATACCCTCCCTCCAGCAACTGCATATGTAAAAGTAATCCAATATCTCTTAGAGGCAGCCGAAGCAAGCAAACGCCAGCATTTTAAATTCCACGCAGTTGATCTCAGTCAGTTGTATGCAGTGATCAAATCAATTAAAGCTGCGGCTACCGGCTCCGATGGTATAAATAGTTTCGCGAACCTCCTCTGTGCCACCCTTGCTTGCTTTACTCGAAATTGTGAACTCCTCGCTAAGGTCAGGGATATTCCCTGAAGCGTGGAAGGTGGGCATTGCTTGCCCTCTCACAAAATGTGACCGACCAATTTTCTTCAAGGATTTAAGCCCGATTACCATCCTTCCCTACCTATCAAAGATACTGAGAAAAATTTGCCTTTAGCAGCTCTCTCCATACATTTTAGCCCTACTTGACCTGATTCGGGCTTTCGAAACTCTCGATCACCAACATCTTCTAGCCAAACTAAAATCTGAGGGAATCTCTGGGAAAGAAATGTCTTGGTTAAGTGGCTTTCTTTTGAATAGCACCCAGCAAGTTGAAATTTCGGATAACTTAAATTCACGAGCATCACCCATTCGACCACGAAGCAAAAGGGTACCACAGGGTTCTGTTCTTAGTCCGCCTCTATTTTCGGTTTATACCAACGACCTTCCAGACCACTTGCTAAAATTTCTGTCGATTTTGCAGGCTGTATCCGGGGGGAAAGTGAAAGCCACGATTCACATGTATGCGCATGACACGCAGGTATATGTCCGTTGAAAGCTGGAGGATCTGGATGTCGGTACCGCAGTGTTGTCCCTTGCTTTGAAATTTACGGCGGGGTGGGTTGAAGAGCGAGCTCTTGTTATTAATCCTGCTAAGTCAGTCATTCTTCCTATAGGTAACTTTGAAGATACTTGCCTGTCTTTGTTTCGGTCCCTTTTTGAATATGCGTATACAACATATGGTCCTTGCCTGAATGTTACTCTGAGAGAGAGGATACAAAGAGTGCAAAATGCGTGTTTTAGATTCACATGTGGAATCAGGAAATACAACCATGTTACACAGGCCTTGAAAGAATCTTGCTGGCTGAAAATAAAGCACAGATGGGAAGTACAACTGTGTGCCCTCTCCTTCAGGGTGCTCCCGCGGGACGCACCAGAATATTTATTTGATAAATTGTCATTTTTACGAGATAAGCAATCTACAAAATCGCTTGCAATGAGATCCGATGGCAAGCTATGCACGATAGCATGATTTTTCTTTTCATAAAAAGTAATCTGGTTCTTGTTTACGTTTGTTTGTAAGCGCCGCATTTTAATATAAACTCTAGAGTAGTTCACATAATGGTACCACAATCTGTCCCTTTCTAGTTCTGCGATGATCACGAAACCTTATATACAAAGAGAAACGAAACACTTGGCTGTTTATCGATTGTCGTGTAAAATGTTGGTTTTTGGAGTCGATTGTCCTTTAAGCCTGTTTTTTTTAGTTGAGTGACTGTTGTTTCATTAACTTACAGAAATGTCAATTCAATTTAAGCTGCGTAATTTAGTTTATGAACAAATAGTCAGATTCGTTTGTTTGCTGTTAAAAGATTTTAAGTTCTGCGTTTTGCTGTAAGCACTTTGGTATTTTATTTTTTCTAAAAGGTAGAGTTCCGTTCTCTCTAATTTTGTTATTAAAATCTAATGAATCACATTATTTAGGTTGAATTGAGTCAATTTTTTAGGTTTGAGTCAACTGTTGTAATTAATGCTTCTATTTGCCGTTATTTGTACTAGTTTTTTCTACTTTAAAACCATTTACGTTCCATTCACCTATACTTTTTGCTTTAAGATTTTTTAATTCGTATATAGTTGAGAAAATTTTCTTTTTGATAATAAAAGGTCCTTCATATTGGTCATATAGTTTGTCTGCCTTTTTATCTGCTTTGTTTGACAGTTTGCTTACCCTTTTTAAGACTCAGTCTCCTTTTTTAAATTCTACTGGTCTTCTTCTTAAATTATAATTCGAAGCTTCTCTTTTATTTGATTGATCTAAATTTTTTTGAACTTCCTCTTTTATAATTTGTATCCTTCTTACCCTTCTTACTCTATCTGTCTATTTATCGACGTTTTGAAAGTCTATTTCGCTATCATTTTCAATATTTTTTCTGAGTGACTGAATTGGTTCTAATTCATGACCTAAGTTTTAAAATGCTGAGGTAAATTGGGTGGATGGGATTTTGCTAGTATTTATCGCGAACTGCAAATCATCTATATGTTCATCCCAGGTGGAATAGTCGCTATCTAGATAGGTTTTAATCAGTTGTTTAATTGTCCTATTGTAACGCTCGGTTGGATTGGCTTGGAGTAATATTCAGGCGTTTTAGTGTGCCTAATACAGAATTTTTCGGTTAGTTCTCTTAAGATTTTGTTGACAAATTCTGTGCAATTATCAGTGTGAAGAATCCGTGGTATTCCCCAGCGCGAAATGACACGTCTGTGAAATTCTGACTCTATTTTAATCCAGTTAGCTTTTTCAGATTGAAATTATTTCGACCCATTTTGTAAAAAGATCTACGAACACTAATATATATTGATTTTTTCTCTTGTCAGAACTTGGTAGCGGACCCATGATATCAGCTGCTACCATGATCAATGGGTCTTCGATTACCCTTTTTTCCATAAATCCTATCTTAATTTGGTTGCTTAGTTTTACTCTTTAACAAGTCTGGCAATTTTTTACGTATTTGATTAAGTCCGAATATACCCCTGGCCAGAAGTAATGCTCGGAAATTCTCGCGTAAGTTTTCTCTGAGCCTAAATGTTCTGCTTGGGTTTCTTCGTGATTTTCCCGTAAAACTTGAGCTCTAAGTCTAATGTTTTTTGCTGGGCTGATCTCGACAGAGTACCTGGGACGAAATTTGAACTTCGTAATCATATTCGAGTAACTCTAATGCTCATCTGGCTAATCGGCCAGTGGGGATTTTTTTAGCTTATGAAGCCACTTAAATGCTAAGTGGTCCATGATTACTTTAAAACTATAATCTTCTAAGTATAGTCTAAATTTCCTAATGGCCCAAACCACGGCTGGGTACATTTTTCTGATGCCGAGTACCGAGATTCTGCGCCGTTTAAACTTCCACTCGCGTAAGCGATTACGTAATTTACACCGTCGATTGCTTGCGTAAGTACGGCTCCCAAACCTGTGTTACTCGCGTCAGTTTCAAGTTGAAAGGGTTGTGTGAAATCCGGACATGTCAAAGTGGGTGCTGAAAACAAAAGGTCTTTAATTTTTTTAAAAGCCTCATCTTGTTCTAATCCTCAATCCCATGTTTCATTTTCCTTCAGTAATCTATTTTGGTTCTATTATTTCAGAAAAGTGTGGGATAAATTTTCTGTACCAATTTGTCATCCCTATTATGCGCTGTAATTGTTTAATATTTTTATGTTTAGGAAAGTCTAATATAGGTTGAATTTTTTCGTCGTTTATTTGGAGTCCTTTGTCGTTAACTTTAAAATCCAAATATTTAATTTGCCGAATTCACATTTGTCCGGACTGATCGTTAAATTTGCATAATTTAGTTTATCTAGTACAATGTTTAAATATTTTAAATGGTCATCAAAATTTTTTGTTACTATTATGATGACATCTAAATAATAAAACACGTTTGGTTTCATGTCTGGAGTGATAATTTTGTCCATGAGTCTCTGCAAAGTGGCCGAAGCATTGGTCAGACCAAATGGCATCCTTTTAAATTGATACATGCCCTTTCCAGGGTCTGTGAATGCTGTGATTGGTTTTGAACTTTCTTCTAATGGAATTTGTAAATAAGCTAGTTTTAAATCGATTTTCGAAATGAACTTTGCTGATCTTGAAGTGTCCAATATTTCTGTCATGAGTGGGATTGGATAGAGATCTTTTTTTTTGTAATATTATTAACCTTTCTGAAATCTAAACAGATACTATAATCTTTCCCAGGTTTTTGATCATCACTATAGGATTTTACCAATCTAAAAAGGAGGGTTCTATTATATCTTGATCTAATAATTTATCTACTGTTTGATAAATTATTTGTTTTATTTTAGGGCTAACGTGGTAATATCACTGTTTAATTGGGTCGTGGTTCTGTATTACTATTTTATGTTGCGTTAGATGAGTTGCACTATATTCTTTTCCTGAGTCAATTTTAATTTTATTTTCAAGGAGTTTTTCTAATTGTGATTTTTGGCTTTCGTTAAGCTGAACAATACCTGCACAAATTTCCGCTGAACTATCATCTTGTTCGTGAACTTTTTCTAAGCTATCCGTAATATTAATGAACTTAATCGCCTTATTTTTAAAAGAAACCCATTGATTTCTATTATCCCTTTTTAATATCTCATTTCTTTTTTGAGATTCAGTTTTTGATTCTTTCCGATTTGTAACTTTGTTATTTTTCTAAATATTACAATCGCTATTTTTATATTCATTCTTGTATTTGCTATCATAATAAAATTTTCTTGAATTATTTTTCGTATCCTCTTTCCTTATTCTAGGTTTACCTAAATTAAGTGAGTCTTTTGCGCTCGAGTCTTCGCTAGTGTCGGAGGTGGGGATGCTCTCGAGTGGTTGGAATTTGTTGCTCGTGGGGATGCTTATTAGGCTAGGGATATCTTTAGTAGGATAGCTTACTGGACTTTGGGCATTTTTTGTTTTTTTGGGACTGGTTGGAATTAATAGGTACTAGGGGTTTTTGCGATCTTTAACTTTTGGGATACTTTTGTTAAGTTCCTTTGTACTTTTTAGGTTAATACTACCTCCGAATTTCGGTTGCCTATCATAATTATTTTCTTCGTTTTTAATCAATTCTTTATTTCTAGTTTTCTCGTTTCTAACGTCCTTATTTTCTCTTTCTAATATAGTGTCAGGTTTATTTTCGGTTCTAACCTCGGTTATTAGGGTGGGTAGAGCGTTTGGATATGCTTTCATAGGACAGAAGGTGGGGAGGGGGCTACCTGGTAACCACCAAGTTTCTGAGTCATAGCTTAGGGTCATCCGTAGGGCTTTTAGCATATCCGTGCGTAAAATACCTACTGGTTTAAGTTTCGGGACTAACCTGAACATTAAATGCTTTGCACGATTACAGATGATAATTGATATTACTACCTGACCAATTATGTCGACTTTTTCGCCGTTTGCAACCATCAACTTTTGCGAGACAGGTTCAAAAATTTTAAATTTTAAATTTTTGATTTTTTCCAGCAATTCTTTGCCAGCGTACGAATGTGTGGCACCAGTATCGACTAAAATTCAAAATAAGCTACCTTCGAACTTTGTCATTAGATAAAAACGTGTTTCCGTTATTTCATCTTTATCACTGATAATATGGGCATTCTTATTTATAATGGCACGCTAATTCACAATGATAGCAATTATTATTGCTTATTTTATCGTCTTTCCGTTAATTTAAATTCTTATTTTTATTCGAATCGGAAGTTATTTTATTTTGGTATTCCGTATTAGAACTATTATCCCGTTTTTGGTTTTTATTTCCGTAATTTGGATTTTAAGAATTTAGTTTGTTTTTATTAGTATTATTTCCTGCACTATTTTCCGCTTTTTCTGATGGGCATTTGATCATTGGACTGTTTTGACCTTCAACTGAGCCGAATACCATTTGCTTAAACGCTGGTAATGTTTCATTGTCAGGATTGAATTGATATCTTGGTCTATTGTTATGGAATCAAGGTTATAAATGTGACTGAAGTCTCGGTTGAAAGTTTGACTGAAATCTAGGTTTGAAATATTGTTGATATTGATTATTTTGGTTTCCGTTTTAGTTATTATTTCGATCATTTTTATTTTCCTATATTCTGTATTATTTTCTGAATTACTTTTATCCCCGTTATTATTGTTACGTTTTTGTTCATTTTTATCTTCAATTTGATGTTCCGTATTTGTAATACTTGTCCTCGAATTTCTGATTTGTCTAGCTCAGTTTCCCATTCTTTACCTAAATCTTCCAATTGCTAATTTCTATTAAGTAAGAATGTATGTCTTGGTTTCTTTTTTGGTTGTAAAATTTAATTTTTCATCTTATTTCTTTCGAAAACCTTTCATCGTTATAAGCGTTTTTGAAATCCTCGTAAAAATCTGAAAATGTTCTCCTATAATTTTTGTTTATCGAACACCAATCTTTAGCATCTTCGATTAGTAACGCGTTTAAATTTGTCAAAATATCGTGGTCATTAATTGTATATCCCCTTTTAAATCTTTTTAATGGCTCCAAGAAACGCGCGGGACTATCATCTTTATTATTTCGAAATTTAATAGGCCAGTTGCTCAGAATTTGGAAAGGCGTTTGGGTCATACCGAATGGAAAACGAGTGGCTTGAATTGTTTGATTATTTGTGTAATTATCTGATTCGTAATTTGTTTTTGAGTTATTTGTATGGAGTATAGAGTGTCTGTTTGGTCTGTTACTTTTTGTCGAATGTCTATGTGTTCTGTTTTGTTTTGGGTTAATTCTGTACTATAATGGTTCGCTGCCATCAGCATCCAGTCATTTAAAATTATTAATTCTTGATTTGCTACGGTTTTCCGTATTATTGTAAGAATTTTTATTAGTTTTTTTAAATGTTTCCCTTAAATTGAATTGAACTGACTGTGTATTTTGAGTTTCGCATCTATTTTTTCTGTAATTAGGCACTATTGTTTCTGGTTTCTTTCCAAAAGAACTATGAGCTGATAGGTGTAATCTAGACCTTAAGTTGTTTGCCCTTTCTTCCCTTTCTTTAAAAAATCTTTCCCTTTGTCGGTTCATAAATTCGTTGAACTCTGCGCTTTTTATAAGTTCGTCTGTTCCTGAAACGAATTGTGTGTTGTTTTCTAAAATTGAATCCCGTTCAAAAGTTTTGTTATCTATTTGTGTCGTATTATTCATTTGTATTGGCGCACCTATTGTTGGTAAATTTTCGTTATCCCAAAAGAATTGATTATTTATTGGATCAAAGGTTCTGTAAGGGATTTGAGTAATCTCATTAAGTGGGGATTGGTTGTTTTGAGTTTGTGTTGGTTCTTTAATTATTATTTGAAGCTCTCTGTCTTTGTCTGACCTGTTGCCTATTGTGGGGATTTCTGTGTTTTTTCTAGCAATACCCCTGCCGCGATCTACAGATCTGTTAATTATTTTTGGGATTGCTCCCAAATTTTATTGGGAGCAATCATAATCGTTTTCTATTATCGTAAGGTTGGCCATTGTATTTTCAATTTTTCCTTATCTAAGTTTCATTTCATTTTAATTTATTTTAAAGTCATATAAATGATACACCCTATAATGTATTCCTAAAAGCGGTTTCTATTTCATTTCCATTTCGATGAGGATATTCGAGTTTATTTTGGATTATTTTTAATTAAGATTGTAATTAGATAATAAATTATCGCAGAGTTCGAAAATGTGTTTGTTTTCGTTTTCTGAACCTTTGTTTAGAAGATGCGATGCGTGACCTTGTCGCGGGTCGTAAGAGTACGTGTTGCGCGTATGTACCTGTTTGCGCACCTGAATCTTTCGCCGAGCTGGGCGAATTGAATAGTTTATTTAAATAAAAAATAGAAATAATCGAAATACATGTTACTATTCTTTTCACGTTTAATTTACCTGGCGTATTTGCAATTCTAATAATATATTTTAAAAGGACCAAATTTGAATTTCCCGATATCATAATTATTCTACATTTTTAATTGAAATTTGTTTCAATTAATTTCCGTTTTTGGTTTTTTCGTGTAATTCATTTTTTCCTCGAATTACGATCCGCGAATACATAATAATATTCATTATTGCCTGGCCTTGTTTAGGTAAAAATCAATTTAAATACAATAATATAGACAATAACATATCATTTCATGTCAATATATCAAATATCATAAGCACATATAAATAAATAATCGCATAGACATATCAAGGCATATAAATAATTTTCAAAAAATCATAAGTATAGGTAGATTTTTGACACATATCAACAATTTTCACACAACAAAAAATGTATCCTTTCACTGGCACTTTAAAATTTGGAAATTTATTATAAATTCGGCAAGGCAATGGAATTAATAGCATGTGCCAGAAAATGAAAGAAAAGTTCAAGAGTCGTAGTATGGTACTTTGGATTTGAGTTGAATTTCCTTTGCGTCCTAGTTCTCGGCAGGTTTCATGGTTGGTTACAAGGAAAAGTGTGCGATTTTAGGTTGGGCGCCAGGTATTACGGAGTTAATACCGAGGAGGAAAATAGGGAATTAGAGTGCCGAGAAAAAGGTGCAGACATACAAGTTGAAATTTCTTTAAGGGTTAAAATGCAAGCCTTATTACCACTCACATTAATGTAACCGGTGGGCAGATCGGAACCCGGTATTTCCGGTCAGAGTAATGAAAGCTGGGGTCGAACATCCAAGCGACTAGTTGATGCGGGACGTGAGACGTCGGGGTATACAGGTTCTCCAGGAGGCAGTACAGAGCGGGATCGAGAACACTTAGCACTAGGATTGGTTTTCGGCTGAGCGAGCAAGCCAAGAATGACGACGGTATGTTCCATCGCTCATAACTTCAGGACCCGTCGGGGGGTTTCCGCACATCTCGGATGCGACGCAGCAACCCTTTCGTGCAAGGGCCTTGTCGAGCTCTATTCTATCGTAATGTTACAAATTCGTGAATCTGTTACGAAGTTTGGCGGAAATGTTGGAGATCCTTCGTTTCTATTATTTTCCTTATCATGATCGCGGGGTATCTAGGAGCGTGTAAGGACCTGATGATTCTGCCCACTCACTCTTTTGGGAACCGAGTACCTGAAGGAATAGACGGTTAATTCACGGTCCTAGTCACTTCGTTGTATGAATGTAGTCCATCCTTATGTGTACGTTATGTGTACCATACCTGTTTATTTCTACTAATAATTAATACCTACTAACTGTGTCACGTTTTCGCACTGATTAACAATATACGAAATTTGGGGTAACCCTTTTAATGTTGAAAATGGATACAATAAACATTACTTAAAGGTCAAACGTAGTGTTATGTCTAATGTCGAGGATTGCCTTCAAATAATCTTGTATTGAATTTGAGGGCATCGAAACGTAAAAAGCCAGGGCTGCCAGGACCGTTTCCAATTTGAATGTATGTTACTGAGCAATAGACTTGAATGTGTTATCGCGGAGAGGGCCCTTCCTAAACAATTGTCGCAACCGCTCTCGCCCTGCTCTCATGAGAAACTCGAAAGACCAGCAGACCGTCGAAAACTGCTTAACCGATTTTGATGGTAAAAATATAACATATATAACACGGGAATGACAAAAATTATTCTAATTTTCAAATAATTTTGTTGAAAGAAAGTACTTTTAGAATATCAACCATTTTTTTCCTATATCCTGCTCACATTCAAGTGTTCAATACATATTTTTGCGGAAATGATGAAAGTGGTACTTCATAGTGAAAGAAAAATGAAAACGACTCGATTGGCCCCTCACATATGTACAATTACAAAAGAATAAGGGGCCAACATCATGTTTAGCTTATGTCGCAATAAGTTATTCGCAATGGTGTAATATAAACCAGATGCCACATCATCATTGGATTAAAAATACATTTTATCGTGAATTTCTCAGTCACAGTGGCAATTGATTATTAGTAGATAGAAAAATGCTTCTCTTATTTTACTACTGAAATTCGATAAACTAATTTCATGTTGGCCCAGGATTAGACTTTGTCACTATTTTCTTCGATGACAGAATAAATATTCTGTTTTAGGAATAAATCACTAATGAACTCAGTTTTAAAAATAATATATATGTGTTTTATGCATTTGAAGTGTATAGACGGAGAAAAATGGATGTTCAAAAGTAAAATCTAGATGTTCTGGGTTAACATATTATATGTTTAACTATAGGATAACAATCTAGATGTTCGAAGATAGCATCTGTAGATCTTAAAATGTGAAATGTTACACTCTAGCATTCAAAATGTTCTACTGAAAAATCCGAGATATTATATGTATGGTTATATCAAATTACGTCTGTGAATATGATGCATTCATTCAAGTTGAGATTATATTCAATATTTCTAATTCAAAATAAAAACAGGGATGAATAATCGGAGAACGAATGATCTGTAATCTGAATTAAATATTCCATCTATTTTAAGTTACTTAAACTCAAATTTTATTTCAAATTTATAAACCTTTTGTCAAATGTGTTAAGTCAATAAACCTAAGACATAAGATCGTTGTTCTCTTCTTTAGACTTAAAAAAGTTGTTATCCAATTTTATCTAAGGACATCTAATTTCGTCGTAAAATTGCAATGCGCGCGCATGCGCTCGAACGGTTTAAACATCTGCATGTGTTTAAGTTTAACATAAAAATATTTTTACGCTTAATATCTCAAAAAGATGTTAAATGTTTGGCATGGATATCTGCGTATTAGGTGCTACAATCTTACCTTTTGAACATCTACATTTGAACATGCATTTTTCTCCATGCATATGTAAATAGTTGGGTATCGTGTGTGTACTCGTATACAGTCTATATATGTATGTTTTGTTAAGCTGTTAATGCAAAATGTATATAGTTGTATATAGTTGTATACAATGTAAATAAAGTAAGGAATGCTAATCTGACTGACGAACGCGACGTGATACATTCTGGACAAACATGAAATTAGTTTGGCGAATGTCAGCAGTAAACAAAGAGAAGTATTTTTCTATCTACTTATAATTAATTCACACTGTGACTGGGGACTTAAAAAAAATGTGTTTCTGATCAAAGAATGCTGTTGCATGTGCTTTATATTACACCAGTGAGTATATCTTATTGCTTTATAAACTAAAAATGAAGTTTGCCTCTCATTCAAATTGAATTGCATACATATAAGAGGCAAACAGAATAGTTTTTATGTTTTTAAACTATAAAGTACCGCTGCGATCATTTTCGCAAAATATAGGGAAAAAATGGTTGGTGTTTCAAACGTACTTGCTTCCAAAAAAATTATTTGAAAATTAAAATTTTTTCATCCCCGTTTAATCAACAGAATTGGTTTTTTAATTTTTTCAGAACTTCCTCAGTACTCTCTACAACATATATTTCAAACATCAAGATCGGTCATGCCGTTTTCGAGAAAATTTGATTTTTTGAAATTTGTTTATAACTTTTGTAAACATTTTTTTTCAACTTAAGACTGGGGATAAAATTATTTCATAAGGGTAGCCACTTATCCCTGCAATATGGATCACAGCCTTTTGATTTATAAATGAGTCTTTCTTGATTAAAATTGATTAAAATAATATAATTTTTTAAATTTATTAATTTGTAGAAAAATTACCTGGTGGAAAATTTTTGGAAAAAGGACCAAAAACCAGAACCATTCTTATAGAAATCTACAAATAAATACATCAAATTACAATCTAAAGTACAGGAAGGTACAACTTTTTTCTATTATTGGGACGAATGTTGTAATTTTTTTGTATTCTATTGTATTGTATGTTGTTTTATTATTTTATAGTTTTTATTTCCTACAAGATATTACAAACAAGTACAACTATGTATAAGAATTTATAACTAAAAGAACCTATAGGAATTTAGTGGTTTTGCATACAAAATGGTGTTCTTTTTCGACCCAGGCTGGAAAATACTTTAAATATTGCAAATAGATAAATTTCGATTAGGAAATGTACATGATGGTTAATACAAAAAGCTTCTCTGTTTAATACTTAAAGAAATGCTAAAATATTAAAAAACAAAAATGAATTATCAGTATTGAACAAAAAAAACATGACGTTTGAAGTTTTTTTTTAAATACATATGTGGCAACCGATTGGACACCATACATGTAATTAAAAACTTATTAACTAACATCAGAAATTTGGTTTATTCCTCAAAAAATTACGTTTCTCAAAATTATTCTTAAATAATTTTGAACGCCCCATGTTAAAAAAAATCATGTTTAGTTTTTTTTAGGAATTTTGATAACAAAACTTGATTCTTTTGAAACCTTTAAAAATATTTAAAAAGTTTCTTAGTGCTGTGTTCGAAAGCTTCAAAAATCAGCATTTTGTTTTAAATGATTTGAAATTTTTTCAAGTTTTAAATTATCTTTGAATATTTTTAAAACTTCTATATAGAAATCTGAAGCCAACATGAGGTTTTTTAAACTAAATAATTGACTAAAATTGATGCTAGTCTTTAATGCAATTTTGGTTGAAAATTAATTGTTTTAATCAAAAATTTAAATATTTCATATTTGGTTGAAAATTCCTGTATTTTTTTAAAAATTATGTATTTGTGGTAGAAATAATAATCTGCTTGTGGACTAATTCATCTTTTGTGGTTAAAATATAATTTCTTCGGTCAAAAATTCAAGTACCAGGTTGAAAAGAGATGACGAAGGAGAGATTACATTTGTGGGGAAGGAAGAGCCAGTAATAGACTACATCCTGGCGGGAAAAAGAATGAGGAATATGATAGAATGTATGAAAGTGGGTAATGAGATTGGGTCCGAGCATTTATAGGTAATAGCTGCATTGAAAGGTAGTGGCCATAAGCGAAGCAGCTGGAGAAAGGAAAGAGGGGGAAAAAAGAACAAGAAAATGGAAGTCGCAGGGGTAGATAAACTGAAAAAGTTTAAAGAAAAATGGAAAAGGCGAAAATTGGGAATATAGAAGAGGAGGAACTAGACTCGTTAATTGAAAGATAGAAAGGGTCGATTGAGAAGGTAAGGGATTATTATTATTATTTATTATTCATATTCTGGGTAGAGACCGTCACAGCCCCTGACGCTTGAGTGATCCCGTTGCGTCCCCTTATAAGCATTAAGCGTGGCCCTAAAGCCCTCTTCATAGGGAGAGAACCGCAGTCACGCTGTTGGCTGATATTTCAGACTCATTGATACAGTAAATGCATGTGAGTGTTACACGTTTCCCTGCAATCGCAGGGCAGTGACAGAGAATATAAGAAGAAGTCTCATTATCCTTTCCGCACAGACGACAGAGGGGACTTTTGTCAAGCCCTATATTATGTCTGTGATACCGGAGGTTTCCATGTACTATAAGTATTTCCGTTAGGACCTTGACTTTATTCCTCCCGAGCTTCAGCATTTCCTTTGCTCGATGAGGGTTTAGCTTCGAGCCCAAGAGTGTATTAGTTTGTCTGCAGCCAGAGACCAAACCCCACCCATTTTGATGTTCCTCCGTCAGCCAACTGTTAATATTTTCAGTGACTAACCTACTGGAAATGCCTACAACTGGCTCATCTCCAGTAAAATTGTCTTTTGCTAGTAGCTTTGCTAGTCTGTCCGATATCTCATTTCCCTTAATGCCACTGTGTCCAGGGATCCAAAGCAGAGTGACTCGGTTTGCTGTCGATAGCTAATTCAGTGCCTCAAAGCCCTCCCATACTAGTAGCGACGTGGTCGCTGTTCCATTCAGGGCCATTATAGCAGCCCTGCTGTCTGAGCAGTTTCAGCGTTCTCTTTGTTCCTGGAGCGATCTCTAAACCAGTTGTTTTCATTAATGAACAGGTGTACCTTACCGTTAGCCAATTCCTCTTTCGTGGATAGACTAAAAGTCTATCCATAGTCGAAAAGATAGCGTCGAGTGGAAATTTTATCCCTGAGCATGCTCAGTGTCGGCCTCCTCGCGATTTCGATTGATATCCGTAAAATTGTCGAGATACTGCTTTTGTTTACCATATTTAATTTCCAGGCCGCATTCGCAGCTACGACCTTCATGGTGAGATGGAGGGGCTTCAAGACTATTAGTGCCCTCAGGGCCATCGTGGGTGTCGACTTAGAAGCACCAGTGATGCCTTTCAGTATCAGTCCCCTGATCCTTTCCAGTCGAGACTTCACAGTAGACAGGTCGACAGCTCGTTCCATGACAGCTTCTTATCCAGAATGACTCCTAGATATTTGGATTGCCCTTTGATTTCCAATTTTTGTCCAGCCAATTTCAATGTACTCGTGGTTCCCCACTTTTACCTACTGGTGAACACAACTGCATCCGACTTACTCGGATACCGTCCGCTTATCCTATAACGTGGTCGCTCTGACTCGTGAGTAGATGAAGCAGTTTATCCACTATCAGGAACCGCAGCAAGGGTTATAAAATACATCCCTGCGGACATCCCGAGTGAACAGTTCCACATAAAGTGGTATCACTCTTATTCGTGGTTAGGTTCCTATTGGACAATATATGGCAGGTCCATTCCACGACTGCAGTAGGCACACCGTGTGCAATCATGGCCGCCCTAATCACTCATCTAAAGGTGCAGTTAAAGGCTCCTTCGATGTTCATGAAGGTTGCAATTGCGAGGCCTTTCTGCTTCAGATGTCCTTCAATTAGGTTGACTGCCGTGTTTAGGGCCGTCTCAATCGAGTAACCAGCCCTATAGGCGTGTTGTTGCTTGTGAAGAGGATTACTTGGCAAGACCTTATCACGGATATATCTGTTCACAATTTTTAGACTATTTTTAGTAGGAAAGATGTGAGGCTAACGGGTCGAAAATCTTTGGGTGAAGTATAACCGATCCTGCCTGCTTTCGGAATGAAGATTACTCTCACACCCCCTCCATGCCGTCGGAATATAACCTAATGTCAGACTAGCCCTAGCAAGTCTCATAATCGAACCTATAATGATCTCACCAGCCCTCTGTAAAAGGACTGGATATATGCCATTCGGACCAGGAGACTTGTCAGGACTGAAGGACTTCAGAGCCCACCTGACCCTGGGTGGGGTAACAATCTTGTTGGCTAGCCGCCGTTTCGGGTCCAGTTGAACCGCAGACGGGTTTGATTGCCTCGGAGGTTTCGTCCCCTATTCTCCTAACTTCGTGAAGCCCGAAAAATGTGCCTTGATCAGGTGAGCCAAGGTATCACCGCCTGACTCTGCGTATCCCCCGCCGGGCAATTTCAAAGAGCGGAGAATAGCATCTGTATTTCCAAAAAGCAACTTGTCCAGTCTGGTCGCCTCTGCTCCTTTATCGATATCTGTGCAAAAGTTGGTCCAGCTTTCATGCTTTGGTTTTCGTATTGCACTCCTATACTCATCCCTCATCGTTTTAAATGAAGTAAATAGTTCCTTCGTTTCGCCAAAAATGGCACGTCTTAACCTCTCTCTGGTTTCCTTGCGAAGCTCTTCGAGTTTCATATTCCACCAGTGTATATCTTCAGCCTTGCGGACTTTTGAAGGCCGACAATTACTTTCACGAACAGATTTGATGGCTTCCGTCCCAATGCTCCCTTCCTGGATTTCTGATCCATTTAGGGCTGATGGGTACAGCGCATTCGAACAAAAACTCTATATGTGAGTGATCTGAGAGAGTGCGTTCATCTGAGACCCTCCACTTCTTGATGTTATCTGTAAAACTTCCAGTACACAGAGTGATGTCATTGAGTTCTTCCCTGACCGAATTACTAAACGTCGGAGTGTTCCCCGTATTAAGAATATCTAAGTCAGTGATGATTAGGTATTCTAATAGGCCATTACCTCTTGAGTTGCTGTCCGTGCTGCCCTACAAAGTATGGTGGGAGTTAGCATCGCACCCCAGCAGAAGAGGAAGACCCCTATAACAAAAACCAACCGCCCCCCTCTAGACCCCTAATTTAATTTCGAATTAACTAGGGTTCCTGGATTAGTTAGATACCTTCGTGCCTCGTAGTCATGCCCCTCTGCAAAACTGCAGAGGCGCCTTTGATGTGATGCAAGTTAATTTGGGTAATGGTTAGACTGAGAGCAGTTATTTAGGGCTGATCTGGATCTTCCTGTCCACCGACAGGCTTCTCTTGCCCCTGGCTGGTAACTTTCAAGTTGACCTGTCCAAAGTGGTAGAAGGGCCTGTTCTTGAGGACCGCAAGATACCTCATCCGTGACTCAGGAATTCGGACAACTAGGAGATGTTTGATTCTTCCAGCTGTGTTCTTTTTCTGAGGTCTATTGCGCCTGAAGATCCACCAGGATTTTGTCTTAAGTGACGAGTTGAATCCCTCCAGCTGACGAAGGGTCACAGACGGGTCTACTAGTTTACCTGGGAACTATGCCCTAGACTTAACGATCCTCTGGAGCAACTCAGCTCTACTCACCTTAAGAGATGCGCTTTCCCAAGGCCTTGTGTCGACCATAGATTTATGTAGCCAAACTTTAGCCACTGGGTCAGCTGCCACAAATACAAAGGAGACACTGTTTCGAGCGCCCTCCGGATAGTCTCCCTGAAGAGCTCGAACTGATCTGTAGTGAGTAGCGGGTCCAGATATCTCATATCCGTCACTACCAGCGTCAAGGGGTTAGTCCTCTTAGCAGCCATTAGTTTAACCCCCGACGACTGCCTGTTCGTCAGCTGCTGGACCGCCTTGTGTCTCTTCACAGGCTTAGCCCCCCCCCCCCCGCCGATGGCGTGCCCTCTGAGCCCCTTCCTCGTTTTTAAGCCCCAATGCTGGTAATCGTAATTGTGGCAGCGATAAACCAGGTTCTGCAGCTGCTCCACTAGCCCGCTGCGCTTGCCTCCTCAGTCTCCTTTTCAGGGAACCGTTAGCGCATTTCTTCCTATTGAAGGACTGATTGGCCACTCCTGTTGCCCTAGCCTAATTCAGACGAGCCGTCACACCCTCAGCTCCCGGAAGTATTGAGGGCACAGCCGCCGTCTAAGTAAGGCTTGACAGAGCGACAGCTTGGGATGAAAGGGTTATGTTAGACCCGGTAGGACCTAACCACTTTCCCCCCTCCACTAACTCCCTTCCTCCTTCTTCTTTTGAATTTAGGTTTGCCAAAGTACCATGAGCACGATCACTCTACACCCATGGCTTAGGAATGTAGTTGCATTGAGCGAGAAACTCAGTGAATATCCGTTCGCAGGTCACCATACCAACGAAGGGTTGTTTTTTGGTTGCTGTGCGGGCCGCAAGTCATTCCCGTGCCGATCCCAATAACTGAAGATCAGTCCGGAAGAGACCTCAACCCAGGGATACGGAAGGCCCGTGTTAGCGAGACTCTATCACCCTTCTATCAGATTACAATCATGCATACTAGGAGAGCCCTTTTATAGGAATCCTTCTCAAAACACCCAGGAGAGCCCGTTTATTGGGATCCTTTCATCCATATCTATACGCATGCAGGCCGAGGTCCGCTTGACCCCTATGTCCCACACGCTTAAGCCTCCCCACCCACTACAAGCTCTTACAGAGAGACGGCTGGTGGGGCGAGGAAAGCAAGGAGAATAAAAAGCGAAATAAAGACTGCGTACGAAAATAGAGGATAGGGAAAATAGAGAAAGGGGAGTGTAATAAGAGAAACAGAGACCATGAGAGGGTGCTAGAAAGGAAAAAGCAAAGGGAAAAGGAAAAGTACAAGGAAGAATTAGAAAAACTGATCAAAGAAGGTAGGGCTTGGGATGTGAAAAATATGGAAAGAGAAAGCAGGAAGGGCGTGAATAAAGAAATAGAATCGCATGAGTGGACCGACTATTTCAAGGGTCTGTTAGGGGGACAATAAAATAGGATAATATGGGATAATAGGGGAAAATAGAAAGTTAGCACAGGGAGAAATGGAGGGAGGGAATTTAATAACAGGAGAAGAAGTGGCGAAGAGCTAGGAGAACATGCTCATAAAGATTTCAAAGAAATTGAAAGGCGTTACTAAAGATTTTGGGATAAAAAAATATATTTCGAACAGAAAAAATAGATATAGATTTACCCTGCTGGAAGCAAATAGAGTGTTGATCAGTTTGAATAATTTTCTACCTTTGCGTTTGAAATGGAAAGAACCGATGTATCCGTCTTGATTTCAGGTCCATCCCTTTGGTCATTTTCTATCTTTCTTCTAATCTACAGTCACCTCTATTCTTTTCAATCCTAATCTAATTCCGTCTAACTTTTTATATTCCTATTTTCGTATTCAAGTAATTACATTTCTATCATTCCTGAAATATAGGATAGCCCTATCTTCTTGAATCCCAGTTTTTCTATTTAAGTGAATCCATTTCTATCTTTTTTTAAATATGAGAGAGCCCTATCTTCTTGAATCCTAGTTGTTTCATCCAAACTTGATTGGTTAAAAGGTAGGTGATTTAACTTTCTGATACATTGTGTGATTATGTATACTAATTTTTTGTAAGCCTGAATGAATATCCTATGTTTGTCGTATTTCTTAAAAAATAATTGTTTTTTTCTACGTACTTTTGGGTTTTGGTGAAAATCCTGACGTGATAGATCCAGACAACTTTTTTTTTATAAACCTGTGTTATGGGTGTTTAATTGAAGTCAGTTCCCTTACTACTCACAATTGAAAATTGAGAAATCTTTTTTTCTCAAAAAAAGTATAAAAGTTATTTGTTAATAGACTTTCCTTATTATTTATTTATTTTACACATACATATCATATCTTATTAAAATTTAATATAAAATTATTAAATGCTAAGAGTATTTCTTCTTTATTCATAATGTGTCCCCTAAGGGTTTACATGACTTCCATTCCTTACAATCTTTCCGTTTACATCTATATATTTTTTACAATCTTATCC
>NC_046663.1:126459087-126483593 GCF_010883055.1 Belonocnema kinseyi
CGGCGATCTAAACATTTTCTGGTATTTTATACTGGCCCCGATATCTTCCTTCTCTTCACTGCTTTCCCTCTCCCCTCTCTTCCTTTTGATAAATGCTTCTAATGACCCTACGCTTTTTGCTGTCAATCTTTCCTTTTCTATAGTTTTTTTCGAAAACAAAAAGTGCCAAGTTTTGTTCACTTTAGCTCGTTGTAACTTAGCTCATTTTCACAATTTTCAGATTCTTTTAAGACTAATTTAAAGGACTACATTTTCTGAAACTATGTATTAAAGAAAAACGTAATTACTGTGATAAACATAGAAGTTATTAATTCTTTTTTTAGCCAATGCAAAAATCATGAGGTTCTATCTTTAAGCGCAATGTGTATCTTATTTAAATAAATTTTAGGAATATTGATAAAAGTATTATTATTTTTCATTTTAAATATTACTCTATACAAAATACAGTTTTTATTTGAAATTTCACGAAGGTTTTTTGTACCATGTTTGACCCCTCTATCCCAGAGTCAAGGAACAATATTCTAAAAAAATGTTAATTAATTAGTGTCAAAATTTGTCAAGAGGGCCACTTTTTTTATAGGTTCTGATTTTTCCTCAGGAATGCGTGATAAGCTAGATTTTTACATAAATAAAATGGCCCTAAAACATTTTTGCAAAATTTTCATTTTTCAGTCGTTATTTAACTTTTTTAGTATTGTTCTCGTAATTATTTTTTTTCTCTCGATCGGTACAAACAATCGCCATATTTTTTGGCGTGTTCCGTTAAATATGTTCATTCTGTAAAATAAAAATCATTTTACCATTCTTGCATAAATATTGATGAAATTAGCAATAATTTTTATAAACTATTAGAATTCGTTCTAACTTCTCAATTGATTTCACTGCTTTAGTTAACTAATTACGATAGCTTGTTTAATTACGAAGATTTTGTTAAAAAAAATTAGGGAACTCGCATATCATCAAAAGTTGTGCCTGTTTTCGTGTTGACGTTCCGCGCTCCATACCGTGTGACGTACGATATTCACGACGTTGAAGTTTGCCACAGATCTGGATTTCAAAGTTGTGTAAGCAATTTCAAAAAAACTAAGAGTCACAGTAAAGAAGTAAAAACACCTCTGCATTCCTCACGAAAATATCTAGCTATGTATTTTTTTGTAAACACATTTTTTAAACAATTAAAGCATTTGTTGTTCAGCGAACTATTGCTTCGTGCCTGTAGATATGGCTTTCAAAGTAAAAAAAACTAAGAGTCATGTCAAAAAAGTAAAAAAACCTTTGGATTTATCTCGAAAATATCTCGGTGTGCATTTTTTTATAACAATTTTTTAAACAATTACGCCATTTGTTATCTTTCTGCAATTTTTATAAACAAAGTATGCATCGAATCAAAAAACCAAGTGCACAATTGCATTCCTGTTTATAATAATTGCAAACTGATAACAAATGGGGTAATTTTTTAATAAATTGATAAAGAAAAAAACAAAAAATGTTCACCGAGATACTTCCGAGACGAATCCAGAGGTGTTTTTACTTTTTTGATATGACTCTTAGTTTTTTTAAAATTAATTACATAACTTTGAAATCCATGTCTGTGGCTAACTTCAACCTCGTGAATATCGTACGTCGCGCGGCATGAAGCGCGGAACGTCAACAGGAACACACACGCACAACTTTTGATCATATGCGAGTTCCCTAATTTTTTTTTACCTAAATCTTCGTAATTATACGAGCTATCGTAATTAGTCAACTAATGCATTGAAATCGATTGAGAAGTTAGAACGAATTCTATTTGTTTATAAAAATTATTGCTTATTTCATCAATATTTATGCAACAATGGTAAAATGATTTTTATTTTATAGAATGAATATATTTAACGGCACACGCCAAAAATTATGGCGATTGTTTGTACCGATCGAGAGAAAAAAAATTGCTTAAGAGGACAATGCTAAAAAAGTTAAATGACAATAAGGACTCAAAAAATGCAAATTTTGCAAAAATGTTTTAGGGCCATTTTATTTATGTGGAACGCTAATTTATCACGCATTCCTGAAGAAAAATTACAACCCATAAAAAAAGTGGCCCACTTGACAAATGTTAACACTTATTATTAAGATGCTACACAGACTTACATTTATAATTGTTTTTCTTAGTTATTAAATATTTCTTCATAAAATAAATTTTGTCAAATTTATTTTACAATTATTTACAACTAACTAACAACTACAATTTTTTAACAATTAAAATAAAATTCTAAAACCTAAATTTTGAAATGCTGAGATAAGTATTTTAAAATATTAAAGATTTTGTAAAAAATTCATACACAAGAAAATAAATATTATTATTTTGTTTTTAAATTTATATAAACATAATTATTATAAGATTCTTAAGAAAATTAAAAAAATATTTAAAAGTATATCAGATTGATAACTGTCTCGGATTTTTATCAAACTTTTGGAAAATTATTAAAAATGTGAAAAAATTGCCTGTAATCTTCTAAACATTCCCAAGCATTTTAAGAATATTTGTTTATTTCTTAGAACTTTTCGAGATGCTTTTAAAGCTCCTAAAGTTTATCTTACGTTTCTAAAACTTTCCTAAAGTTTAAATTCTTTTTGAATCTCATCAATTCTACTTAATATATGTTGAAGTTACTCGATTATTTACATTTTATTAAACTTTTTATCTTACCAAATTGATACGTTTGGCTTTTAAACCGTCTACATTCTTCTCTTAAATTTTATGAAATCCTTTAATATGTTGATAAACCTTTTTTAATTTTCTCTTATAGTACATTTTTGAAAATAAAAAATCACTAAAAATTTTCACACAAATATTAGCAAAATAATTTTTTTCTCTCTATTCACACCTTCTATTCTTCTAATAGTCTAAAAGTTTTCAAACTTTTCCTGTCTTTATTTAATTCTGCAAAGTTAAAAAAATTGCTTTGACAATTTTTCAAATTATTTGACAATTTTTGAAAACTTTTGTACTGTTTTGAAATGTTTTAAAATATTCTATTAAAATTAAGTTTTTGAAATAAAAATGATTTTAATTATACCTTGGAACCCAAAAGATTCTTTTTTCATTTTCGTGATACCTTACAAAATTCTTAAAAAACCTTTACAAGTTTTTATTATTTTCGAATCGTTTCAGAACTTCTGAATATCTCATAAAACTCAAATTTTAAAGTACTTTTCTTAAATCAATAAATACTTTTAAAAATTGTATAACAGAATTGCACGAGAAGGTTTGATAAGAATTATGTTCCTTAATTGTTTTAAAATTATGTAATTGGGCGAAATTGTCAAACGTTGCTTCAAAATCTTTTACACACTTTAAAAAATGTTTAGGAAATAATAAAAATCTTTAAAAATCTTTTTTCAGTTTTCTCTTAGAATTTATTACAAAACAATTATTTAACATTTTCTCATGAACTAATAGTCAGCCACCGAAAGCCAATTGCAAAGTTGGGGGGCAAAGAGTATGTGGATACGAATTGGAGTCATTTTCAAATGTTTTAGAGAGGTGCATGTGAGAGCAAGATGGGCAGTTAAGCATGGATGAGCGTGCAAAATGAATTTCAGATGGCAATGGGCAGGGAGTGACGTGGAAGAAGAAACTGAAAGAAGTAAGGGAAAGCAAAGGAATATGGCGAAGCCAACAGATGATCCTGAAAAAGGATTAGAATATAAGCAGCTGATAAGTTAGATTAAGGATTGAATGTAAATTTATGTACAGGAAGCAGAGGCCCTCAAACCCTTAAAAGGGAGAGATTAAATATACATACACACATACAAGTACCAGGTTGAAAATTCAACTCTAGGGTTCAAAGTTCCTTAAGTTCCAATATTTTATTGAAATTGCATGTATTTTGTTAAAAATTAATTTTTTTGGGTACAAAATTAATTTTTTCGGTCTGAAATTCAATTTTTTGGATACAAATTTTTTTGTCTTTGTTAAAAATACATTTTTTTGGTTGAAAATTCATGATTTTAGTACAAAAAATGAATTTCTTTGATGGAAAATTTATTTATTAGGTTGGAATGACCTTAATTTCAAATGTTTTGTGAAAGTACATGTATTTCATTAAAAATTAATATTTTTGGGTTGGAAATTAATCTTTTCTGATTGAAAATTTAACAGTTTAGCTAAGGTTTTTTTCCTTTATTGACTGAAAAATCGGCCTTAGTTGAAAATTCAACTCGTTTATTAAAACTTCTATTTTCTTGGTTTGAACATACTAAGTCTGTGTTGGCTGAGGCTTAAGTAAATGAAAATTAAACAGTAGTACCAGTAATACATAAAATATCTGGAGAATGCAATATCAGATTTATTATTTTTAAAAGGAAGAATAATTATGTTTGAAATTTGCTGAATTTAGTAAAAAAAAACTAACACTTCAGAAAATGCAATTTTCTGATTTGGTCCCTGTTCAAAATTTCTCAAGTTAGATTCGAAAAACGATACGTCGCAGAACCAACGTTATATTTACACTGTCTTTATTTTCTATATTTCTAAAATACACTAAAGCAATTTGTTATTAAGAATGTAACTTAAATTTCAGGTACTTGTAACTACAAGTAATAGTCTTGCACTTGCAGCTAAAAATATATATGTCGTAGCCCAGTAGCCGAGTCCGTCGAATAGACGAATTTACCTGCAGAAGCTATCGTTAGTCCATCGGGTGGATCAGATCAAATGGTTAGCCTAACGATCGACCAACTCGTCTAATGGCCAAAGGTCTTTTATGAGATTAGACTAACCTTATTTCAATGAAAAGGAGTTTAAGGGAATGGTACCTTTGTATTTAAAATTGTGTTAACAGAGCATTACTTTATATTATTTCTTCATTATTTTATTTGTTAATAATTTTAATTCTTCTCAATATCAAAAAATCTGTTTTATTGGAGAAGTTGCTAATTTATGCTGTTTTGAATTTTCGACCAACTCTACTATACAGCCACTTATATTATCGAAAATTATTATTGCGACCCTTCGATTTTTAGATCGTTATATTTGCGACATTCTGAAATGAGTTCTAGAATTTGTTTTGCACCTGCATATACATATTACAAAATGCTGCATAAGCTTCCAAGAATGACACATTTTGTGAGTTTGTGGGTTTGTGGGTTTGAGGTTTGTGGGTTTGAGGTTTGTGAATTTGAGGTTCGTGGGTTTGGGGTTTGGGGTATGTGGGTTTGGGGTTTGTGGCTTTCAGATTTATGGGTTTGGGGCTTGTGGATTTGGGGTATGTGTGTTCGTATTTCATATTTTCTGTTATATGGATGCAGCAGTCTGAGTTTGAGGTGCGAGCCATAAGGAAAAAATAATAAAAACCTCAAATATCACAGTAGCATCATTTAGCAGACTCCCTTCCGGTTATTTTGACGTTAATTTTAATTAAATTCGTCAAAAATTGAGCCGCGGCCCGAATTTTGTCTATTTTTCCACACTGTGTGGCGGCACAGGTCAGTTCCAAGTTACAATCTTTTTTGGTTACATGGAAAAACCGGTCCGTTCCAGAGTTCTCGAAACTTCTAGCAAGTTAGTTTGTCAAAGTGAGCTAGGGGGATGTTTCTTAAAGCTTCTAGAAAGTTCGGCCTAATAGTACCATGTATGTAATACTCGTATACATTGCCAACTACCTATACCTCGCAATAAGTGGCTAGGGGAGGGGGTGGGGTGTTTTTCGAAGCTTCTAGAAAGTTTGGCCTAATAGTACAATATATATAATACTCGTATGTATTGCTAACTGCTTATACTTTGCCATAAGTTGGCAAAAATTGGGTGCACACGTATATTTGTATCTCACACACAGAACTTTTTCAACATTGCGCATGCGCCGAAAAGGAGTAGTGAACTATATCAGCATTTTATTCTTCTGATACTTTTAACTTTAAATATCTTATGAACAGAATAAGACAGTATTTCATACACAAATTAGAAATTTTCAAAGTTATTAATTTATTTTTCTTTTAAATTTATCCTCTGCTAAAAAGATGGCTTTTTAACAAAATACTGGAATTTTGAACAAAATAATTGAATTTCTAATATAATAGTTGAATACTCAATCTAAAAATACAAATTCCCCACGAAAAAGTGTCATAGTATATATTTTAATTAAAAAAGAAGAAAATTTATACAATAAAAGAAAAGAATTTTATAACCAAAAAGACAAATTTCCAATAAAGATTTTTCATTCAAAAAATAAATACAAGTTTATCTAAATTATTGAACCTTTAAATCAGAAGACAAATTTTCTTTATAAAAATAGAATTTAAACAAAAATATGACTTTTCAGCAAAAAATTAATTTTCGACAACACTGATGCATTGTTATTGAACAAAAATGAAATTTCAAACTAAAAAATTTTTTTACGAAAAAATGCGAATTCTCAACTAAAAAATATATATCTTAAAAAATGGAAGTTACGTTTTCTGTAAAAAAATTAATTTTAAATCAAGAAAGTAGTAGTTCAATTTTAAATCAAAAAAGATTAATTTTCAATAAAATAATTTACCTTTCAACCAACGAGATGAATTTTCAACATCAAATATAAATCTTAAAAAAAAAATAATTTCCTAACTAAGCGATTTAATCAAATCTTTCAAACAAATTAGTTGAATACTCATTCAAAGAAGAATTATTTTTAACTAAAAAGTTGAATTTTTATTTAAAAATGAAGTTTCTTCTATAGCAGATGAAGTTTTAAATAAAAGATATGAATTTTCAAAAAAATAGATGAATTTTTTGTTCAAAAGACTTTAATCGACTTTTCACGATCAAAATCTGAGTTTTTAAACAAAAAATAATTTAATACCAAAAAAACTAGATTTTCAATCCAAACAGACGAATTTTTAACCAAAAAAGATGACTTTTTAATAAAATTGTTGAATTCTCTACCAAATAGTTGCTTTTTTATTAAAACATATTAACGTTATCTTAAGGAAAAATTTTGTATTGCAAAAAAAAGTTGAGCTTTTATCCAGAAAAGATTCTAGTTAACTCTGTATGATCAAAAATTGCATTTTTGTAACAAAGAAATAAGTTTCTACGAAAAAAATTGAATCTTCAATTCAAAAAGACGAATTTGTGCAACCAAAAAAGATGATTTTTTAACAGAACAGTTGAATTTTCTAACCAATAGTTAAATTTTTATCCCAAAAAGATAAAATTTTGTACTAATAGCTTAATTTGTAACCTAAAAGTTGCATTTTTATCAAAAAAGATGTCATTTCTGCTAAACCAAATGAATTTTAAAATAAAAAAGACAAACTTTCAAAAATAGAATTGAATTTTCAGAGGAAAAGTTACATTTTTATTTCCAGCGAATAACAAAATTTATAACTAAAAGGATAATCTCCAAAAGAAAGTTGTTGCGACTTTTCAAAATCTAATCTTAAAATAATTCATTTTCAAAGTATTTAACTGGTCCTATTTTCGAAATTTTAATCTTAAATTATTCAGATTCGAGTTCGTTTGGATTCAAATGACCGAATTTTAAAAATTGTATTTGGAATTCATTTCCTTTTCAAAGTTTTGTACTTGTCCTATTTTCTTAATTGTCTTATAATCTTAAATAATTGAAAATCGCGATTCTTATTTTTAAAATGAAATTGTTTCATTATGTAAGCATTAAATGAGAAACAATACAAAGATTTTTACAAATCTCCGATACAAATCTCCGTCTATCTTTTTTCTCCCATAGATAGACTCCGTCTATCTGTATTCTCCCATACTTAACCAATGTTTTTCTTCCCTTTTTTCTTTCCTCTTTAGCTGCTATCCTTAATGTATACCTTTCTTTGGTCTCCTCTTTCATCCTACTAAATACTTCCTGCTCTAAATCTGTTTCTTTCCGCGATGATACTCGCTCCACTATCCATGAATCAAATTCAAACACTCTCGGCTTCTATCCTTTTATGCCTCTATCTATCGTCGCGGTCTGGTAGCTGTCTCTCCTTTCTCCGTCGCTACCCAACCTTGCTACTATCAACCCGATCAACGCAGTCCTTCCACCGTGTCACAAATCTCCAAACAATCTAACCTCAGCTTCCACACAAATATGTCTCAATCCTCAAAAATATCTACCTCCCCTTTAATCCCCCCTTACACTTTCATGTCCAAAACGGAAGTCCGCGTTTAAACTCAGTGAGGTAACCCTATCGGAGACGCGAATAGAGAGAGGGAGGGTGAGAGAGAGGGGGGGAGAGAAGAACGTTGTGAGAATTGGACTTTAAAACAAGAAAAGATGATGGACATCTTTTTATGACCTTATTGTAGAAATAGTATAATCCCTTTTTGCCTCCTGTTGTTCTCGCAGTCACCGCACAATCGCTGCGCTAACATCGCTACTCAGCTGCACGCCACCCGCCGTCGGTTCCTTCAAAGGCACTCAGATGCATTAACTTTGATTCATCCTTCCCTTCAATGTATTTTTTGAGTCATTAAAACGTTTTGAGATTTGCCTCTTTCCCTGCTCCGTGTACACTACACATTTGTTTTTGTTTTCGCGTTAATTCTGCTACTTTAAATTTACCACCTCAAAGATGGTTCCTGATCGTCCATTTAATAGCTTTTTAGCCTTCCGGGCCATGATCCGCGACGCGCGACTGCACAGGGAAACGGACGGTGGTTTTCGTTTTCACGTTTATCTTGCCACTTTCAATTTTTCGTCCGAAAGATGGTTCCTAATCATCCCATTAGTAGCTTATAGCCCTCAGGGCCACGACCGGTTACGCGCAACCACGAAGAGTAACGGACGGAGATCCCGCGGAGATCATCCCGTCCGCCCGAGATGTCAACGAGAAATGCTAATGATTGACGATACTGATCAGCCTCATCAAGCAGGGGCACGGTAGATGCAATTGGAGAAACCGCTACCGAATTCGTGCTAACGATGCTGAGGACGATGGCGTGATGTTGATAAGGCATAGACTAAGCTTCTCTTGAGTGTACATGCACCCAGTAGTCGTGAGAAAGAGTTTTGAAATTCTTATTTATGTAGCGCAGCGGAATTGAAAGCTCAGATTAATTTCAGCCGATTTAATTCTTTACACTATAGTTGTGATATTTTGCACTGATTCATAGAATCCGTACCCAATATCAAGTTAAATTTGATATATTATATTAATCTGAATCTTAGAAATCTATATTTTAAATCCTGAAAGGCTTCAATGTCCGAAAAAACTGGAAAGATGCATCCCTTAAATTATGTCGCTAGTCATCCTTGCTTAATCACTTTCGCACTACGTGTGGACTCTTTGACTGCCTTATTGCTATCAATAGAAATGTAGCGAAAGCAGTTTATCAGCGTTGAATCAGCTGCATCCACATAAACATGCATTTCAGGAAGCAGATAGATACTTTACATCAAATTGATAAAACGAGTAATGTGATATGACGGAATCATCGAATGCTCAAAACAAGTAAATCCTACAATGAAAGGGTGTTAAATGAAACGTTCAAGCCTATACTGGCACTTCTACAGAGACTAGTAAACATTACTAAAGATTCTACTAATGAAAAAAGTTAATCAAGTGTTGCCTGAATTAGAGTCTGAAATTAAGCCAAGCCCGATTGAAATAAACGATGAAGCCCAACAATTATTGCTTGAAGAATTTGGACAAGAGGATGGTGATGATGGTGATGATGAGAACGCATCATTTTTTATTGCTGATAGTGATAGGGAAGAGGCTTTAGGGCAGTTAAATAGAACACTGGTTTAAGAAGATACTGCAACAGAGCCTGCTGATAATTATCAGTGGCTCACAAACAAGTTCCTGAGGATACTTAGTCAAAATTAAAAACAATATATGGATATGGTATACGGTGCACAAAGAGTAAGTGATGATCTTATGATTCCATTTTGGTGATCAATTCATTTACGTGGAAAATGGAAAGTACTTGAAAACTATTGGCCTGCTCGAATTATTATTTAGACAGGCACCTGAGGAGACTTATATAAGCTCCAGCGACCTAAATAACTATAAAGAAATCCTCATCAACACGAACCCTCACAAGAAGCATTACAGTTCCTTTGGACCTATTCGTATTAGTAATAATACCAAGTTTGCTCTTGACCTTGCATTCTGCAGGCAACGACAATTATACCAATGAAGTCTTCGCTATTATATAAACTATGCTTCTATTGATTTAATGTCATTCACACGCTGTGCAGCATCAGGATGACTTCTGCTTGTCAAGATTGTCTGAAAGTCTATTCCCGAGGTGCTGGCTTGAAAGGGCATCAGGTGTACTCATGCAAGAAAGAAAACAATCTTTCTGTCAACTTTACTGGGTATGATAAAAGCGACTGTCAAGAATTTACTCCTCTCAGGTTGAGAAAATCTCAAGAAAAGATTAAAAATAATAACAGCAACATACAAAATGATAATAATAGAAGCAGTTTAGTAGTGACTAAACAACATGAAGTCTTAAAACTCAAATGTGGCTCTCTCAGAAAAAATATAGTGATAATGAGTTTGAGTCTTTCATGGCTAAGAAAACAAAGAAAGAAAATGAGAAGCAGGATAATTTGAATGACAAAGATGGAGATCGAGATGACAATGAAAAAGACGAGGAGGATCAACAAGAATCGGAACAGGATCAGGAACATGACGATGATTTGGATTATAATAAAGAGGAGGAATTTAACTATGTTTAATCTGTAAAGTTACATTATGATATTATTTTGTTACGCTAAGTTGGGAATCTATATTGTGAAATTGAGTTCAGTACTTTTTCCTGAATAAACAGACTTTTAAGATTGTAAAAGGATGAAATTTATTTAAACCTATTATCTTAGACAAGTACTAGTTAGTAAGATTAGGTAGTACTCGAGCTTCTTCAAATAGTAGTAAAACTTAAATCGCCACCACAGATACCATCACCACGTCGCTCAGGCGTGAACAAAAAAAATCGTTTTCTACAAAACGATACTCTACCTGGGTAATTCCCCACCTCGTCCAGTTTAAAATCCATCCCAAGCTCAGAATTTCATCTTTGCAGGGATACATGTCAAAGGCAAAAAATGTTTACCGATTAAATAGATATAATTTGTTGTTTATGTGAAAAATATTTTTATCCTGTAATTTTGCTGTTTTCTTTAATCTAATTTATATAGCCATTTAGACAAGACAGGTCAAAAATACATTTTCGACGGGTGGTCTGGTTAATTTCTCTCAAATTCAGCTGACTTTATGTAGGTGAAATCTGTTAACAGTGAACACTTATCGACTGTGGTATCTTAGGAGAGATATGAACTATTATTTTAGCACAGATATGAATCACTATCTTAGCAAAGCTATAAAGCATTATCTTAGCACAGAAATAAACCATTATCCTCTGGAAGTAAATGTCTGGTCACTGCTTTACCAGTATTTAGCTTAGAACAGAATCGTATTACAGAATTAATCAAATCAGTAACACTTAGTCTCGCTGCCGTACATGTATCCTGTACAGTATTAGGCAACACATATTTATACTGCGCAGCTCAACATACTGTTAAATGTTATAGCACATCCATAGGTACTATAGACGTGCATTGCGCAGCCTTGTGTGCTACCCAACTATACTGCGCATCAATATGTGTCATAGAAACCTGCTAGACATTTAAAATTATATTGCGCGCAACCTTAAGTTTCGTATATATTCATTCCGAAGCCTTGTCCACCTCCAAACTGCATTTAACAACCATATGAGTCATAAACACCTATTGAACATTTACAAATCTAATATGCATTCAGTAGAAGTGCACAGCTCTGTGCACTGTAATGGGTTTAAAGTTATGGATAAGAAATTTAAATTTTCGCACGCTTTCCGCATTGCTATAAGTACACCTCTGACAAACTTGATCGACAGAATTTTATGACAGCGATGGGTTGTAAACTTCCCTTAACGATGGGTGGATTTTCAAATTTCACATGCTCTCAGCATTGTTAAGAATCCAGCTCTTCAGCAAACTTCAGTAATGGAATTTTACTTAAAAAAACGACGGATATCAAAGACAACCATGGGTTGCAATATTTTCTCAGCGCTGGAGATACATAAATCGTTGGGATGCATTTTCAAATTTCTCGCGCGATCTCGTTTCCACTAGGAATAGATAAATAATCATTTTACTTATATTAGGTCGATGTTTCTAGAAACTTCGAGAACCGCCTAGATCACACAGGTCAATTATGTTTATAGAAATTTCAATAACTCTGGGGAATCCCGGTCCAATTAAAACTTGGGTGAATTTTGTATTTGAAACATTTCTGACAAAAAAGCATATTTTCGCTTATCAGCCGTCTAGTCGTTGTTTCAGTTTATACTACTCTGGGATGACCTCGAAGGTCATCGGGTCACACGACCTTAATGCATATCTGAACGTAAAAGTTTGCGTTCTTTCGATTAACTTGGTCAAAAATAGGAGCTTCCATTTCAAAAATAAAAGTGGACCTTTCAATAACTTTGAAGGTGAATACTAAGGTTCAGCATCAAGGTCACCACTCAGATCCTTATCCAAAACTCTGAAACTTTTGCCTGAAATATTTTTCTCGAAAACGAATATTTTCGATTATAGGGCGGGGAGGGGGGGGGTCCGATACTTTATGATACATTATTAGATACTTAATGACAGAGTGTCCAAATCGTCCCGGGAAAGCCAAATACATCTATAGGTACAACTTTCTTGGAGAAGGTTGAGGTCATTCCTGAAGTAACTACCAACGAGGAAACCAGTGGTAACCTTAGTTTTGACCTTGACCATGACCTTCATGTTTATTTCAAGGTCACTCTTGTTTTTCTAATGGAATAGCATTTTCGACATTGGAAATCGAAAGAGCGGAAAACTGTACGTTAAAAAGTGTCGTCAGCTCCTAGATAAGGTGCGGCCTTGATAGGCATATCAAGGCGATTCAAACTTCAATATGGTATGAATATTTTTTCGCAATCTAGCTTGTGAAAATCATCCTCTTGCCCTACTTACTTACTTAAACAAAGTTCATCAAATAGTGATCATCGAGTGACCTTGAACATGACCATGAAGGTCATATGAAGGTCACTCTTTATTGTAGAATTGTCCCTGTTTTCGATTTCCGATGTGAAACAGAGCCGTACCAATTAAAAAACAAAGAGTGACCTTGATGGTCATGGTCAAGGTCAACCGATGGTGACTATTTGATGTACTATATTTAAGTAAGCAAGTAAGGTAAGATGATGATTTTCACAAGCTAGCTTGCGAAAAATATTCACACAATATTGAAGTTTGAATGACCTTGATACGTACATTAAGGCCACACCTAACCTCTGACCTAACTACACTTTTAAACGTAAAATTTTCCGCTCTTTCGATTGCTAAAGTCAAAAAGGGGCCAATCCATTTAAAACCAAAGATGACTTTGAAATAACTATTAAGGTCATGGTGAGAAGGGTGGTTACAGTCTGTAACGGAATCAATATGACGATCTGGCAAAAGTTTGTGCACCCTAAGAACACGGAGCAACCCAAGGACTAACGCCTTCTGCATTTTTCCCTAAAGTGTTTTAGCATATTGTTGACACTTAGGGATGATTTTCAGGCTTTTAAGGAGTGAAATCTTAACTCTTCCAAGAGCGCCGATGATAAGGACGATTAGTTTAACAGAATATTCCGGGTACAATCGTTGTAACTCCCTTATAAGGTCTCTATACCTCTCTTTTTTTCATTCTCCTTGGCTATGATGTTTTTATCAGCTAGTGCCGAAAATTCGATAACGAACATGGTTCGCTTCTCGAAGTACAGAAGAACCATGTCAGGCCTCAAGTGTGCAACGGAAACAATTGTCGAGAATATAAAGTCCCAGTATATGCGTTACTTCCCATTCTCGACAATTGACTAGATTTCCCTAGGAGCATTTAGAGGAGCGATATTAAGGTTAATGCCGTAAGAATTACAGAGATGGTAATAAAGCAATCTAAGTGCCGCATTGTGCCTTTGGATGTAGGTCGTTCTCCATACCAGACTTCAATCCGGGCGATTTAAGGAAAGAAAAAGTTAGCTTACACGACATTAACTGATCCTCCACATTTATCTGGAAGATACCGTGCATCTTCTTACCGATTAGCTGTTCACGAATGTTTTTCTCTTGTTCTTTCTTAATCCGGGCTTTCAAGAGTGAGTACTTGAGATAGATAAGATTTGATGCATTTTGCTCACCCCTAATACTGAAGTTAAGTCCGAGTGTTTCAGCAGCCTCCTCCGCTACTTTGTACAGAAACGCTCCTTTGCCCACTTCTTCGTGCTTCCTGGCCATTTCAAGAAGAGGGTCTCTTCCATTTGCGGCTCTATGTGTTGAACCCAGAATAATTCTGCTGTGAAGACATTCAAGATTCAATATTCCGCGACCACCTTGACGGCGTGAAATGTAGAGTCGCGGAACAGAAGACTTAAGATACATGCTTTTGTTCATGTGCATAACCTTTCGTGTCCCGATATCAAGGGATCTGAGCTAGTTCTTCGTCCGTGGTACCAATCTAAATGAATAGAGTACTGCCGGGATGGTGAACATGTTCGTTGCATATACTTTGTTCCTCGCGGACAGCTGGGAACACTAAGTCTGCCGAATAAGACGATTGAATCTGCTTCGGAGATTATGCTTTATAGATATAACATCTTGAGCGCGGCTTTGTTGAAGGTCCAGGTATGTTTAAGTCTTTCCAGCTCAAAGGTGTCGTATAGCACTTCTATCAACGAGATCAGGGTCTTCAGGGATGCCGTTAAGTTTTCCTCACTTTAAATAAACCTTGGCGCATTTGCCTAACCCAAATTCCATCCCAATTTCCTTAGTGTCTCGTTCGATAATCCCTAGAGCTAAATGCAGTTGCTCTTTATTTTTAGCATAGATCTCAACATCATCCATGTACAATACATAAGTTAGTTGTCACACGATTTTTTCCAGATGAAATAGTAGATCTGGTTTTTTAAAGAGACATCACTCTCTCTCTATGCATCTTACGATTTGTGGATGAACCTTTAAGCTTTCCAAAAGACATATGATAAGTCTGTGGGAGGTCGAATAAAAGGCTCTCCGGTAATCAATCCAGGCCATTGATAGGTCACGCTAGTAGGATGCTGCATCTTTTTAGACACATCTATCGATGAGCAGGTTCTCCTGACATCTTGCTACGCCTTTCTTTCAGCCGGGTTGTTCATACATACATTGACACACAGGTCCGATTGTCCGAACAATTCTATCATTTAGGATACATAAGAATATCTTATACAGCGTGTTTAAACAAGTGATTGGCCTTCAATTTTTCGAGTCAGCTAAGTTACCTATTTTCAGCATAAGTACTGTGCGCCCTTCCACCAACCACTCCGGAATTAGCTCTTCCGATTCTAAATATGAGGTGAAAATACGAGCCAGATGCTGATGGGTTGCATGCAACTTTTTTCACCTTTTAATAGTTTTTTCCACCTCCTCCGTAGTGATGCATTCGTCTTTTGCTCTTATGATCAACCGTTGGTTTTGTTTTATGGTTCACAGCGGCCAAAGTTCTTGTCGCATTATACACACAATAATTGGGATTCCAGAGGTCTGATTCTTCGAAAGAATGTACACGAATCTCGTGATCTATTTCTGCCAGATGTTTCGGCTTGAGAGAAACTTGGATGTTGATGTTTTTCCGGGCCATGGAGCAGTATTCGTTGGAGAGTCACATGCGCCTGTTAAGAATTCAGAAGGTCAATAAATAACTTCTCTATACCAAATAATCGTATACCATATTAATATACCAGCAATTTGTAGATATAGACACTGCAATTGATAGTCTGCGAAGTGTACTAGTATCTTTGACAAAAGAACAACAAAATGACGAAATTAAAGGTGAAATACATAAGTAATGAATCTACTGACGATTTTTTTAAAGCGTTTCGAGCAAAAGCAACGTAATATCAGTTTACAACAGCAGCTGCTTTTGAAACGCTGATAAAAGATCAACTTATTTCTGGCGCTAGTGAGAAATGAATGAGTTATGAGTTGTTAAAAAATTCAAATAAAACATTGACAGAACTCTTGGACATTGCAAAAACCGTGCAATTAGCCGAATTATAAACAAAAAATTTGGCTGATAAAGAAAGTGATAGTAACTATGTGAAATAGAAAAAGGATCCAGATGAGTGAAATACAAGTATAAATGTTATTAGTACAAATCAGCGGCAGTGGAAAAATCAAGCGGCTCGAGGAAGAGGGACCATAGGAAGAAATCAACAGACAAAAGCAAATAAGGAGCAACAACAAATACGTGATCAAAACCTTTGATGTCATTGTTGCGGTAAATCTAATCACGGAAGATCTCAATGTACTTTACGTGAAAAATATTGTAGTGATTGTGGTAAGCAAGAGAACATGTTTAGAATGTAACCTCAGCGTTCCAATACACAAATTAAATTAGTAAACATTTCAGATTTAGAGGAATTAGAAGAAGAACGTTTTCAATATGATTTATTTAAAATACAATATAAATGCTTTATGATACAAGGGGAATTAAAAAATCTATCGATTAAATTTGGATGCGAAGATTGCATACATATACAAATGATCTTTTTGTTACTTCAGGGAAGTTTAGTGTGACATTTGAGCGTGAGAAAACCTCAATATCAGGTTGGTTATATGTTGTCAAGGAAGGGGGAAACCCGATTTGGGGGGGGGGGGACACCCAATTTTGGGGCGAAACTGGTTAAATTCATTAGGAATGTGGCCACCAAAATTTGATCAATATGAAAAGCATGAACTCAATGACATTAAGTCAGTGCTAATAGAAACTTCTAATGAAAAAAAAAATTAAAACCAAAATTTCCAAGAATTGAACATGTAATCGATGTATGTAGAGGGAGAAAGGAATTTACTAAACTTGAACTCTCTGAGGCTTATCAGCAACTGCCTTTGCCGTATCCACGGGACCGAGATCGTTCCAACGAATTATGTCATCATTATTATTAGGAATAAAAGGTGTCACAGTTTTTACAGATGACATATTAATTACAGCACCAAGCAGAACGAACCATTTAAACAGATTAAAGGAAGTTTTTGAAAAGACTAAGTGAGGAAGAATTATGTTTACGATAAGAAAAATGATTTTTTGTTCAACCAAAAATAGAATATTTAGGTATTTGCATCGACAAAAATGGAATTACTTGTATTACTAAAAATGGAGAAAGCTTAATGAAAGCACTTCCTCCGAAAGACTTAACACAGCTGCGCAGTTTTTTTTTAATTAGCGGCTTTTAACAAAATATTTTATGCATCGATAGCAAAGCATTCAATGGAAAAATTATGAATAATGTTGAATTTCAACAAAATTTATATGAAATATAAGAATGGGCATTTTTTCTATGTTTTTTAAAGGTTTTGGAAAGCAAGTACCAACATAAAAGTCATTTACGGCTTAAATAACCTTTTCTTTTAAATATAAGTAGAATTTAAGAAAAAACTGTACACTAATTAAATATTTTTGAAATTAAATTCATGTATTATTCTAATAATTCATCTGTTCATTCCTTATTCAGTATGTTTAAGCCAGTGTGGTAGTTCGGTTTTGTATTTTCTTAAAATTGCATCTGCAAAAAGTTGCTTGTATACAGTTTTAATTGCTTGCATAAAATTATTCGAGGTAAAATAATTTTCTGCTTCATTAGAAATAAGATTACCTATTAAAAAATTATGACCTTTCGGTATTTGATATTATTGGTCCACCAACTATCACTGGTATTTATGACCCTGTCCTTCGATTACAACTACGGTAGTGATAAATAAATAATAAATGACTATCATGTTTATCAAAACTTATTATTAATTTAACAATCAATGTATCATCCACGAGTAATGTTATAAAATTTATATAAATTACGTAAAACCATCGATAAGCATATTATGCATGCATTTATTAAATCTTCAATATTAAAAAAAGGAGTAAAATTTCATGTGTGATTGATGAAAAGTTGACAATTTGCAGTCCTAGTTATTTTTCACGATACCTTCTTTTGATAAATCTTCTTTTAAAAAATCCCAATAAGCTGCATTGTTAATAATTTTTTTAACAGGTCATCCAGCGAAGACCTGCGATAAAATTTCCGTACATTTTCCCTACAACTCTCGAGGCGCATGAATATTCCGCAAATTTCACTACACATAAGTTGCATTTGATCGAAAATCAATTTAACTAATATCCATTTTCCATATTTTTTATTTACCCGAATTTTCATTTTATCTACATTTAATTCCTTCAATTTATCAATAACCAGAATTTTAATTAGTTCGAATTATTATGTGGCCTAATTCTTAGATCACCTAATTTCGCTTTGCCAGAAAATTTATTCCGGCGCCATAATCTCCAGGTAACAGAAGTTCCATTTATCCTACCGAACTTTCGTTCAGTTTTGAGGTAATTGTGTCCCATTCAGATATATTTAGTTTGGTCGGTACGTGAGGTGAAGATGGCGCTGTGCAATACTTACTGGGGTACAGTTACCAAGCACTTATTCGCAAATATTCGTGAAAAATCGATGCATAACTGCATGAAAGAAAAATACCAGAAGGTATTTATATATAAATACAAACTAAATTATAAGAACATTTTTAATTTTAATTTTATCATGTACACAATATTATGTATCCGCAGCAAGGGAAGGAAATGGGTTTCAGGTGTTCTGCATATAAGTAAAGAAAGGTAAAACAGTCATTTATAATTACATTTCAAGTTCGGGTAACTCCATAAAGAAGGAGCATTATTTAAAATTCATTTAACTTTTAACTGCATAGACAGAAAAAATGCAAAACCAAAACACTAAGCAACTAATATTAAATAAACAATTCCCCCCTCAAATGTTTTATTCTAAATTTCGAATTAACTTATATTTTTTAAAAAGTTAAAAATAAGAATGGCTCTTCCATTTTATAAACAATTTATTGAAAAATATTCACATTGGTAAAATAGTAATTTATAATTACAGTTCAAGTTCGGTTAACTCCGTAAAGAAAGGGCATTTTATAAAAAAGTAAGTTTCTTAAATAAAATTAGATTAATAAGAACTTATGAAAGGGTTTTCTAGAGAATTGTCGAGGGAATAATGAAATCCCTTTCTCATGAGGATTAAAGAATAATTACAACTTCTGCGTAACGAAAAAGCCAACACATGAAAACCTAAATAACTATTTTTAAATGAACAATTCTACCTGAAACATTATTTCTAAAGTTCGTCTTCAGTTCTGTTTAAAAAATTGCTACAATTAACAATGGGAATATTTTCCGTACATGATAAAATTAAAAATGTTTTTATAATTCATTTTATTATTTAATTACATTTTGGTATTTTTCTTCTATGCAGTTATGGATCGATTTTTCACGAATATTTGCGAATAAGTATCTGGGTGTATTTAGTCTGGAGAATGTTTCGGTGTTTAGAGGATTTTAGTCCAGAATTACACATTCAATCAAGAGTTTTAGGTATAAAGTAAGCCTACAGAATTGCATACCTTGAAAAAATACCTGATGAATAGAGAAATATTTGAGAATATAGAAAAAATGGCTTTTTTGGATTCGGCTTCAATAATATTAATTTTTAAAAAGTTGTACGTTTTTGGTCTGAAACCTATTTATTTGAAATTATAATAGAAAACTATGATTTCATTTTTTTAAACAAAATTTTTGTGCATGGTAATAGCAGTTTTCAAATCTCTTAGAAATAGCAAAATATTCTAAATTTATGGATACTATCTGTTTTTTTAATATTAAATCTAGTCGAGTTTAAGGGAGTAATATGTTTTTACTTAAAAAAGAATTATTCCTCTATTCAAAAGGAATTTATTTATCATTTTCATTTGTATAAGTATAAGTATAAGTGGGCATCATACACTACAGAAATCTACTGCACAGCTTAATGTACTAGGTAAGAATACTACACAGGTCTATATACTGCAGAACTGCACTGCACTGCGCAGCTGTAGGTATTAAAAATCTCTATTGCGCAACCTTTTATACTGCAAAACTCTACTGTGCATCTTAATGCACCAGATTAGGGTACTGTGCAGCTCTATGTACTTAAATACTGCACTGTGTAGTTGTGAGAGCGATAATTCTCTACTGCGGACGCCTTCTTACGGCAGGGCTGCACTGCGCAACTCTGGGAGCCACTTATCTCTACTGCCCAGTTATATATAGTATACAACTGTAAAATTCCACTATATATTTCTACTGTCCACCCATGCACATTACAGGACTCTACTGAGCAACCTTGCATATTACAGGACTACTGTGCAGTCCTTATTTTACAGGACCCTACTGCGAGGACTTGTGTATTACAGGACTCTACTGCGCAGCCCTGTTTATCACAATACTCCATTGTGCATGCTGATATATCACATAATGGTACTGCGTATCTCTATACTCTGCAAGACTGCACTGCATATCACTACATGCAGTAGGCCCTTACTGTGCATATTTATCTACTATAGGGATCTGCTGTTCATGCCCACGTTCTGCAGGTTTCACTGCGTAGCTCTTCGCATTATAAATTTCTACTGCACGGTTTTGTATACTGTAGCCTCCATTACGCAGCCTAATGCACCACATAAGAGTTTTCCCCAGCTCTATGCACTACAGAACTGCACTGCGCATCTGTACGAGCCATACTTCTCAACTGCGCCTCACAGATCTTTACTGCGCAGCCTAATGTGCTAAAAAATTGTACTTAGCAGTTCTATGTGCCATCATTTTTGACTGCGCACCCCTACAGCTAGAAGCCCTTTACTGTGAAAAATAATTTATCAATCATGGCTGCTGTGTAATCTCACGCAGTTCATCACTTACTTCACAGATCAACGCATTCTAAACGTCTACTGAGCAGCCCTGTACATCAAATTAGTTTACTGAACAGTCCTGCGCATTTCAAGACTCTACTGCGCATCACTACACATTAAATTACTACCGCAAATCCCTGCGTATTAAGAGACTCTACTGCACCTCCCTTTACATTACATTCCTGTAATGCGCAGTCCTGTACATTGCATGATTCTACTGCCCAACTGAGCAGCTCAATGTATCAAATAATGGTACTACGAGAAAATTTCGCAAAGTCCAATAAAAGAAAATATTTATTCACTAAACCGTTTTAAAAAGTGAGGAAAATTTAGTAGATTGGGTCCATCTTCCAAAATTTTGCCAAAGTTCAATTCAAATCAAATCACGGTCGATCGTGGGCGAAGTATGGTAGTGGAGCCACTAGACATGCTTGAGGCATTGTTAGTAACCATGGCACGAACATGGGACGACCGTGAGTGAATGTTCACGTAATCTTGAATCAAGCTTATAGTGGATTAAGGGTTTTGTTAATCAGGCTGTTTTCTACAATGAAACATCGTTTATGTATGACATAATATTTAGAAGTGAGTACCAAAATACTTTGTGTTCTATTGTAATGTATAGGACCTTTGTTGAGAAACAAATCCTAGAAATAAAGTGACGGAAAATTGAACAAGAGGCAGGTGTTTCGGGCACTCTGGCATAACAATCACGCTCAGGTATACGAAAAACACATTTTCCAGACTGGAAAAGGATTAACAGTGATGCTGAGATGAACATGATGCACCATTATTAAGAAATGATGGAAGCACAATTTAAGGTATTTATATACTTAAACAACAGTAATAATGGTAACGTAAAGAAAAAAACTTGTTGAAAATAAAATTTTTAAAATATTTTTTATATATTTTCAAAGTACCGAGCACTGAGTGGATACTGAGAGATACTGATTATCTATGATAATCATACACGGAAGGAGAACTTGGCCTCCTAGCTTACCAGCCTCATGCGCCATGGCAGCACTATCGGACTAGTGGTCCCATTGTCTCTCACTGAAAGCGTGCACGGAGAGAGAAATTGGCCTCCTAGCTTACCAGCGTCATGTGCCATGGCAGCATTATCGGACTAGTAGTCTCACTGTCTCTCACTGAAAGCGTGGGGGCGCCAGTGTTGGAACTTGACTAAACAACGAATGTTGGACTCCAGACTTCCAACTCGGAATAACTCTCATTTCCGAGCGGCGTTGGCATCTATACTTATATTACTTATGCCCGCATCATGACCGCACCGCATTAATCTTTCATTCTGACGAGTTGGACTCTCAGCGTTCAAGTAGTGGGCAAACCACACTACCAGTCACGCAAGAGCGTAGACCGCTGACTCGCCTAGAGCGCCATTGGCCAATTTGTGGTAAGTTAGCAAGCCAAGCGCCATAAGCAACTAGCGCCACTAGCCTTCGGGAAGTTAGGAGGCCAATTTCTCTCTCCGTGTTGATAATAAAAGTTTATTGCGAGATAAATATACTGTAACAACAATGAAAATAATATAAATAATTATAAATTAATTACTGATAGCGTCTTTTGACATTTATGACGCATTAAACGGCATACACACAGTATAAGAAAATAAATGACATATTACGAATTTACAGAAGATATTAAATATTGTTTAGAATTTGCATGTGTAATCAAACAAGAAAAGGGTAAGTCTTGAAATACTATTAGCATGCATGAAATCAGAGGAAAAATGAAAAAAATAAACCATTTCGAAAAAAATTATTAAAAAAAAAAATGTCTAATCTTACAAAACCCCTTACTTGACAATGAAAAATGTGCATAAGTTTTGGTTTTCCGAATTTTTTGTTAATTCCTATAAAAAAATTAAAATAATTATTCCGCTCTATTGAATTGTGAAAAAAAATATTAAAGAAATTAATCGTTTCGGAAAAAATCCTTCACGAAGGAACGTCGTGTCTTACGAAACCCCGCGCTTGACATTGAAAAATGTACATAACTTATGACTTTTACCATTTTATTTTATTTAAAAAAATCCAAATAATTATTCAACTCTATTGAACTTTGACCCCCCCCCTCCAAAGTTTCTATTTCCGGAAAAAGAAAATCCGTCTTTTTTCGAAATTCGAATATTATTATTTGCCACCGGACACTTCAAAATCCCGCTTAATTGACATAGGCAAATTTTTAATTTTCGAAAAATTAAACTTTGGTTCCAGGGTTTCATCGAAAAGTGCCAAGTTCTTTAGAGTTTTAAGGGGAGTGTCTATGAAATAAAAACATACAAATAACTTTAATTTCCATAAACACCCCACCCTCCCCGCAACACCCAAATATGACCCAAAAATAAAAATAATACATTTTTTCGTATTATTGTTACTTTTTAGCAATTTCCGTCGTCTTTTTCATACAAATAATTACTAATGGACAATTTGAATATATGCCATGAATTTTCAACAGTTTACAATCGTTTAAACAAATGTATATTATTGAAACAATTATTTATTCCACAAAAATGTAAAAAAATAATCTTATTTTATGATTGACATGCAATATTTTGTCATTTTTTGGAGTAGTAGATTTTTTAAAAACATTTTGTAATTATTTAAACAATTCATTATTGTTGATTTCAAAAATTTCTAAAAATTGATCCAGAGATGTCCACTTTTTTCAAATTGGTATCCTATGCTACTTTGTGTTGAACAATTACATAATTTTGATACATTTCTCCTCATGTCTAACAAATTTCTATTTGTTTAAACAATTTTTATTTGTTCACGCAGTTATCTTTTTTTAACTAAAAAAATTGAATAAAATAGATGACATACAATTAATTATGATTTTAAAAGTATTTTTGGAAAAGTCTTTAATTAAATGAATTATATTTGTTTGAACAATTAAAAATTACTGAATTTATTCTTTTTATACACTATAAAGTCAAAAAATTAATTGCAAGTATTCTACTTTATTTCAGTTTTTTTTGCTGCCGAAATAAAGCTCCTTGAGCAAATAAAGATTGTATATTCACCATTTGTGTACATTTTTATGAATAAAATACTAATCATGTACCTCAAATACCTATATATAAACAATATAAATGTTCGGTTTTGATTCCTCTAGAATCAAACCGAAGGGCCTATGACAAAGCCCCGAACGCGTCTTCAGGTTGCGGATAGAGGGTCCCTGCACCAAGGGTTTCTGCTGAATATGGTTACAAAAATAAATAGGCAGTCGAGGACAATTTCCAGGGGTGGTTCCGAAGGAATTAACACCCAAGCGGAGGTGTGAAAACTGTGCCCAAAGCTGAATGGCACCTGGGTGAGGTGTCTAGAACGGTGAGTCTGGGATACCGGGCGACCTCTCAGAGTACGCAGCCTTATATTTGCATGCGAGGCTCTACAAGGATGGACGAACCCATTTCCCTAGCTTTTCATGGGAACAGCAATGACAATACCAAACAGAGTTGTAGTAAGTACGGTTCAAAACAACAGAACGCGCAGGGCTCCCGACAATGGGTCGGCCAACAATGCCGACCAATCTAGAGCTGGGGGAGCCAATGAATATAGTTTCAATGCGATGGATCGGCGGGATCTCGTGACCTTTGGGTGGACGGAGCGACTGAATCACGATTTGCTAGACTGCTACGATGCGAGTGTGGCCCGTGAACGG
>NC_046663.1:126483693-126491791 GCF_010883055.1 Belonocnema kinseyi
AACCAATGGCTGGTCATAAGACCAAAAGACGAATGCATCAACTTGCCATAAAGATAGGCTGGGCAAGACGGTGCGCCTCCCGCATTCAGTGTGTGATTGACTGCACCACATTTGGCAGGAATTTTACCGCCAAGGTTCGAAAGTTCGCGCGCAACCTTCGGACCCGTTATCACACGCTTGACAAGTCAAAGCTGCTGACCATCAGGCAGCATATTGTTGAGAGAATACTGTTACTATCTGACGCTAAGAGAAGTCTAGAGCGGAGGGAGAGGTGGGTCAGAGAAAATCAACAGGTTCTCTCTGACCCATCTCGACTCTTCCAAGACCCTCCAGTTACTGTCGAACACCCACCCATATCAGAGGAGGTCGAAGTATTTTGGAGAGAACTCTACGAAATGTAGCATAGAATGGTCGAAGACTCAGAAAATATAAATAGCTTCAAGGAATTATGTGATGCCCTCATAACACCTGATAAAGAATGCCCACCCATCACTACCGAGGAGGTGAAAAAAGTATTAAGATGGATGAAGAACTATTTCGCACCGGGACCAGATTGTATGAAAACCTTCTCGTGGAAGAAGTTTTCTTCAACCTATCAGCATTTGGCCCGTATTTTCACCTCATATTTAAAGAAGGAAAAGCCGATTCCGGAGTGATTGGTGGAAGGGCGCACAATACTCCTGCTGAAAATAGGCAACTTAGCTGACCCGAAGAACTACAGACCAATCACTTGTCTAAACACGCTTTATAAGATATTCACAGCTATCCTAAATAATAGGATTGTTCTGGCAATTGAACCTGTGTGGCAAGAAATGTATGAACAACGAGGGTCAAAGAAAGGCGTAGCGGGATGTCGGGAGAACCTGCTCATCGACAGATGTTTCTGCAAAGGTGCAGCATTCTACCAGTGTGACGTGTCGATGGCCTGGATTGATTATCGGAAAGCTTTCGATTCGACCTCCCATAGACTTATTATTTGTCTTTTGGAAATCTTAAAGATTTATCCACAAATAGTCAGGTGCATAGAGAGATTGATGTCGCTTTGGAAAACCAGATTTACTATCTCATCTGGAAAAAATCGTGTCACAACTAACAAGGTCACCTTTCAGACAGGTGTCTTTCAGGGCGACACCATGAGCCCACTTCTCTTTTGCCTTACATTAGTGCCGCTATCTCTAGCACTTCGCCATTCCGACGGGTATTTGTGCGGCCAACCTGCAGATTGAAAGTATAAGGTCACTCATGTATTTTACATGGACGATCTTAAGATCTATGCTAAAACAAAGAGCAACTACATCGAGCTCTAGGGATTGTCGAACGATATACTAAGGAAATTGGAATGGAATTTGGGTTAGACAAATGCACCAAGGTTTTTTTGAAGCAAGGAAAACTTAATGGGATCCCTGAAGATCCTGAGCTCGTTGATATAAGCGCTATACGACACCTTTGCGCTGGAGAGACTGTGCCAAAGAGCCGCATTCAGGATGTGACATCTATAAAGAATACTCTCCGAAGCAGATACAAACGTCTCATCCGACAGATTTGGTCTTCCGAACTGTCGGCGAGGAACAAAGTATCTGCAACGAATATGCTTTCCGTCGCGGTCGTACTCTATTCATTAGGAGTAGTTCCATGGACGAAGAGCGAGGTCAGATCCCTTGATATCCGGACAAGAAAGGTTATGCACATGAACAAAAGCATGCATTTTAAGTCTTCCATTCCGCGACTCTACATCTTACGCCGTCAAGGTGGTCGCGGAATATTGAGTCTTGAATGTCTTCACAACAGGATTATTCTGGATACAGCACATCTAGTTGCAAATGGAAGAGATCCTCTTCTTAAAATTGTCAGGAATCACGAAGAAGTGGGCAAAGGAGCGTTTCTGTACAAAGCAGCGGAGGAGACTGCTAAAACACTCGGACTTGACTTCAGTATTAGGGGTGAGCAAAATGCATCAAATCTTATCTATCTCGAGTACTCACTCCTAAAAGCCCGGATTAATAAAGCACAAGAGAAAAACTTTCGTGAACAGCTCCTCGATAAGAGGATGCACGGTATCTTCCACAGAAATGTGAAGGATGAGTCAATGTCTTGTGAGCTAACGTTTGCTTTCCTTAAATCGCCCGGATTGAAGTCTGGTACTGAGGGTTTCATTTTTGCATGCCAAGACGGTGGCATCTCCACCTTAACATACCGTCGCCACATTTTGAGCTAAGACATTCCTGATGTAACCGAGTAGCATTTTTGATTCCGGAAATTTGCATAGGTTATGGGAAGAAACTAGGAACTCCATGATGGAAATATGGAGGATTACTTTATCCTAGGAATATTTGAAACGCGCGGGAAATTCAAAGTATGAATTAAGTAAAAACTTATTTAAATGAAATTTTTATAACTTTCTAGAAGTCTAAAATTGCAAGGTCATTCATTAGGGATGTAAGGTTGAAACCAAGGCGATAAACTAAGCACTTGAAAAGGCTGATTCATTCGGAATCTTAAGACAAAAATAAAGTAATAAATTAGGAATTATAAAAGAGTGTAGGAAACATAAATAGGGGTAACTTGAATTTCTAAAAGTAAGAATGCGGAAGTTAGCACATGCGTGATATTCTCAACTATGGGTTAACGAATATTTTAATAGGGGAAAGAGTTCTAATAGACTTAAGTGGGTAGATGCGACTGACTCACTTTATGGTTGATGGCTGCTTGCGTGGGTGCCCTGAAATCATAGGGGCTGACTAAGTTATTCTATGCGTGGGATTTAACTGGAAAACCACTTGTAAGAAGGGGAGAATACTCTCGATGAATTCTTAAGTGTTCATTATTGCTAGAACTCAATGATTCTCAAAGGGAAGAATATTCTAGATGAATTTTAATGCACTTGCGATGATAAAACCCATGACTAATAGACCATAGACCATTTTTAATCAATAAAAATCAGTGGAAGTAGTGAGTCTATAAAGGGTTCAGAATTAGTATCTAGAGAGAGAGTTCGTTTGAACGTCGGTCAAATTGTATCGGTTTTAGCTTTTGCAAACTTATGTCATTTGAACTTAGCCATTTTTAGTCTAAGCCTGGACGTAGGTTTCCGAAAATGAAACTTGTCATTTCTTTAAAATTACGTGAGAGTGCGTGACCTAATTTTAATAATTAAAATATTCAATAAATGGAATAATTCATATAGAACAAAGTCTTATGTTCAATTAATATTATATTTTCCCTCACCAACTTCAGATTTCAGGAATTGATTTTTCACTCAGTCGCAGCAACGGACAAACAAATTAATATTTAATAAAACTAAAATTCAAATTTAAAGTGTAGAAGAAACATGGAGGTGATCTTTAGTTAAGGACACAAATTCAAGAAGGCTCCGGACTGGGCCTGCACGTGACATACTTTTTGGTGACAGCGGTGGGATAGTCTGCACTTGAAAATTTGAAGAGAGGGAAAATTTGGAATTTGGATCAAGTTGTAATTTTTCTTTGTTCTTAATCGAGTAAAATTACTGAAAAGTGTTAGATATCATCAGTAAATGGTTACGCCTATAAGTGAAGTGACAAAGTTTGAGTGAACTCATTGGAAGCATAATATATGAATAAAATCAATAAGAAAAGAAGAAGAAAAGGGAAAATGTTAATTTGGATCCGGTATTGGGACGTCTATCATCGGGTAATCATCATCCTTTTCTTTCTGATTGACATTGCAATAAGAGGACGTGATTTGATTATCACCTGGAGAGGATTCTGGTCAGAAACAGCAAACTTCTAAGGGAAAATTTTTGATAGTTTGACTTCGCTAAGGCGTGGATCGAGTAGCTCCTTAGAACGGGTCTCAGACTTCAAAAATAGCTAAGTAAAAGGAAAGGATTTCTTGGAAATACCCAGTTCGGCTCAGATTTGAAAATTGGACTCTTATCTTTGGAAGTAAAGGACCTTACAAATTTTTTTGACAGCCGCGGTTTTCCTCTATAAAAGGAGGATCAAGGTGGATAACGAGAGTCTGCGGCAGAAAATAGTCCTCCGTTACCATCAGGTTCATAAAATTAACCAAGAAAAGTATTTAAATAGAGGACCATTCTTCGAAAGGATAAGGATCAGAAGGAAGGGCAATCAAAACAGCGGGCTGGAGCCTTGCTACGAGGAGGATTAACATCCGACGCGAAGAAAAAGCCGCCTGAAAAGATACTTCACATCTACATATGCTGGATCATACATGAAATTGTCAACTAATAAAGGTAGGTCACGCACTCAGTAAAATTTTCTCTCACATTTTTGCGGTTCTCAACTTTTGCGATTTTAGTTTATAGTATTATTTTTGCGACTTCGTAGAATTGAATGATTTAGCTAGAACAAAAAAAAAATAAAAAAAAAGAGTGACTCGTCGGAATCAGGTACAACAAATGAAGTGAGAACATTGGGAAATAATTCCAAAAGAATTAGTATGCCAAATAATGATAGTGGCGAAAACTTATGGGGTGAAGATGTTGGCCCTGTAGGACCACAATCTCCACTAAGTGGAAGGGAAGTGTTTCGTCAATCAGATGTGTATGGGGTGAGGAGTTAATAATTGCAAGTCCAGATCAAGGGGAGGCTATGCGGGCTCTCGATAGTACTTCAAGGGCATTGGGTACAAAGAATGATTTTAAAACTCAAAGGAAAATTACTGAAACTTTAAAACTAGCTCGAGACATAATTCCAGAATTTACAGGTGAAAATATGTCTATGGCAATTGTTATAGAACATTGCAAGGCAGCAGCCGTAGGGTTAGAAGGTAATGAAGTAAATTACCCTGATATGTTGATTAGGACAAAGATAACGGGAAAGGCTAGAAGATGTATATAAGATAGAGTTGAGATAGATTTTGAACAATTAATGTAGGTCTTAGAAACACATTTTTCACCAAAACTAGACACAAGTCAGCTTATGCAAGAATTAGCCACAATTACCCGTGAGAAAAACGAGGAAATAATCGAGTACGGTACTAGAGTTAACGAAATTTTGAACAAAATAATTACTTTAGTCATGAAAAGGGCACCGGGAGACAAGGGATTAGAAAGGTGCCAAGAATATAAGGAAAATGCTATTAAAAATTTTATGAGGGGTTTGGATCGCGCCACTCTTTCATTTGTTAAAGAGAAAAATTCATTAAGTTTAGATAGGGCAATTGAAATTGCTACAGAGGCCGACTTAGAGACTAAAAGTTGGAATAAGACTCACACTAGACTCGAGGGTCCTTCTTTTCGAGGTAATGTTGAGAATAAATTTAAACTTGGGAACCAGAAACGTGTTGCCCATATCAGAAGTGATATGGAGGCATCGGGTCCATCTCGGGGGCGATCACTCTTATATATAAAATGCTATAATTGAAATGAATGTGGGCATTTTAAACGCGAGTGTCCTAAAAATACGCAGAAAAATGATCTAACTCTAAATAAAAGGTCTAAATCTTATTGTAGTTATTGTCATTATACCAATTATATTGTTACGCAATGTAAATTAAAACAAAGGCACGAGGAAGAACGTAATAATAGATCTCAGTCCGCACAGAACTTTTTAAACTCCCAAAAGAGGCATCAACCCGGTGTTGTGATGACCTCGAAACCATTTCAGCAATCTGACGAAAAAACATTCTCCAGATCAGGGACCCTCGACTTTCAAAAACCAATCCAGAAATTACAGTTGAGAATGGAAATTTTTATAGAGGGATTACTTTATTTTTTATTGACACGGGATGTAATTTGAATTTAATTAAAAGACATAATGTCGATTCAAGAACATGGATTAATAAAAATAAAAGATATAACTTGGTAGGAATTGGTTTGGAGGTAATTCAAACTTTGGGAGAATTTAAAAAAGTAATAAAGGGAATATAATCGATTTTTCAAATTGTTCCAGGCGACTTTCTCATTAATCAAGGGGGGATTTTAGGGATGTCATTTTTGAAAAATCAAAAGGCCAAATTAATAGTCGGGAATCTTGAAATAAATTTGGGAGATCTAGAGTTGCCTGATGTCTCTTATTCCACAATTAACATTCCAGCTAGAACTAAAAAATTCATAGAGATACCAGTAAAAGATACATATTAAATCGAGGGGTATATTCGGAGAGTGAACGCGGGCCCTGGGATATTCATTGGACAGTCTTTAGTGAGTAAGGCCGGGTACTGCATTAGATGCTGAACGATCAAGACCACTGTGAGTAGCATGTCCACTGTTGGTGCGAATGGCTGGGAGAAGGAAAGAGCACATAGGCTTGCTCAGCTCTTAAAATTTAAAATTTTTAAATGAATTATTTGGGGATCGCTTAGATTTATTTTATCTACCGGGGGATATATTGGGATCAACCTCCCTTGTAATACATGAAATAATTACTGTTGACAATCAGCCTTTCAATGTAAAACAGTATCGTTTTCCTGAAATACATAAAGAGGAAATTCGTAAGCAAGTTTCTAATCTACTTGCGGATAGAATTATAGAACCATCGGATTCCCCTTATAACTCTCCTCTTTGGATTGTTCCAAAGAAAAGTGACCCGGGAGCACCACAAAAATGGCGAATGGTTATTGATTACAGGTATTTAAACGAAAAAAAAGTAACCGATGCGTATCCCCTTCTAAATATTAGCGATATTCTTGACCAGCTCGGGGGCGCCAAGTACTTTTCGGTTTTGGATCTTGCCTCGGGATTTCATCAGATTCCCATGGATCCCGATTCAAGAGAAAAAACTGCTTTCTCAACCCCTTATGCTCATTTAGAGTATACAAGAATGCCATTTGGGTTGAAAAATGCTCGGGCTACCTTTCAGAAGTTAATGGATCGAGTTTTGAGCGGGTTACAGGTGTTGGAACTGTTTATGCAAGTTCCCTGGAAGTTCATGCACAAAAAGTAAAATCACTTTTTGGACGATTAAAAACAGCTGATTTTGTTTTACAACCGGAAAAATGTAAATTTTTAAGGAAAGAAATTACGTATTTGGGTCATATCATTACTCAAGGTGTTAGCTACCTGGGGCGCGACCTGATGCACCCGAGTCGGCAAATAACGATTTGGAATTGTTTTGATTACTCACAAAATTTAAATTCCAAAGAAGCTCTCTAGAATACTCATTATACTACCTGATGCTCGTTTTAGTACAACCGAATCGTCGATTCACAATTTTTAGTCATTTTGGCTGTTGAAACAATCTAATTTTTGAAAAAAATCTTTTAGAATAGCAAAGCTCTTGTCCGTTTCATCAATTTAACCGAAAATTATTTTGTACCTCAATTTATATGATGATTTTTTGAATCGCTCATACTAACTCAAGAAACATCTTTTAATCAAATTAGTACAAGCAACACTATGTCTTAATGTCTCAAAAGTAAAATTTATGCCTTTCGCATGCAATATCTGCGCATGGCGAACGGTAAAACGCTAATAGACAAAGTCAGTAACGTGAGAAACCTCAAAGAATGTGGTATTGATAAGAGTCAGTTTGATAAGCGTGAAAAAATTGTTGAAACTGTTTGGTCATGTTGAGAGAATGAAGGATGAACGAATGACGGAACAAGTATATCGAGTTAAAGTAAATGTTAGCGTATTCATAGACAGACCGAGGAAATATAGGAGCTTGCAGTTGGAAATACAAATAGTTTATAAAAAACGCTTGGTGAACAGTGTTTTGGAGTGAATGATGCCTGAAACAAAACACCTTCGATACTATTATGCCTGAGTACAGAGCTCTGCATGATGACTTTATGAAGCTCTTCGCCTGGGATGATCACTAAAGAGATTGATCAGCGACCTGGGGTGAAGTATTGTTGTAGAAGGAACGTCTTACACTACACGGAAATTCTAGATCAATCTAAAAATTGATACCCCCACCCCCCATTACTGCCACCTACAATTCCCTACCGCACCGAGTTAGTCGCGCTTACCTTGAAAGGGGTAAGGATTAATGTTATAGTAATAATAAATAATTATTATTTAAAGTAAATTTGTCGATCTTTTTGAGCTAAACAATTTTTTTCACATTTTTTTTTATATACCCTATAGTTTTTCTGGAAATACAATTTGGAATACGATTAAAACAGAAAGCATGCATCTTATCAAAAAGTAGTC
>NC_046663.1:126491891-126504921 GCF_010883055.1 Belonocnema kinseyi
TTGTAAACATTTTCTTCTAAAACTTGTTTTCCTATCTCACATCAGGTCTAAAACATAGAAAAATTTAAAACTGCACACTCTGCTGGGTTCACCCTCCCATAAACCCGAGAACAGGTGTAAGTAATTATTATAATAAATTCCAGTAATTATCGAAGTTTGCGGAACTTATTTTTCACCTTAATTTATTAAATTATTTTTTCATATTTTAATATTTGATTTTCAAAGTGCAGGAAAATATGACATTTGTGTTAATTATAAAATTGCTAAGAACTCTTGTTCTATAACTTAAAATTGAATTAAATGAAATGAGACGTATTGTATCCTATAATGTAATTTGAGCGTATTAACATAAGATAATTTTCAAAGAGGTATATACTACATAAATACGCATATTAATCTTAGTAGAACAATGTTACCGTTTACTTGGATTAAAAATAAAAATTAATTGCTTAAAAATAACAAGAAAAATATTATTTTCCGTGATTTTCACATTTGGCCGCGTTGTGCGAACTGAAAGAATGTTCCTTTCTTGCTTAAACGCGAAATTTTTTAGAGTTTTTTATTTTTCTCCCCATAAGATATTCGTCTCCGAAAACGAACAAAACCTTCTTACTGATAAATTTCAAAGTACAATTTTTATAGATTACAAGCCCATGGTAAAATATGAGGTGATCAAATGACCCAGCAAGACTTATAGTTAGACGAATGCTCCTATATCAAAAAGTAACTTTAAGCGCTATGCCGTCAGTTTTGAACGGTACAGTTGAGCACAGGCGAAAATTGAATTTAAGACGTGTGAGTGGTGAATTACGGCAATTTAGTTTTGTACGGCTTTCTTTCCAGTGATAGATTCTTTAAACAAAAATCGCAAAACCACCTAGTGCCGTACAAAAGTAGTGGCACCGGAAGTTAAGATAATTTTTTAATTTTCCCCCAATTTTTGAAGCAATACGGGTAATTTATTACTGTACGACATTTGTGTAATTCGCTTTGTATACTTATGCAGTTTCGTTATTCAGCAACGCCATATGTATTTAGAAGTGCAGAGTTTGAGAAACTAAGGGTTGTAACTCTTACACCTAATTATTATAGGGGTTGGTGATTTGAAGCAACGCAAAATTAGGTGGTTTTTACAGTATTTTATGAATAGATGACATTTTTCGACATGCCGTACATTTTTTAAAGAACATTTGGGTCTCTGGGGTAAATAACTTTCCCTCCAAAAAAGCGACTTTAAGGTGAAATGGTTTTGTACGGCATTGAGATAGTTTGTCTACACTTTAAACAATCATCAATAAAAAGTAAATTCCGTACATCCATGAAAGTTAACATTTATAATAAAGTATTTTTAATGTAAAATAAATAAAAGTTTAATTCTATATACTTTACTTTGCCAAACAATCCTCCTTGAAAATAATGTAATTAATGAGAAATACTAATGCAAAAAATATTTGGTTTATCCAAATACTTATATATTTTTAAATTCAACTTACTTTTAACTGTGTGTTACGGGGGAGGCCGTAACGCAGGCGAGTACGGCACTGCCGCGATCGCGCATATCTACACTGTAAGAAATAGTTGCAATTTTAGTATACATGAGTATATTAAATTTCGTATATGTTTACTGAATTCATTACATTTTGTAATTTTAGTATACTTTCGTATAATAAACTTCATTTATGAAGTTATTTGTATACTAAATTTATTAAGTGCGCACTATAAGTTTCTTTTACGTATAAGAATATTATACTTTCTGTATACTAAAATTCATTTATGTGGTTACTATATTCGGCTGCGCAAGCGCGTTTCGATTTACGTGGTAGTGCAACCTGGCCGTTAGCAGACTCGCTTGGCTAGCGTGCATTTTTGTTGAATTCTTGTGCTAAATATATGTGTATTGAATGGATCATTTGGAGCAGTCAATTCACCTGTTGGTTTACGAGGATGTAAAAAGAAGGTGCTTTTGGTAGTAAACGAAAGCTTATCCAGCAGAACAGGATTAAAACAACCCATCATAATCAGAACGAAATCGTGATCGCCTAATCCAGAACGAAAACGAGCCTCACCTACACGTAAAATAAAATTACTATAAGCGTTTACTCAATTTAGTATACGCGTGTCCTAACTTTGGTATTTGCGTATACTAAATTTCGTATACATGTATAAAGACTTTACTGTATGCGTATACTAAATTTCATATACGTGTATACTAAATTCAATATATGCATATACTAAATCTAGTTTACGCTGGTATACTAAATTTAATTTCGAGTTTTGCATTCTTACGTCCATTACACGTATACTAATTCTAGCGCAGATTTTTCTAAAAGTGTAGCATGTGGTAACTTGATGAATTCGTACGCTGCCGCAATTAGTTTTCTTCTTTTGTGAATTCAGTAAACATGTTGGATAAACCTCGATAAATTTCTATACATATCTTTTCTATAAAAATTATAATTATATTTCAAATTTATTTATTTAACTAAAATATGTGATAAAAGCTTGAACGCTGACGATAATGGTTTTTACTTTTTGGATATATTATACATTATTATGCGTTTAACTAATCTTAAAATATATACAATTCAATATATATATATATTTTTAATTAATTTTTTTATTTGTTACGATTTATTATAAACGGCTATAAGGTACAACAATAATATTCACTAACATTATATCAAAACATAAGTTGCCGTAAATGAATTAATGATCTTGCAGCCGAAATAATTAAATAGACCCTTGCAATTCAGTTAATTAATTATTTATGCTTACATTAACCATTATTTTTAGATGGCACAATGATTAAACATACTTTGAAGTGTTACATAATATTTTGAAAAAGATGCCGTACATTTTGCAATGATCTTATACCATACGGGTCCCAGGAAAGGGTTACACAACCCATGTTTCTCACCCCTGTACTTCCAAATACGTACGGCATCGCTGAATAACGAAATTGCATAGGTATAGAAAGCGAATTACAGAAATGCCGTGTAGTAATAAATTACCCGTATTGCTTCAAAAATTGGGGGAGAATTAAACAATTTTCTCAACTTCCGGTAACGCTACTTTTGTACGGCACTAAGTTTTTTGTCATTTTTGTTTAAAGGATCTATCACTGGGAAGAAAGCCGTAGAAAATTAAATTGCCGTAATTCACCACTTACAAGTGTAAAGTTCAATTTTCGCCTGGCTCACCTGTACCGCTCAAATCTGACAGCATAGTGCTTAAAGTTACTTTTTTATATAGGAGAATCCGTCTAAACATAAGTCTTGCTGGGTCATTTAACCACCTCATTTTTTACCATGGGTTTGTAGTCTATTAATATTGCAGCATCAAAAATTGAAACGAGCGATAAATTCTAAAAAGTCTAATGAAAAATCACAATCAAGAAAAATCACTAGGTGGGTTCGATTGGCTAGATATCTAGTACTTTTTGCCTTCTGGTTTCAGTGTAAGTTTTTTTGAAAAAGAAGACATTTTCTACCTCACACTTTTAAATTTAGAAGTGCATTTTTCAAAATCAGAACTGCGCACTGGTTTCTAATACTTTCCAGATTTTATAAATTAATTGTATCAAAAGAGAATTTAAAATGTAATTTTTGATACATATTATTGAAATTAAATTAATTTTTCACATAATTTTTGGACGAGCCTAATTTAAGTCAAAATATAAGCTTCATTCAAGTTAAGTATTGCTTAATTCTAATTTTCTGTGGTGGTTAGTTTAAAGCTTCAATTGTCGACCTGTTTTTATAGGGGACGGGACATGGCCTGAAATAGGTAAGCCTCTCTAGCCCAAGGCCAGCAAGAATTAGTACTGCAGGTAATGTCTTTCCATTGGCTTACGACAACCCTGGACATCCTGCCCTAAATGTTTACTTGAAAGTCTCCTTATAATAGTTCGGAAGCCACATAGAAAAGGTGGTATGACCTAAAAGGTCCCCGGATTTTTTTAAATGGATATTATTGCAGAATGGTCTCCTGAATCCAACGGTATGAGGTGCCTTCGCTAACTGACGGTCGTTCTCGAGATATTGTTAATTAAACATTTTTACATGACTTATGTTATATTTTCCAAAAATTTCGATTTTTATGCATTGTTTATGGGTCTTTTGAAGATTTTTCTTTAGATTTGCAACAAGGTTTCCTTGAACCCGATTGTAGCCGGCATTTATTATAATTTTCACATTTTGTTTTCTCATTCTGCTAAAGAAACCATAGAGGGAAAAAGTTTGTCTAAGACTTTTTTCCGCATCTCGAATAGTTTATTTGAAAATAAAAAAATTAAGTTAAAGGAAAATATATCGTTAAATATCAACAGGGGTGGTTAATATTAACCGATTTTTTTCGATCTTTTTTTGATTTTCTCGAAATAATATAACGAGGATAATTCAGCCTATTGAAATTAGATTAATTAATATTGTACGCAATTTTGATTTTTCTCAATCGAAATTCTTGTAAAAATGGTAAGATATTTGGACCTTTTGCTTTCTTAGTGCGGCTCCCCATAGCTAGCTGATTAGTGCCGCTCGAGTGGACGCTTTCTTGCCTTGCCCGCCCTTCCCATTGTTTGAAATTGGAGCCAGCGTAGAAAATCAAAATTTTGTACAATATTAATTAATCTAATTTCAATAGGCTGAATTAGCTTCGTTATATTATTTCAAGAAAATCAAAAAAAGATTGACAAAAATCGGTAAATATTTACTCCCCCTGTTGATATTTCACGATACCTTTTCCTTTATTTTTTTATTTTTAAATAAACTATTCGAGATACGGAAAAAAGTCTTTGATAAACTTTTTCCCTCTATGGTTTCTTTAGCAGAATGAGAAAACAAAGTGTGAAAATTTTAATAACTGTCGGCTACAATCGGGTTCAAAGAAACCTTGTTGCAAATCTTGTTTGCGGTTTTTTTATATAAACTATCAATCAGATGCGAAAATTTGTCAAAGAAATTTCATGCGTCTTAACACAATCAAACTAATTCTGAAGATTAATCTTTAAAAGACCCAAAAACAATGCGTAAAAATCAATTATTATAATATACTTTTTTGCGTTTTTTGCAAAAACTATGAGGCAGAAAAAAATTGCACATGACAAAAATTGTTTATTTCAATAAGACCTAACAGTTTCAAGAAATGATTTCCTAACATGTCTATAATTTTCCAAGATATAGCATAAGTTATGTAAGAATTTTTAATTAACAATATCTCGAGAACGACCGTCAGTTCGCGAAAGCACCTCATACCCTTGGATTCAGGAGACCATTCTGCACAATATCCATTAAAAAATTTTCGGGGACCTATTACCGCGCATTAAACGGTTCCTGGTTCCGGGACTATAAGAGCCAACAACAGAATATCCTATCGATGCTGCCTACCATGTCTCTGTGCAAGTCCCTCATGGAATTACTCTACTGGGAAAACTAAAAGCACTCGGATTCATTTTAACTTGTGCATGACTTCCTAAAGTATATTGAACCCAGTAGAAAACTTCAGGTTCCAGCTTTATGGGGCAGATATCTCTCGGACTTCACTCCCTAAAATCAAAAAGAGCAAGTAGCTGCTTGAAATGATCGGGAATGCCCTCCCACATGGCGGCAGTTTCGGACGTATCTCGGACGTATGGGCTAAATAACTACTTGGAAACATCGGAGGGTCATCCCTCCCCCGTCACAGCTCATTGAACGATGTATGTTTACCCTTCGTGTGGTTAGAAAGAAGACACCATGAAAAAGGGAGTGTGATTGGGTTCCTACTTAGTCCTACATTTTTTACGAATATGGACATGGGAATATCCTGAACTGTCATTTTCAAGGTCAAGACTTAAAAAAACTGCTTTCTAGATAAATGTGACGTTAGCTTAGTAGTATTTTTTTAACTTTGCAAAAAAATGTTTGAAACTAACATCATATGGGAAGACCTGCCCATGTGATGTTGTTTTTTAACAATCTCAGTTGGGAGAATTGCTCGAGGCAGTCTCTTTTATGTAGGGGTGCCCTTGTTCGCCACTTATAATGGTTATTGTGTGATTTGATGCCTGGAAAGGGAGAGAGGCTGCCATTATTTCTGATTGTGCTTCTCCATAAAAATGACTTATGATCAATTGACCATTATCATGACAATGCCTCTGAAATTTTGTTGATACCTCTCTAATTAAGGGATTCGATCTGTGACTACCAATGTAAAAATGGCTTTCACCTAAGTAACCCCCAACACATTGTGGTTACTTTTCGTGAGTTGCTGGAATTTTAGTCAAATCGTATGTGAACATAAATATCACACATCGATAGTAAAACGGAATAGCGTAGCGGCGGGATCGACCACGCCAGGGGCGCGGCACTTTCTCCGATTTGAAGCGAGTTTTAGTGTGGGTATACTTGTCCGAAGAACGTTGGTCGCTGATGTGGCAGAGCATGCTCCATGTCGCTCGTTGTCGTATTTTGTGGTGAAGTGCGAGCGTGTGTGAGGAATTACGTCGCTTACAATAGAATCGGTGAGTCCCCCCCCCCCCCCCCCCCCCCCCCCCGGGTTACTCGTTTGGTTCGTTCTCATGATTCTCTTTACGCAATCAGCGTTGTGTACTGAAGTGTGTAATATCGACTTTTTGCTACTCCCCCACAGTTCGTGTTGTGCTGATTTTATTCTACTTCCCCCGAGTGCAATGTTACTTTTCTAGTTCTTTCAGTTGAGAACTATATTCAACCAGAAACCACCTCCGTAGGCCCGTTCACCTTTGCTCTTTTACAATATTATTATTTGATCATGTAACTAACAGCATGTAGTGCGTGTTGCTGCTTAACGGAACACGCATCTAATGATAATTCTCATGGTAATTTTCAAGAGGGGGCAGCCATCTATACGAGCGAGCGTAACATAAGAGATAAAAGAAGTGCCATCTACTTTTAGTTAAATGTAATCTCGGATTATGTTGGGTTTGAGATATACTAAATGTGTCATATGATAAATGATACTCCCTATTTAAATGCAATCGAAAAGTACTGATTATTATGAATACTAATGTAGCGTGCAGCTCTTGAAATTGTTTAACTCAAATAATACTTGTTAGTCCATCTCAATTTTGTATAATAAATGCATGTATCAATTTGATTTCATACAGAAAAAAACTAGGATTTTTATTATTAATAATTATTCGTTCCAAAGGAGCTACAACAAAAAGGAACCTCTCTTGCTAAAAAGGAACGCAAAATAACAATTTGTTACAAAGGAACCTAAAATATTAGTTAAATAAGTAAAAGTAAGTCAAATATGAGTAAAATATGAGTCATTATTTAAAATCTGATGTTTTAAACTAGGTATGTTTCGAAGAGCGTGGTCCCATTCAAATCAATTTGATATACACTTGCAATATTACGTTAATATCACATTATTTTCAGAAGTTAGTTGTTTTTATCATTTAATTTAATCTGTTAAAGAACATTTTCGTTTTGTATTTATTTGTATAAATATGGATTTCAAATAGCTCCGCGCATTTCAGTACATGCACAGTTGAAAACATCCACACTTGTCCCTGGTCATCTAGCAGATATTAAACAACTAAAAAGAAACCCTCGAGCAGAGTTCTATATTCGAGTCTCAGTTCTAAACTCTAAAGGATGCAAATTTTTACTCAAGCTAAAACGTTACAGAACCCTCCGTTTTTTTCTGTTGTATTTTCTCCTTTTCATCCCGATCACGAAATGGATATAATACTTTAATGTTTTAATTATTATATTAGCTTCTCTCAATCCTTTACAACGAAGACCGATAAAGTAAAGTCGGAGCAAAAAATCGATGTCACTCACTTCTTTTGATTACAAGTAGCTCAAAAAATCTCTAAATTGTTTCACGAAAAACACCCGAAAGCTTGAAGTCTTCTGAATTTAACTATATATTCGCTTTTATCCTAAAAAATTGTATTGCTAGTTAGAGAAAAATATCCCATAAAACAGGAGTTTTCGGGCTCCATTTTTAAGTAACGACTTTCACCTGTTCCCAGAAAGCGGTCGACGTTAAGAAAAATCTGAAAAATTGTACAGATATTTTTGCGACATTTTTAAATACAATAAATTTATAACAATTATCAAATATTTAATAATTTACTTCAAGATAAAGTATTTTTAAATAAGTCGCCATAAAAATCAAATGACTAAATGTTTGAGAATTTTCAAAGAATATTTGTGAATTTTTTTCATATTTTTCCTAATGTCGATCGCTTTCTGGGAACAGGTGAAAGTTGACGCTTGAAAAAGGAGGTCACAAACTCCTGTTTTTGTAGATGTTTGGTCGTGTAACTATTGACAAGCAATTTTAAGCATACAAATGATGATATCGTTGAATTTGGAAGACTTCAAGATTTTATATGTGGCTAGGTGGAACTAATGTGGAACTAATGTGGTGGAACTGAACTAAAACTAAAAACGAAAATTCTAAAAGAAGCATCTGTAACTGTTTTATTTTTCTATTTAAAAAAAGCAAGAAAGTACTTTTGAGATGTTGGTTAGCTTTATTGAATCGAGAAAGAGCACTTTAAAAAAGCACTTTAAATGAAGTGTGGTCCTTCTATTATATAGAAATAATAAGAATATTTAAGACCTTAGAAAGTAAAATATGTTCCCAAATATCGATACTGATCTGAAATCGACACTCTATTTTTACTTATTTTAAAATAATAATCCTGGGTTCTCTGTTCTGGATATTTATACACTTTATTTGAATTACATTAAAGTTGATGACCTTAAATATGAGAAATGTTAAATGCGAATTTTCTTTGAATTAAACATTTTATTCCATTTTATTCTAATGTTTGAAAAAAATATAATTTGCCATGAGTCGAATTTTCGACACCGACTCCAGCAGTACATATTTTGGGAAAACTAATGTTTAGTAAATTATTTTCCAGGCACTAGTTAAATTTAGTACTTTATGATTTTTTAAAGTCCTTATAACATATCTAAATTTTTATTTAATCTCAAGAATAGCTGATTTTGTTTGATGAAACATTTTTTACAATAGGCTGGGTCAAACACGCTTTTTTTAGGGTTTTGAAAAATGTGACGGGAAAGTATAGGGGCTTGTAGAGAATTATCCCATAAAGAATTTCATATATCAGACATACGGATTTGACACCCCTAACACACCCACCACGAGTTTCTGAAAACTACCCTTAAAACCAAAAATTTTAATTCTTCATGAAATTGACCTATTGAGCACTGTATTCTGGTCTTTTTTTACTTAACATTATTAATATTGGTCTAGTGGAATACTTATTATCATGGATTAATTAATTTTCAATTATTTAAACAAATGGAATTTGTTTAATAATTTTTTGTTCGACAGTTTTTTCCCTTAAAGTTATTACTATTAGTCTAGTGGAATATTTAATAACATTGGTTAATTCATTTTTAATTGTTTAAACAAATGGAATTAGCTTAAATCATTTTTTGTTCGAAAATTAGTTTTTTCCCCTAAAAACTATTACTATTTATCCAGTGGAATATTTACAAACATTAGTTCATTAATTTTAAATTATTTAAACAAATGGAATTTGATTGAATAATTTCTTATCGGTTTTTTAAAATAAAAATTCTTACTGTGAGTATAGTGGAATATTGATCAATATTGGTTAATTAATTTTTAATTCTGTAAGCAAATTTCATTTGTTTAAAAAGTTTTTTTGTTGTAAAAATTCGTCGAACTGGCTTTTTGTTATCTTTAATGACATAAATTTATTTTTAAATATTTTCTTACTGCATAAACAGTAAATTATTATTGGTTGAAAATAAATAATAATTGATTGTTTCAACAATTGAAAAATATTGAAAAATGAATTTATGTCACTTAGTGTAAATAACCCTTAAACGGCCAAAACGCCATTACCGGTACACTGCTTTTCAACGGCCAATAACTAAGACTATTCGACACTTGAAAAAATTGAGACACATATACGTGATTTTTCGTGCCTATTTTTTTTTGTGAACCATTTTCCAAAGCTTTTCGAGTCTGTAATTAACCTGGACATTTATTTCACCCATTAGTGAGATTCCAGGTTAATTACAGACTCGAAAGCTTTGGAAAATGGTTCACAAAAAAATAGGCACGAAAAATCACGTTTTTTTTTGTTTAAACTGCATTTTGGGATGATAAGTAAATTTTTTGAGGAATTTCATTGGCACCGTCGGAAAGAGGAGATCTTAAGCAATAAAAATATATGTGTCTCAATTTTTTCTAGTGCCGAATAGTCTGGCCGTTGAAAAGCAGTGTACCGGTAGTGGCGTTTTGGTCGTTTAAGGGATAAACTGCCAGTTCAACGAATTTTTGAAGAAAAAAAACATTTTTCACACAAATGGGATTTGTTTAAATGATTAAACATTAATGAACCAATATGGTTAAATATTCCCCTAGAGCAATAGTAATAATTTTTATTTGAAAAATTAAAAAAAGTAAATTAATCAAACAAATTTGATAAATATTATACTAAAATAATATTAATAATTAAAAAAATATATGTAAACAAATTCCCTTTATGTGAAAAATTGAAAAAAAATGAACTAATGTTAATAAATAGTCGAGTAGACCAGTAATAATAATTTTTTTGAAAAAAAAACGAATTTTTGGAAAAAAATTATTTAAACAAATTCAATTTACTTAAACAATTAACACTTATTACAACAATGTTAATAAATATCCCACTAGACCAATATTAATAATCTTAAGTAAAAAAGACGAGAATACAGTGTTCAAAAGGTCAATTCATAAAAAATTGACATTTTTGGTTTTAAGGGTAGTTTTCAGGTACCCGTGGGGATGTGTTGAAGGTGCTAAATCCAAACGTCTGATAGAAAAAAATATATATATATAAAGAAATGATTTTTCCCCATGTATTGTAAATTGAAAACTTTAAGCTGAAACCGGAACCTGTTAAAATAAAAATAAAAAATTAGGGCAATTTTTTCGGATTTTGAATAAAATGGGGAGGGGGTATCGTTGCCTTCAGGCATGACAAAAATTTTGCCATATATTTTTGGACCATTCTACTTTACAACTTCGCTCTTTGCATTCTGTTAAAAATTGTTTGTATATTACACAAATTCTAAAGGAACTGTTTTAATCAAAATTCATCAAGTACAATTGTAGAGAATATTTCACAGGAGAAGAAAACCCACGACAAAGATATTATAAACGTAGATGCGGTGCGGGCTTAGTTGCCCGCCATAAATATAGACGGCGCGTCCGGCGAAAAAATTCACTTCCCCTCTACACACCGCCACCCGTAGATAGCACCCTGAAGTCGCAACGATATATTTTGCCAACAGCCAATTGGAGCGCTGTAAGCAAGCAACTCTTAGTAGGCCCCTCGAGGCACACTGATGGTGACTTCGCACGGACAAGAACCATTTGGATTGAAAGTAAATTGCCAATTGAAACATTTTTACCTTCATAACTTTACAAAACATTGTTATTTTAATAAATACCACAAAGAAAATTCGATGAGTAATTTATATTACTGTTTCATATATTTTCCACTAATTCTAAAATCATTTCTTATAATTTACATTCTATATATTGTCTATATATAGTTCTTTATTATTATTTATTTTTTATTTTTGTGGTCTGCAATTTCTATGCATATTTTTAGACTATTCGTCTAATCAAGTTCTCGCATGTATTTTCCAATTTCTTAATTATTGTATATTCTAACGTTCTTATAAAAATATAATTATAATTCCAAGTGATAGGAAAATTGTTCTTTCAGTTTTTAGATGTTAAGAAGGCAGTTCCAAGCCAGATTACGTTTCACATTGGCAAACAAAATTAGATGGAACAGAATTTCACTGGCACATCAATAAAAAATATCGTGTTCCATAAAATATATTTTAAAATAAACTTTAAACTATTACACAGGCCAACATGGTTTTGTTGTTGGCAAGTGGAGGATCATTTCCAAACTAATTTTTTACTAAGAATCCGAATCCGGCGTCAGAATTAGCCCTTCACATCATGATTTTAAGATATTTGAGGTTATGTACCAAAAAATGGCGTTTTTGGCTATTTTTGAGGTTATGTAAACAAGGCACCAAATTTTTTGGGATTTTTTTCTTTGGTTGTATTTTATATTACTTCTCTTTCTCTTTATAGCCAAATAATAAAAATACTAAAAATTAATAATATTAAAAAATAATAAAAATTTGTATTATAACCAAATAATAAAATTACCGAAATTATAAAAGTCTCGAAATATAAAAATCGAATTGAACATTCACGAAAAATAAAACAAATAAAATTTCGGGCTATAAGATATTACCGAATTTGAAAAATCCCTAAAGAAAAATGCAGTGGTCACGCAAAATTGTCTGAAGAGCTTCCAGATTGAAATGTTTTGAAACATTTTTAAACATTCTTTTTGAGTTATGTACTTTTCCGAAATAAAAAATCATTTTAAATCTTCCCAGAAATTTTAATTTTTTTTTAATATTTCAAAATTCTTGAGAAGCTTCAAATTTTTTTCTTTTCTTTGAAACATTCAGAAACCTAGATCTTATTTGATTTTTTTCTAAATTAATGATTGTTTAACTGTTCTTTAAGATGATGTATTTATAATTATTTATTTATATAATTTATATTAACGATGATGTATTTATCTCGCGCTTCGCGCTCGATTTTACATTTATCACGCGCTTCGCTCTCGATTATGTATTTACCTCGCGCTACGCACTCCGTCTTTATATTTTCCCACATTCTTGCGCAAACCTTTTAAAATTAAGACTCAAAACATCCACCACTGTAATTTTACTATTGTGAATTCTCTTTTGTTAAATTAGCTTAGCTGGAGAGTTTGAGCGCACCTACGCACAGTGGGGTGAAATCGGAAAACGAGGTTCAAAATGACATTTAGAACGCAATTATGCACCGATTTTAGAATTTGTTTTTTTTTTTAAATTCAGAACTAAATTTTTCAGAAAATGGTGAGAGTAGATTTTTTATTTTTTTGTTTATTTAATTTTTATTTTAATGCAAACATCGAAAA
>NC_046663.1:126505021-126507310 GCF_010883055.1 Belonocnema kinseyi
TTTTTCGATGTTTGCATTAAAATAAAAATTAAATAAACAAAAAAATAAAAAATCTACTCTCACCATTTTCTGAAAAATTTAGTTCTGAATTTAAAAAAAAAACAAATTCTAAAATCGGTGCATAATTGCGTTCTAAATGTCATTTTGAACCTCGTTTTCCGATTTCACCCCACTAGGCTACGGCACGCTACTAATGGACATCGCACTCCTCGCTCGGTCTTTGCATTTCTCCCGCATTCGTGCACAGACCTTTTAAAATCAAAGGTTCACGGACTTACAACTGTATTTTTGAGAGTGTAAAATCTCTTTGATTAAAGCTATTTCGGCTTTAACGAACATATTCTCATCACGTATCTCGTGCTTCGAACTCGATTTTGTCAACAATGTCAACTTTTCTACATTATACTTACACAACACTTTTATATCAAGTATAATAGTATTATTAATAAATTTATAGATCTTTTTAAGCGAACAACTTTTGTCTGTTAATTTTAGTTCTTACTTGAGTCATTTTTTCAAAAAATGTAATATTTTTATTTTGAATGTTATTTTTTACGACTAAAGCAAAAAATACGTGTCCTATAAAAAATTATAACTCTTTTTTGGATAAACAAGTTTTGTCTAATTTTTTTCGTAGCTTGTGTCGTTAGTCCAAAAAAATTTATTATTTCATTTTTAATGTTGTTTTTTACGACTTAAAACAAAAACTACGCATTCTATCGAAAAGTGATTCATTACAAATTTGGTGGTCTTTCCAGGGCGCGCAATTTTATTTGTTTTCTTTTTTTTCGTATCTTGTATAGTTTGATCAAAAAATGTAATTTTGGGAGTTTTCGTTATTTTTGGTACGATCAAATATGGAATTTTCAACTTTTCGTCCAAATTAAAAAAGTTGTTATGATAATCATTAGGGAACTTAAAAATCAACATTTTTCTTCTTTCGACTTTTTTCATATCATGCGTTGTTTGGCTTAAATTGTTTATTTTAGTTTTTTTTTTGGATTTTCAAAATACTCTAATTCTGATAATTTTTTTATAAACAAAAGCAATAGAAATAATTTTTTTAAATTTCTGAGTACTATGGATAATCGTTCATAGAATTTTGAAATCTTAAAAAATGATATTTCAAAAATTTTGAAAATGCGCTCACTTTTTGAATTTTGATCCAAAATAGCTGGTTTACAAACTTCTTTTTTTAGGCCTTAAAAAAGTGTTTTAAAGCAGAATCCAATCTCATCAATTTTTCGAAAGTTATCGTGCCTACAGAATACAGATTTCACACAGACAGACAAACACCTTCGTAAAAATCGTTTTTTCTGACTTAGTGGGGCTCAAAACGTGGAGGTTTGATGAAAACTGACAATATAAAATGTTACATTAAACCAATACCTTCTCATTAGGTTGAGAATGTAAAAATTATAATTGTAACATTCAAAGTTTATATTTAACACTCTGAAATTGTGACCACTCATTTTCAAATTATTTACAATTGAAAGTTGTTTTTTTTAATTTCCTAACTAAATAGATTAAAAATGAAATATTTTTATATTGAAATGATACTTCAAAAAGATTTTGAAATTAAATGAAGGCGTTCATTTAAGAAGCTTTTAATTCGAACGTTTACAGTTGTATCACTACTATGGCTTTCGAATGAAATTAGTTCAAATTTTAACGTTAACATAAGTAAATTATATCATTTTGAACAGATCCAGAATCGTCTTGTAAAATCAATCACTGGTAAATTTCCAATACTCGAACTGCAGTTCAATTTGCAAATTTACTTTCATTTACCGATTTTTCCAGGTCGCGAGTCTAGTTTTGAGGCCCCTTGAGCCAGAAAAACAAGTTTTTACTCGGGGTCTGTCTGTCTGCCCGGCGTCCTAGGTGTTGTTGTTGTCTGTATACTGGATAACTTTCGAAATACTGTTTGGATTGGATTGGGCTTTGGCATACGGTTTGAGGTATTAAAAAGAAAGATTGAGTTCGTGAAACAGAAATTTTTGATAAAAATCGAAAAAGTTGGAGCTTTTATCAACAATATTTTTTTTCAATTAAATTGTTGCAATAAAAGGGTTTCGAAGAGATTTATCTTTAATCTTCCGGGGAATAAAATTAGTATTTATAGGTCGACAAAGGTTTGTTTTCTTTACCAAATTTGGTTTTCCTCCAAATTTTTCCAGTTGTTTTTACTATTGTACAGTCTGTCAAGTTAAAGCGTGGGTGGCTTTACTCGCAGTCGGTAAGGTGTATCGACATGATTTTGGTGTCAAAATATTAAGAAGAGCTCCC
>NC_046663.1:126507410-126514985 GCF_010883055.1 Belonocnema kinseyi
GAGGGAGCTCTTCTTAATATTTTGACACCAAAATCATGTCGATACACCTTACCGACTGCGAGTAAAGCCACCCACGCTTTAACTTGACAGACTGTAGAATTTAGGTTGGTATCTTGGACGAAGAAATCCGTTTATTGTTTGACGAATATTCTTTATAAATCAATATTTTGCACAAAAAATTACCGTGAGTGACCTTCAATTGTATTTTTAAAATATGTGAAAAAACGATATTTCAATGTTTTCTATGAAAGTCACAATGCCTGGGTGACAGCACGAAATCCAAAACAATAAGAGTCAATATAGTCAGGAACAAGCTTTTTGAACAAAAATGACCTTGAGTGAACCTTTGATATATATTTGTTAATTTTTACAAAAACCAGGCGTTATTTTCTTACAATAAAAATAATTTGTGGGGGGGGGGGGGGGGGGAAAATTATTAAAAAATTAATAAAACTTGAAAAAGAATCTTCTTAAATACGTCTTTAAACTAAATATTTGTGGACTTCTGTTTCCGGCATGAAAGTGTAAAGTAGTGGGAATTGTTGATGCTGAGTTTTTCTGATATTGTCGTGAAATTTAAGGTGAGTGGATTTTGGAAGTGTGTAGAAGGGTGTGGATGTGAGAGATTAATTGATTGATTGTGAGATGGAAAATGGGAGTTAAATATTTTGGAGGATTGAGACAGATTTGTGTGGAAGTTGAGGTTAGGTTGTTTCGATATTTATGACAGGGTGGGAGGATTGTGTTGATCGGGGTGATAGTCACAGGGTTGTGTAGCGACAAAGAAAGGCGAGACAGGTACCAGACCGCGACGGTAGATAGAGGCAGAGAAGCACAGAAGGCGGGAGAGTTTAAATTGGATGCATGGCTAGTGGAGCGAGTATCTCCGCGGAGGAAACAGATTTAGAGCAGGAAGTGTTGATAAATTGAGCTTTTTATCAAAAGGAAGCGAGGAGAAAGGGAAAGCAGTGAAGAGAAGGAAAATATCTGTGCGAGCATAAAATATCGGATAATGTTTAGATCGACGCCGGAAAAGCAGTAAGGGGGTTGACTGTAGCGGAGATGAAAGTGAAGTTTCGATGAAAGAGGAAAGACTAAAGGGAATTTGAAAGGCGATGATAGAGGTAATGGAGACTTATGAAGAAAATCAGGAGAAAAGGGGAGAGGAATTAAAGAAAGAAATTAGGCGGAAAATGGCTGAACTTAAGAAAGAAATAAAAAAATGGAAAGAAATCAGAGAAAAGTTAGAAAAGGGAATGCAGCCATTGGAACAAAAACTAAAGAAGCAGGAAGAAATTACCAATAAAAAGGTAGAGGAGATGCAAGGTAGGATGAAGAAACTTGAAAGTTCGAACCGGGATTGTGGTGGGGGCGAGAGTGGGAATAAGGAGATGGAAAGGCTGAGAAAAATAGAACAAAGAATAGAAAGGAAAGAGAGACAAGAAAGAAAATTAAACATAGTTCTAAAGGGTAAACGATTAGAGGGGAAGGAGCTGAAGGAAGGAGTGGAAGATGTTCTAAAAAGGATTGATCAGAAAGTAGAGATAGAGGAAGTGTGAAGTGTAGGAAGGGAAGAGCGAATAGGGGAGAGAATGGCACTGGTAAGACTAAAGAAATGGTAACATAATGGGGAAGTGATGGCAAAGAAGAGGATGTTATATGGAAGCTTGGAGAGAATAGAGGATGATTTGACATGGGTAGGAAGGAAGATGCAGTATAAGTTAAGAAAAATAGCGGAAGAGGAAAGAAAAAAGGGAAGACGAACATGGGTAAAGTATGGGAGAATACAGATAGACGGAGTATGGTGGGATTGGGATGAAGAAGGGAAGCAGATACTAAGAAATGAGGTGCAGGGAAACTAGGAGAGGAAGGAACTGGAGATAGGAAAATAAGAAATAGAAGGAAAAAAGAGGAGAAACGAAAGTAGGGAAGAATGGAAGATTTGTTACTGAAATATAGCAGGATTAGAGAAAAAGGATAGGGAGTTTCTGAGCAATTTGAGACAATGGGATGTAGTCATAATGATGAAGACGTGGCCAGATGAAAAGGCATGGGAAAGAGTAAGGGGAAGGTTACCAAGAGGTTACAAATAGTAAACGCAAAATTCAGAAAGGAAGAATAAAAACGGCAGAGGAATGGTGATGGGAGTAAGGAATGAATGTATAATAGGGAAAGATAAGAGAGACAGGAAAGAACAAATAGAAGGATTTATTGTAGAAGAGGTGATGATGGGATGAGAGGAGTGGAAGGTAGGGGTGTTTATGTGAACGGTGATATGCAGGAGAAAGTAGGGGTGATGAAAGAAATGATTGAAGAAGATAAAGGAGAGATTAGGCTGATAATAGGTGGGGATTTCAATGCGAGAACAGGAGACAGATGAGAAAGGGAATGGGGAGTAGAGAGAGGAAGAAAATCCAAAGATAGGGTACTAAACGGGCAGGGAAAAAAGTTGTTGAAGGGCTTGGAGGAGTTGGGATGGTATATCTTAAAAGGAAATATAGAAGGAGATGAGAAAGGAGAATATACACGCTCAGGAGGTGAAAGGGGAATGGTAATTGATTATGTGACAGTGGATGATGAGGTAAGAGAGAAGGTTAAGAGATAGGTGATTTTATTGATTTTGCAATAGCAATATGAATAAAAGGGGAGCAAATGTAAAAAGTGTACGAAAGAGGGATTGATCAAGGGAAGGAAGAGAACAGTTGAGAGAAAAGGTCAGAAATATCAAAATGGGAAAGGGAAATGTGGACGAGGAGATGGAAAAAATGATAGGCTAGAACGGAAGAAGAGGTATGGAAGGTAGTGAAAAAAAAGAAAAAAAGACTAAATCAAGATAGTGAAATGGTAGAATGAAAGATATATTTTTCAGATTTGCTAGGAGAAGTAGAGAGAAAAGTTATAAAGGGAAGAAAATATGGCAGGGAAATAGATGTGGAAGAAGGCATATAAAGGGAAGAAATAGTTAAAGTTTTAGGAATAATGAAGGATGGAAAGGCACGTGGTATAGATGAGATTGCAAATGAAGCATGAAAATATGGACGGGAGGAACTAGAGGAATGGGCATGGATAATGTGTAATAGAGTATGGAGAGAAGAAGGGTGGCCAGAGTTATTGAAAGAAGAAGTAGTTATACCAATAGTAAAGAAAGGCAAAGGAGAGGAGTTTAAAGATTATAGGGGGTGACGCTGATGCCAACACTCTATAAAGTATATGTAACTATTTTGTCAGAGATTGAAGATAGAAGTTGAAGAAAAAAAGATCGAGTCACCGAATCAGACAGGGTATGGCCGGTAGTAGGTTATGGAGCAGAGATACTAGGATGGAAAGAAAGAAAAGATATTGAGAGTTTAGAAGAGAGGTATATAAGGTGGACACTAGGGGCGGAATGGAGGGCGCCAGGAGATATGGTGAAAGAAGAAGCACAAAGGGATAAGTTAAGTATTAGAGCGGGAAAGAGAGCATGAAAATTTGAGACGAAGCTGAGGGAATGAAAGGGAGGGAATTCGTCGAGAAAGTGTTTGATGGAACTAGAAGAGAGGAGAGGGAGGGCGATCGAATTAACGATATGGGAAGAAGAATGGAGGGAGTTCTTTAATGGTAGAGAAATAGAAAATGGGACTGGAGTAAACTATGAAGAATTGGAAAAAAGGGAGAAGGAAAGAAAATTAATAGAAAGATGGGAGATGCTTGAGGAACCAAAATAAAATAAATGGTATAAGATGATAAAAAAGGAAGAAGTGACAAAACGTATAGAAATGGGATGGGGAAAGAGAAGGTGGGTCAGAATAGCAAGATTTATATTAGGAAACGAGGTAAGGGAGGGGCGTACTGGGAAAAAGAAGATAACAGAAAGTGTAGAATATCTTAATGGGAGGAGGAAACATGGGAGCATGTATGGGAAGGATGTAGGAGAGGAATGGAAGATAAAGGAAGCTGGCAAGAAAATATGGTTAAGATTATAGACGAGGATGGATTTAGGAGAAGAATGGATGAAGGAGTTGGAGGGTGCTAGAGGAGCGAAAAAGAGAGAATGAAAGAATACATTTGAAAAAGGCAAATGGAGGTATAAAACAGTGAAAAAAGAAGGAAACGGAGGCCGGCCTCGCGTAGAGCCGCAAATGAACATGCACGAACACGAGCCTCCCCCCGACTTCACGATTTGTTTTCGCTGGCTATCTGGCTCTTAGGAGTTTTTGAGTAAATTGAATTTTGCAGGGAGTCAATAGAATGAAAGTCTTTGTAGCATCTTAATAATTAACGAACATATTTTTAGAATATTTTTCCTTGATTTTAGTCTTTAGGGTCAAACATGGTACAAAAGGCTGTTGTGAAATTTTTAATAAAAACTGTCCTCTACATAAATTATTATTTGAATTGAAAAATAATAACAATTTCATAAATATTCCTAAAATTTATTTGAATAAGATACACAGTGCGTTTGAAGTTTAAACTTTATAATTTTTTCAATGTCTAAAAAAAGAATAAAGAACTTCTATGTTTATTAAAGTATTAAGTTTTTCGTCTATAGATAATTTCAGAAAATGTAGTCACTTGAATTAGTCTTAACAGAATCTAAAAATTATGAAAATGAGCTAAGCTAGCACGAGCTGAAGTGAAAAAAACTGGTAACTTTTTGATTTCGAAAAATTTACACTTTTCTAATTATTTAAAAAACTGAAGAATCAACAAATTCTTAACGAAGAAAAGAAAATGCGTCTGGAAGTTGGGCCCTTAAACTTAAAATTCGAATTTTTGTTTGAATTTAATTTCAGCACATTTCTTCTCAGGCGGAATCTCCGCTTTTAATCGCAAGAGAATCAATTATTTCCAATCAAAATATGCAATGAAATAATTTGTGAAAAATTAAAAAAAGCATACATCCCTGTATTCTTAAAGATATAATTTTCTTATTTGTAATAAGTTGTATGTAATTCAAGAAAAGTTTATTTCAAAGTATATATAAAATTTGTCAAATTATTTCTAAAAATTTGGCAACATTAAAAATTCTAGTATTTAAATACTTTTAACATTGAAGAATTTCATAATAATATTTGATAAGATATAATGTGTGTGTAAAATGAATAAATAATAAGAAAAGTCTATAAACGAAGGACTATCATACTTTTTGTTTTGCGAAAAAGAAATTCCTCAATATACTTAAGTGTGAGTAGTAAGGAAATTGACGTCAAGTAAACATCCATAATTAATTAAAAATTTTCATTTCTCCATTTGAATACAAAAGACTTATTATTTGATGAAAATGTTGTGTAAATTCTCCTTTAATGGTGGCGGGGAAAAGAGTTTGATTAACAAATGTGTGGGATTTTCTAACATACAACTGCATGAATTTCTGACCTTTCTTATTTTTATTTTTCAAGTGTATGTTGGTTTGCCTTATGTTTAGGGCAAAATCATATGCTGAAAAACGATAAGAAAAATTTCCATTTCCTTAGCTGGTCAATAAGGTTAAGGCCAAATCAGTATAACGGTTTGTTAACATTTTTTTAAGTTTATTGTATAATTTCAAAGGCCATTCTTCATAGTATTTTACTAACTAATGGAGAGACTTGTAGTATTTTATTCCTGAAATCTATTCCTTAAGGTCAAATATCATACTAAAATCTCGCAAAAATTAAAAAAAATACCACTTATTTAAAAAAATTTTGTAAATAAATATCAATGTGTATCATATTGAAAGAAAACGTAGGAATGTTTATAAAAGTATTACTATTTCTGATTATTAAAATTAATGGATACAGAGTACAGTTTTTATTTGAAATTTCATTAGTTATTCAGATACTATATACCAAGACTTATCCTTAGAATTGGTTTGTCTCTTTTAAAATTTTGAGATAATTCTACATACAATTTTTTGTTAAATTTAGTTTAGAATGATTTTACAATTAAAATAAAATTGTAAAAGCTAAGTTTTGTAATATTGTGATAAGTGTTTTAAGACATTAAAGGTTTTTTTAAGGGCTCATATATGAAGATAACAAATGAGTTCTAGTTAATAACTTTTCGGTTTTTTCTCTTAAAATTCCTAAAATTGTGGGTATAACCTAAAATAGCATGAAAAGAGATGGTCAAAAAACAACCTAGATGACTTTAAAGATTTTTATTTTATAAGATCTCACAAAATATTAGGAAAAAATCGCGTCTTTTTAAACAAAGTTTAGAAAATTTTGAAATTTTTGAAGAATTCAAGAAATATTTGATAAATTTTCGGAAATTATTGCAAGATTTTCAATATTTCTAATACGTTTAAGACGACTTAAATTCCTAAAAATTTTTTTAACTAACCAAACTTTTACTTCAATTTTTGAAAAATCATGCCAGATGTACAAAAATTGACTTATAATATTCTAAATTTTTCCCATGAATTTTAAGAAAAATAGTTGTATCTCCTTGAAATCTTCCGAAATTCCATTAAAGCTTCTGAAGTTTATTTTTGAAATCTTTAAAAATCAAAATTTCTAAAAAAAATAAGTTTACGATTCCATTTAAATCTCTTCCATTCTTCTAAATATTTCTTTAATTTACTCGATTTTCTTAAAAATTATTATTCTTACCAGATTGAAATATGTTGCTTTAAAATGTTCTATAAACTGTTCGTTTAAATGTTAGGAAATCCTTTGATATGCTTAAAAAAAACTTTTTCAAGTTTCTCTCAAAGTGTGTGTTTTAAAAATAAACATAAAAAATTTTCACATTAATCTTGAGAAAATTCTGTTCCTAATCTTGTCAAATCTTCTAAGCGTTCTAATCCTTGAAAATTACTTAAATTTTTGGTGATTTTCTGTTAAATTTGATAAAATTCAACAGATTGCCTTCAAATCTTCTTTGACAATTCTGAAATCGTGAGAAATTTATTGAGACCTTTTTAAATAATCCCTAAAAATTAAATTTCCCAAATAAAAATTTACTTTAATTATTCCTAGTAACCTTGAGGATTTTTTTCATTCTCGTGAAACATTACAAAATTCTTAACAAATTTTTACAAGTTTTAATTATTTCTTAATCAATTCCAAATTTCTGAATATCTCTTAAACTCACTCGAAGTTGAAAGAACATTTTTTAAACCAACGTGAAATTTAAAAAAAATGTGCAACAAAATTGCACAAGAAGGCTAAATTTTTCACAATTTTAAAAATTTTTAGAAAATAATTACAAATATTGTGTGATATTTTTTCAATTTTCTCTCCGAATCTATTCAATTCAATTTTTGGTTAAAAATTTATCTTTTTTAATTGAAAATCCGACTATATTATTAAAAATTTTACTATTCCGTTGTAAATTCAGTTTTTTTGGTTCAAAATATTTTTCAGTTGAAATACTTAAATAGTTAAATACTTATTTCATAGTTTTAATATTCATTTTTAAGGTTCAATATTAAACAATTTTGTTATAATAGGTTCTGGCTTTCTAGAGAGAAGAGAATGTGTGAATTGTGCGAGAATGGGGATGCAAAATTGGAGCATTGGTTGGAGGAATGTGAAGAGGTGGAAAGTAGGGGGATAAGAATGGAGGTATTGTTTCATGAAGGGGGTGACAAAAGGGCAGTGTCATGGGTGA
>NC_046663.1:126515085-126520742 GCF_010883055.1 Belonocnema kinseyi
ATGGGTGAAGGGGGTGTTGGGTAAGATAGAGAAGAAGAGGAGGAAGGAGAAAAAGGAATGGAGAAGGAAAGATTGTAAATAGGAGAGGAAGTAGATGTAAGAGAAATGTAAATATTGTAAATAGTAGTTAATTATTAGGTGTTAGCCGCGGAGACAGAGGCTGGGAATGAGAGGCATAGCGACAAAAAAGCGAAATGCGTGCGAGGCGAGGCGAGGAAGGTTAGATTATAGGAGCGTGCGGATTAGTTATCAGGTGTGGATGGATGGTACATTGTAAGACGTAGTTATAAGAAAATTCTGTAAAAAATGGAAGTGTAAGCAAGTCAATTTTTTAAGGCCAGCAGGCCGAAAAATAAACGTTTATTTATCTATCTATCTATCTACCTATCTGTCTGTCTATCCAGGAAACAGATAAAGAAGAGGAAGAAAAAGAGTGAACCAAGATAGTTAAATGGTAGAATGAAAGAAATATTTTTTGGATTTGCTAGGAGAAGTAGAAAAAGAAGTTATAAAGGGAGGAGAATATGGTAGGGAAATAGATGTGGAAGAGGGCACATCAAGGGAAGAAATAGTTAAAGTTTTAGGAATAATTAAAGATGGAAAGGCACCTGGTATAGATGAGATTCCAAATAAAGTACGGAAATATAGAGGGGAGGAAGTAGAGGAATGGGCATGGATAATGGGTAATAGAGTATGGAGAGGAGGGGTGGCCAGAGTGAAAGGAGGTTAAAGATTATAGGGGGGGGTGACGTTGATGCCAACACTGTATAAAGTATATGTAGCTATTTTGTCGGAGAGATTAAAGATAGAAGTTGAAGAAAAAAAGATCGAGTCACCGAATCAGACAGGGTTTAGAAAAGGAATGAGGGTAATGGACAATATATATGTTCTGAACTATCTAGTAAATAACAGAATTAAAAGGAGAAAAGTGGCAATGATAGGAATGCTCGTAGACTTAAAGGCGGCGTTTGACTTATTAGATCGAGGTGAAATAAAAAAAATTATGGTAAAAAGGGAGAAGATAGGGTTTAATGAAGAGAGTATCAGAAATTTTTAGAGAGACAAAAAGCAGGGTGAAAGTAGAAGAGCAAGTAGGAGATAGTTTCTGGCTGGTGAGAGGTGTGAGACAAGGATGTCCTCTGAGCCCACTTTTATTTAATTTTTTAATATCAGACTTGGAAGAAGAAATGAGACGAAAATGTTGGGGAGGAGTGAGGATAGGGAAAGATAAGATATATACATTGGCATACGCAGACGGCATAGTGTTGATGGCCAAGGATGAAGAAGGGATCGCGGGGTTAATTACAGGATTAGAGTAATACTTAGATGGGAAAAAGGTGAATGCAAATGTAGAAATGACAAAGATAATGAGGTTTAGAAAAGGAGAGGGGAGGAAGAAAGAATGAACAGGGAGATGGAAGGTAATAAAGTTAGAAGAAGTAAAAGAGTATAAATATTTTGGATATATCTTGCAAACAAATGGAGTTCATACAGCTCATTTAAGAGAAAGGATAATAAAAGCAGCAAGGGTAATAAAACGGATGTGAGGAATAGGAAAAAGAAGTTAAAAAAAATTGCAGAATGAGAATGTGGTTATTTGATACGCTGGTATGGCCGGTAGTAGGTCATGGAGCAGAGATACGGGAATGGAAAGAAAGAAAAGATATTGAGAGTTTACAAGAAAGGTAAATAAGGTGGACACTAGGGCCAGAATGGAGGACGCCAGGAGATATGGTGGGAGAAGAAGTGCAAAGGGATAAGTTAATTATTAAAGCGGGAAAGAGAACAAGTAAATTTGAGACGAAGCTGAGGGAGGGAAAGGGAGGGAAGCTGGCGAGAAAGTGTTTGATGGTGGTAGAAGAGAGGAGAGGGAGGGCGAGCGATTTAACGAGATGGGAAGAAGAAAGGAGGGAGTTCTTTAATGGTAGAGAAATAGAAGATGGGACTGGAGTAAACTATGAAGAATTGGAAAAAAGGGAGAAGAAAAGACAATTAATAGAAAGATGAAGGGTGATTGAGAAATCAAAATACAATAAATGGTATAAGATGATAAAAAAGGAAAGAGTACCAAAGTGTATAGAAAAGGGATGGGGAAAGAGAAGGTGGGTCAGAATAGCAAGATTTATATTGGGAAACGAGGTAAGGGAGGGGATGTACTAGGAAAAAGAAGATAACAGAAAGTGTAGAATATCTGAATGGGAGGAAGAAACATGGTAGCATGTATGGGAAAGATGTAGGAGAGGAATGGAAGATAAAGGAAGCTGGCAAGAAAATGTGTTTAAGATTCTAGGCGAGGATGGATTAGAAGAATATTGGATAAAGGAGTTGGAGGGTGCTAGAGGAGCGAATGAGAGAGAATGAAAGAATGCATGTGAAAAAAGGCAAATGGTGGTATAAAAAAGTGAAAGGAATAGGAAACGGAAGTCGCTTAGATTAGAAGCGTGAAGATTGTAAGTAATGGTAAGGCAGTGTCTCCAGAAAGTGGGATTTTTCGGCACCCACCACTCTCCCATCTGGGAGCAACACATTCAAACGTAGAGTGTCGGTGAGTCGGCTCTGCTACATGTTTCTAGGCCAGCCGTGTGTAAAGCCGAAAACGTATGAGCAGGATCCCGAGCCTCCCCCCGACTTCACGATTTATTTTCGCTGGCCAACAGGCTCTTAGGAGTTTTCGATTAATTGGAATTTTGCAGGGTGTGAAGAGAATGAAAATTCATGGAAAAATTTTTTATGATTGTTTTGTAATTAATTCTAAGAGAAAATTGAAAAAAGATTAATAAACATTTTTTATCATTGCCTACAATTTTTTTAAATTATGTACAAGATTTTAAAACAAAGTTTTACAATTTTGCCATATAACATAATTTAAAAAAATTAAGGAATATTATTCTTATGAAGCCTTCTCGTGCAATTTCGTTACACATTTTTTAAAGTATGTTGGTTTAAAAATGTACTTTTAAATTTGAGTAAGTTTCAGAGATGTTCAGAAACTTTGAAGCGATTCGAAAATAATTAAAACTTGTAAAGATTTTTTTTTAATATTGTAAGGTTTCATGGAAATGAAAAAAAATTGTTTTAGGTTCGTATAGAAATAATTAAAATAATTTTTTATTTCAAAAAATAAATTTTAAAGGATTATTTAAAAAGATTTCAATGCATTTCAAACGATTTACAAAATGGTCAAGGAAGAATCTGGAAGACTTTGAGGCAATATTTTTAATTTTGCTCAATTTAAAAGAAAATCAGGACAAATTTTTTGAAATTGTGATGATTAGAAGGTTTAGAAGGTCTGTCAAGGTTTAAAACAGAACTTCTCAAGATTCGTGTTAAAATTTTTCAGGATTTCAATTTTAACAACTGTACTTTAAGAAAAAATTTAAAAACGCTTTTAAACATATCAAGGGATTTCCTAAAATTTTTAAAGAGAATGTAGAAAAATTTTAAAGCAAAATATTTTTATTTGATAAGCTTATTATATATAAAAAAAACCGAGTATACTCAAAAAATATTTAGAAGAATGGAAGAGATTCGAATTCAATGTTAAACTTAATTTTTTTCGAACTTTAGATATTTGAAGATTTCTAAACTAAACTTTAGAAGCTTTAAAGGAAATCAAAAAGATTTGAAGGAGGTAAAACTATTTTTCTTAAAATTCCTAGGAAAAATTTAGAAGGTTATAAGTCAATTTCAAAAAATGTACTTTTAGATTCAATTATGTGTAATAGATGCAGTTTCAAATTTATGTATGTCCAAGAGGTATTTAGACAATTTTGAAACATTTCAAAAATAACTAAAACCTGTAAAGATTTCTGTAAGGTTTGACGAAAATAAAAAAAATTCTTTTACGTCGATTTCAGAATTGTCAAAGAACCTGTAAAATTGTAAAGGCAATTTTTAAAAATTTTGCAGAATTAAAAACAAATTAGGAAAAATTCTAATATTTTTTAAAGATTAGAAGATGTTTAGAATATTTAGAAGATTATAGGCTATTTTTTACGTGTTCAATCATTTTTTCAAATTTTGATAAAAATTCAAGATATTTTAACAATATTTTGAAGAACCCCAGTGATCAATTAAGCATTAATTTCTTTAAATATTTTGAAGAATTTAAAACATTTGAAAATCATCAGAAATATTTTTAAATTTCCGAAAATTTATCAAATATTTCTTGATTTCTTCCAAACTTCTTAAAAATTCTTAAACATATTTTCAAAAGACTTGAATCTTTCCTAATACTTTTTTAAATCCTATGGAATAAAATTTCTTTTTGAATCTCTTAGAATATTTTCTGATACATCTGCTATATTTAACAATCTTTTTTTTTATTTTCTTAAGAATCTTATAATAATTATATTATATAAATTTAAAAAGAAACTGATAATACTTATTTTCTTGTGTATGAAATTTTCACAAAATCTTTAATGTTTTAAAATACTTATTTCAAAATTTAGCTTTTACAATTTTATTTTAATTGTTAAAAAATTGTAATTGTAAATTAATTGCAATCCCCGCTTTTAATCGCAAGAGGTTCAATTATTTCCAATCAAAATATGCAATGAAATAATTTGTGAAAAGTTCAAAAAAGCATACATCCCGGTATGTTTAAAGATATAATTTTCTTGCTTGTAATAAGTTGTATGCAATTAAAGAAAAGCTTATTTTAAAATATGTATAAAATTTGTCAAATTATTTCCCAAAATTTGGCAACATTAAAAATTGTAGTATTTAAATACTTTTAACATTTAAGAATTTCATAATAATATTTGATAAGATATGATGTGTGTTTGTAAAAAAAATAAATAATAAGAAAAGTCTATAAAATGGAGGAATGTCATACTTTTTTGCGAAAAAGAAATTCCTCAATATACTTAAGTGTGAGTAGTACGGAAATTGACGTCAATTAAACATCCATAATTGATGAAAAATTTTCTTTCTCTATTTGAGTACAAAAGACTTATTATTTGATAAAAATGTTGTATAAATTTTCCATTGAAGGTGGTGGGGAATGGAGTTTTATTAAAAAATGTGTGGGATTTTCTAACATACAATTGCATGAATTTCTTACCTTTCTTATTTTTAATTTTAAAGTGTATGTTAGTCTGCCTTATGTTTAGGGCAAAATCATATGCTGAAAAACGATAAGAGAAATATCTATTTCTTTAGCTGGTCAATAAGGTTAAGGCCAAATCTGTACAATCGTTTGTTAACATTTTTAAAATTTTATTAAATAATTTCAAGGGCCATTCTTCATAGTATTTTACTAAGTAATGGAGATATTTGTATTATTTTATTCCTGAAATATATTCTTTTAAGTCAAATATAATACTAAGATCTCGCAAAATTTTTTAAAAATACCACCTATTTAAAAAAATTTTTTGAATAAAAATCAATGTGTATCATATTAAAAGAAAATGTAGGAATATTTATAAAAGTATTATTATTTCTGATTATTAAAAGCAATGTATACAGAGTACAGTTTTTATTTGAAATTTCATTAGTTATTAAGATACAATATACAAAGACTTACCTTTAGAATTGGTTTGTCTCTTTTAAAATTGTGAGATAATTCTTTATAAAATAAATTTTGTTAAATTTATTTTACAATTATTTTACTATTAACATAAAATTGTAAGAGCTAAGTTTTGTAATATTGCGAT
>NC_046663.1:126520842-126524368 GCF_010883055.1 Belonocnema kinseyi
TGTGAGATAATTCTTTATAAAATAAATTTTGTTAAATTTATTTTACAATTATTTTACTATTAACATAAAATTGTAAGAGCTAAGTTTTGTAATATTGCGATAGGTATTTTAAGACATTAAAGGTTTTTTAAAGTGTTCATTTATGAAGAAAGCAAATGAGTTCCAGTTAATAACTTTTCGGCTTTTTCTTCTCTCTCTTTACATGATTTTAAAAAAATTTATTATTCTTACCAGATTGTTAAATGTTGCTTTAAAATGTTCTATAAACTGTTCGTGTAAATGTTAGGAAATCCTTTGATATGCTTAAAAAAACTTTTTCAAGTTTCTCTCAAAGTGTGTGTTTTAAAAATAAACATAAAAAATTTTCACATTAATCTTGAGAAAATTCTGTTCCTAATCTTGTCAAATCTTCTAAGCGTTCTAATCCTTGAAAATTACTTAAATTTTTGGTGATTTTCTGTTAAATTTGATAAAATTCAAAAGATTGCCTTCAAATCTTCTTTGACAATTCTGAAATCGTGAGAAATTTATTGAGATCTTTTTAAATAATCCCTAAAAATTAAATTTTTCCAAATAAAAATTTACTTTAATTATTCCTAGTAACCTTGAGGATTTTTTTCATTCTCGTGAAACATTACAAAATTCTTAACAAATTTTTACAAGTTTTAATTATTTCTTAATCAATTCCAAATTTCTGAATATCTCTTAAACTCACTCGAAGTTGAAAGAACATTTTTTAAACCAACGTAAAATTTAAAAAAAATGTGCAACAAAATTGCACAAGAAGGCTAAATTTTTCACCATTTTAAAAATTTTTAGAAAATAATTACAAATATTGTGTGATATTTTTTCAATTTTCTCTCCGAATCTATTCAATTCAATTTTCGGTTAAAAATTTATCTTTTTTAATTGAAAATCCGACTATATTATTAAAAATTTTACTATTCCGTTGTAAATTCAGTTTTTTTGGTTCAAAATATTTTTCAGTTGAAATACTTAAATAGTTAAATACTTATTTCATAGTTTTAATATTCATTTTTAAGGTTCAATATTAAACAATTTTGTTGAAATTTTCAACAAAAAATATCTTTTTCAATTGAAAATATATCCTTTCTAATAGAAAATTATTTTTCTTGTTTGAAAATTCATCGTTTTTATTTAAGAATTGATTTATTTGGTTGAAAACCTAATTTTAGGTAAAAATTAATTTCTTCGATTGAAAATTGGCATTTTTTTGGGTTAAAAATTAATTTTTCAACTGCAGACTGAAGTATAAATTAAACTTTTAAGTTGAAAAATGTATATTTAAAAGACATTTCATAGGCTGAAAATTGAACTATTTTGTCGAAAATTCGCTTATTAGTTGTTAAAAATTAATTGTTTACTAAAAACATGACTGACATATGCAGCACAATATTTGACACATATTATAACCAGAAATCTTGTTTCCTACATCTATTTACATGAAGTAAATTACATTTTTCTTTTCGTAATGAATCCAATGATTCTAAGGTAACTCGCGAAGTTCGTCATTCGTGAAGTCGGGAGAGCTCGCAATCCGGCTCGTGCATTTTCGGCTTTAAACGAGGCTCGTCTTCGCAGCATTTCACAAAGCCGACTTACCGACACGCTAAGTTTGAATGTGTGGCTCCCAGATGGGAGAGTGGTTGGGACCGAAAAATCCCACGTTCTGGAGACACTGTGGTACGGTAAAAATTAAGTAGACTAATATTCGTTTGCGTTCTCATGCTCTCTCTCTCGCTTGCACTCTCGCTTTCGTTCGCTCGCTCGCTCGTTTGCTATAAGTCCTTTATTGCGCTATCGCAGGAAATAGAGATAAGGAACTAGATATAAGACTTTATGTAAATAGATGTAAATAATTGTATATATAGAAAGGATAAGATTGTAAAACAAATATGAGTGGAAAGATTGTAAGGATTGGAAGTCATGTAAACCCTTAGGGGACACATTATGAATAAAGCAGAACTAAACATTTATTCAGTACTTCGAACACTCCTAATTTTTAATAGTCCTACAGTCCAATTTATCTGAAGTTATACGATTTTAATTGTTTAAAAATAATTATTCAAGTATTAAAAGACGTTCGTTTCTAAACCTGCAATTTTATACGATTTTAATCTGCGACTAAATAATTTGAGATATTTCAAACTAAAATTAACGAACACTTTCAATTCAAAAATTCTGATGGCATATTTAAATAGGTTTAAATTTGAAATTATTCAATACTAGTCGTGCCCTGTGGCGGCGGCTTTGCCACCGCGGAAAGCTAGGTATCATACTGGAATGAAATTAACATACAATTTTAAGTATTTATCGTAGAATGTGGCTTTGAAAAATGTGAAGCCGATAGTGAAGTTTGAAGTAAGCTTAAACAATACTCCTAGAAAGTAAAATAGAAATAAAAAATTGAATCCAGAACATCGAGACTGTATTTTTCGAATTTTTATTGCAAAATTTTCCAATTTTAAATCATAATACTCGTACTGAAATCGCAGGATTTGGTTTTGAAAAATGCGAAGTCCACACTGAAATTTGAAGTAAACTTTAAAAAGACTCTGAGAATGTAAAACGGAAATATAAGCTTAAATACGGACAATTTTTAATGTTTTTAATTATAAAGATTATACTCCAGTCATTGAATCTAATATTTAGAATTTTGAAATCATTCGTGAAATTCTAACATAGCCTGCAAAAAGACTTCAAAAATTTGAAATATATATAGTAGATTTCAAAAATTGCCCCCTCCCCCATTATATATTCCCACCAAATTCTCTTGTGATCTATCCGGAGGCCCAAAGAAAATGCGTGAAAAATTTGATACCGATCAGTGAAATACTACGTTAGTGCCCCCTTCCTCACCTTAATTTCTCCTTTCCCTCCTCCCCATACTCTCACGACCTGCCCGGAAGCCCAAAGGATATGTGTGAGAAATATGGTGCTAATTATCGAAATCGGGATTCTTATAAAAATCATACGTTTTAGGTCACCTGATTTTATATATTTCAAAAAATGTGCTCCCTCCCCCTACACTGCATCATTCTTCAATATTCTTACGACCTGACCGAGAGTCTAAAGAACATGCATAAACAATTTAAAGCCGATTAGTCAACAACTGCTTCAGTGTCTCCTGCCTTATCTTAATCGCTTCTATCCCGCACTCCTATACTCAAACGACCTGTCCGGAGCCCAAAGAATATGTATGCATAATTTGCTGCCGATTAGTTAAAAACTACGAAGGTACCATTTCATATTTCCAAAGCTTCCGTGCTCCCCCCCCCCCCTCGTAATATTGCGACCTGGCTGGGAGCTCAAAGAATATGTGTGATAAATATGATGCTAATTATCGAAATCGGGATTCTTATAAAAATCCTGTCCCACTACTTAGTATACCCTCCCCACCCTTAAGACCTGTTTGGGGGACCAAGGAATATGTGTACCAAATTTGGTGACGATTGGTCAAAAACTGTGGATTTGCATAAGCATAATCCGTTTTACGCCAGTTGAT
>NC_046663.1:126524468-126532905 GCF_010883055.1 Belonocnema kinseyi
ATGAAAAGAAAGAGAGGTATCGAGACCTTATAAGGGATTTGCAACGATTGTACCCGGAATATTCTGTTAAACTGATCGTCCTTATCATCGGCGCTCTTGGAGATGCCAAGCTTTCACTTCCTAATAGCCTAAAAAGCATCCCTTGCGTGTCAACAATATGCTAGAACACTTGCGGAAAAAATGCAGAAGGCGGTTGTCTTTGGGTCACTCCGTGTTCTTAGGGTGCACGAGGCTTTTGCTGGATCGACGTATTGATTCCTTTACAGACTGTAACCACCTATCTCACAGTTGTGAGACGTGGTTGTGGCTGAAATTTTACCGCGAGTTCGCTGGAAGCGGGTGCAATTTTCAGATTAGCACCTGCTCCCGGCGAAATCCTTGCGGTTGTCCGTATGACAAATTTTTAATTATATATATGCAGTCAATGCTATTTTGCATTATTTATTAAACAAAAGCTATTAGCAATTAGCGATTTGGGTTACGGTAGGAACCATCTCCAGTGCCTAATATACATGTTTATAAATTTTCAAGTCGATCTATGCAACGGTGTGGACGGTATTAAGCCTCAACCCCACACATTTGAATTTTATATAGTAGATACTGATGACTACAAAGTTGTAATGTCTCAACTATTAAGGGCATGTGATACATTATGATGTCACGTATTACCGACCGTCTCATGTTATCTTTTTCCGCCAATTTAAAAATAGGGAAATTAAAATATCGTGCTATTTTTTTTTTTAAATGATAGGTATTATTGTGGAACAAGTCTGTCTGGTCAATTCAAGTTTCTATATTATTGATAGATATTAATGTTTAATATTTAAAATGTTCACCACAATGCCTTGTATTTAAATTTATTTGAATGTTGAGAAAACAGCTTCAGAATAAGATGCGAGCGCCACCTCGTAGTTGTTATTGCTAGGAGAAGCGCCCTTCCGGTTTCGTACAGACTGAGTCGGTAACAAAGTTAGAATTTTAAATTTTGTAATGTGACTACATGTCTAAATACAAAAGTATTCCCAAACATGTGCTTCCACCTTCTAATTTATGAAACCTCTGGTTTCTCTGATAGTGTAATTGGTGGCCTTTTTGTGAATTATTTGTAACCATCCGAATTATTTGAAATCACTTGAATTCTTCGAAAAGTTGTTAAATATTTAATATTCTTTAAATACTTTTAAATCCTCTAAATTCTGTACATTCTTTTAGAATCTTGCCCTTCTTGACATTCTTTTCACTCTTTGAAATCATTGGAATTATATTTTATTCTTTGAATAGTGTCGAATTCTCTGAATCATCTTGAATTCTTTCCATTATATTGGTTTTTTTTTATAAATTCTTTGAATATTTTTTACATTCCTTAAACTGTTTGGAATTCATTCAGATTCTTCAAGTACATAAATATTTTTAATAATTTGAATACGTTAAATTTTATTTAATTCTTTGAATTCTAAATTTTTATAAAAGTATTTTTCAAGAACTTTTTTGAATGCTTTTCGGTTCCTTAAAACCTTTTGAATTCTTCAAGTTCTATCGGAATGACTCAATTCTCTTCAATTCTTTTGAATTTATCAAATTCGAAAATCAAGAAAGGCTAAAAGTTAAGAATTTATTTGAATTCTTTTGAATCTTCGCATTTCTTTAAATTCTTGAGAATTTTTTTGAAACATCGGGATTCTACGAATTCTTTTGAATTCTTTTGAATGCTTTTGAGTGCTTTTGAATGCTTTTGAATTCTTTGAATTCTTTCAAAGCCTTTGAACTTTTTTTAATTCTTTAAACTCTCTTGAATTCTTTTTTATATGCAAAATGCTTCTGATTCTTTTTAATTTTTTGCATTGCGTTGCATTTTTTTGCATTCTTTGAATTTTTTTAATTTTCATGATAATAAAAAGCAAGGAAAGTAAAAAATATCGGTGACTTGGCTGATAATTCGAATTTTCTTGTAAAAACTCAACTTATGAGAAGGCGAATATTTATATTGTTTAAATACTTTTGGATTATTAAATGCTTTTAAATTCTTTCAATACCTTTCAGTTGTTTAATTTGTTTGAATTCTTTTCAATTGTCTGCATTCTGTTGAATTCTTCGCATTCTTTAAATTTATTATTATTTTTCTAATTCAAAAAAGAAGTATTACTGAAAATTAAAAGCAAATACCTAAAATTAAACACTTATTTCAATTCTTTTATAATCTTTTGAGTGCTTTCGGATTTATTGAAATTCTTTGAGCTCTTGAATTCTTTGCAATCTTTTGAATTCTTTAAGCCCGTTTCAATTCTTTGAATTCTTTTGTATATTAAAATTGTTTCAAATTGTTTTTAATTATTTGCATTCTGTTGAACCCTTTCAACTTGTTGTTAATGTTTAAATTCGAATATCAATTACAATTTAAAATTAAAAGCAACTCACTAAAATTCAAAATTCACTTGCATGATTAAAAAAAATTTAATTTCTTTTTAATTTTTTTAATTCTTTCAAGTCACTTGAAATCCGTGTAAGGTTTTGTGTTTTCTGCACTCTGTTGCATGGTTTTCATGCTTTGAATTAAAAAATTAATTATTAATTAAAATTGATATTAATATTTTAAAATAAAGAAGAATTTATTTGGATTCTTTGAATAGATTTCGATTCCTTGAATTCTCTAAAATTCTTTTGAATTCTTTTTAATTTTTTTATTCCGTGTAATCTTTGGAATTGATTGAATTCTTTGAACTCTTTTGAATTCTTAGAATACTTTTCGAATCTTTTCAATTCTCTGAATACTTTTGAATTTTTTGCAATCTGTTGAATTGTTTTAACACTTTAACTTTTCTGATTCGTTTTAATTAAAAAATGACGTATTAGTTAACATAAATATTAATAAACTAAATGGTTTCGTTTGAATTCTGTGATTTCTTTCAAATTATTTTGAATTTGTTTCATATCCTTTGAAGGCTTTTGAATTATTTAATATTTTTTAACACTTTCTAATTTTTATGATTCTTTCAATTCTTCTGTATATTCAGACTTTTTTTTTTAATTTTCTGCATTCTGTTGAATCCTTTGATTTTTTAAATTCTTCAAATAAAAATATTGCTACTTCAAATTAAAACCAACAACCTAATACTAAAATTTAATTTCGATTCTTTGAATTTTTTCAATTTTTTAAAATTATTTTTAATTCTTTGATTTAGGTTGATTGTGTTTGTCTTATATTTGTATTATATTGAATTCTTTACAATCTGTTGCATTGTTTTCATGCGAGGAATTTTTTGAATTCTTTGAATTAAAAAATTAAGGATTGCCTATCATTAATATTTAAAACTTAAAATTAGGAAGATTTCGTTTGAATTTTTTGAATGCGTTCGGATTTTGTGCAATATTTTTAACTTTTGGAAATATTTTGAATACTTTTCAATTCTGTACATTCTTTTGAATACGTTTAAAATTTTTTAATTTGCAAATAAAGGATCACTTTTTACACAACAAAAAATTAAATTGTGGAGTAAAGTGCAGAACATCTTGTTTTTATGATTCTTTGAATTCTTTTTAATTCCTTACATTATTTGAATTCATTTGAATTCTTTGAATTCTCTTGAACTATTTAATTTTTTTAATTCTTTGTATTATTTTGAGTTCTTTAAATTCTTATAAATCTTTGAATTCTTTGCATTCTTTTGAATACTTTGGAATTCTCTTAATTCTTTTGAATCCGTTTAAAATTTGTCCACATGCAAATAAAGAATCACTTATTGCTTAACAAAAAATGAAGTATTTAAGAGTGAATTTATAATTTACATGCTTCAAATTTATTTTATTTATTTACAAAAAATATAATAATTATTCTTACTCACAAAAGAAAGAAAACCGCCCTCAACCACCATCTGCCATTCCATTTGTTAAAGTGTATATCATCCTGTTTTCTATGATTCCTTGAATTCCTTTTAATTCATTGAATTATTTTGAATTCTTTGAATTATTTTAAATTCTTGTAATTCTTTGGAATTATTTAAATTCTTTTGAATTCTTTAAATTCATGTAAATAATTAAAACTCGTCTAAATTCTGTGTATTCTTTTTAAATTTTTTGCAATCTGTGGCACTGATTTGGGGCTTTGAACTTTTTGAAACCTTTGACTTAAAAAATTACGTATTGCTTAACATTAATATTAACAACTTAAAATTAGGAAGATTTCGTTTGAATTCTTTTAACTCATTCAGATTCCTTAAATTCTTTTGAATACTTTGGAATTCTCTTTATTCTTTTGAATCGATTCAAAATTCATCCACATACAAATAAAGAATCACTTATTTGGTACCAAAAAATAAAGTATTTAACAGTAAATTTATAATTTACATGCTTCAAATTTATTTTATTCATTTACAAAAACTATAATAATTATTTTCACACACAAACGAAAGACAACCGCCCTCATCCATCCTCTAGCTTTCCATTTGTTAAAATGTAGAACATCTCTTTTTTATGATTCTTTGATTTCTTTTAAATTCTTTGAATGCTTAAATTCTATTAAATTCTTTGAATTTTTTATTTCTTTGAATTTTTTTGAATTCTATAAATTCTTCAAATTCTTGAAAAATATTTAAACTCGCCTAAATTCTGTGTATTCTTTTTAAATTCTTTGCAATCTGAACACTGCTTTGGTGCTTTGAACTTTTTGAAACCTTTGACTTAAAAACTACGCTTTGCTTAACGTTAATATTAACAACTCAAAATTACGAAGATTTCGTTTGAATTCTCTAACTCATTCGGATTGTTTGAATTCTTTTGAATACTTTGGAATTCTCTTCATTCTTTAGAATTCGTTAAAAATTCATCAACACACAAAGAAAGAATCACTTATTGCTTAACAAAACATAAGATATTTAACAGGAAATTTATAATTTACATGCTTCAAATTTATGTTATTTATTTACAAAAACTATGATAAACATTCTTACACACAAACGAAAGACAACCGCCCTCGTCCACCCTCTGGCTTTCCATTTCTTAAAATACAGAACACCTCTTTTTTATAATTCTTTGAATTCTTTTAAATTCTTCGAATTCTTGAATTCTTTTGAATTCTTTGAATTTTTTATTTCTTTGAATTGTTTGAATTCTATGAATTCTTTAAATTCTTTAAATTCTTTAAATTCTTGAGAATTATTTAAACTCGTCTAAATTCTGTGCACTCTTTTTAAATTCTTTGCAATTTGTAACACTGCTTTGGTGGTTTGAACTTTTTGAAACATTTGACTTAAAAAATTACGTATTGCTTAACGTTAATTTTAACAACTCAAAATTACGAAAATTTCTTTTGAATTCTATAAACTCATACGGCTTCTTTGAATACTTTGGAATTTTCTTAATTCTTTTGAATTGGTTTAAAATTCATCAACATACAATTAAAGAATCACTTATTGCTCAACAAAAGATAAAGCATTTTACAGTAAATTTATAATTTAGATGCATGAAATTGATTTAATTTATTTACAAAAACTACATGCACGACATGAGCAGGACTTAAAAGATATCCGGCCAATCAAGGCAAGGCATGAGCAGTGTCTAGTCAATATCCGGCCAATTAAGGCAAGACATGTGCAAGGCTTAGCAAATATCCAGCCTAATAAGGCAAGACCTGTGCAGGGCTCAGCAAATATCTGACCTATTAAGGCAAGATATGAGCAGTACTTAGTAAATATACGGCCACTAAAGGCAATACGTGAGCAGGACTTAGTAAAAATACGGCCAATTAAGGCAACAAATGAGCAGTACTTAGTAAATATCTGGCCATTAAGGCAAGATATGTGTAGGGCTTCGTAAATATTTGTCTAATTAAGGCAAGACATTTGCAGGACTTAGAAAATATGCGACCTATTAAGGCAAGACATGAGCAGTACTTAGCCAATATCCGGCTTATTAAGGCAAAAAATGAGCAGTACTTAGTAAATATTCGGCCAATTAAGGGAAGACATGTGCAGGACTTAGTAAATATCCGGCCAATTAAGGCAAGACATATGCAGGGCTTCGCAAATATCCGACCAATTAAGGCAAAACTTGAGCAGCATTTAGTAAATATCCGGCCAATTAAGGTAAGACATGTGCAGGACTTAGTCAACCTGCGGGCAGTGAAGGATCAATTAATAACCTAAAGTAAGGACTTGGAATAAGGGATTTGAATAAAATAATTAAACAAATTTAATTCGGTTTTAAGCTTATGTTTATTCAATGACCTTTATTCTACCAAGGCAAGAAAAAGCCTAACTGACAGGTGTAGTCAAAAGCATATGCAGTAAATGACTCATAATAATTTCTCATATTGTTTGAAATGCATCATGTCAGGATTTTTTAGGCTAAATATTCCCTTAAAATCCGTTTCCAATTTTTAAAATAGCTGAATAATCTTTAATTATAGTTATTATACATGATTATACATGAACTACCTTCAAAAATATTACATTGTCGGAATAAACATTTGAAATTTACAATTTACTGATGAGAAATTCCAAATTTAACTATTTTCAAACTAAATGCTTAAAAGCTAACAATTATTTAAGATTTTTTAAAATTGAAAGTGTGAAAAATTAAATGATTTCTAAACTTAATATCCTCGAAATTAAAAAAAAATTGAAGAAACAAATATTCAAATTTTAATTCAAACCTCCAGAATTAAGTAAATTAAAAATTGGGAGATTGAAATTCAAATGATTTTAAAACAAGGGATATTTCAAATTAAAAACTAAATGCTTTGCAATTACAAAATGATTTAAATGGAACTTGCTAAACTTACAACTTTCCAGAGAAATCCATCTATTTTTAATTTTTAACTTCTTAAAATTGTGGATCTTTTAATTAAAGCCGTGATTTATTTCTTATTTCGTATTATTATATTATTATGTGTTTTTATTAAACTTTTACTCGGGTAAACCCGGTGATACATCATAGCCACGGACTAAGTCAAGTGACTGATGAGATTAGAATGTTATAACCTAATTCAAATAATTTAATACGATGGTTGAAACCTCCTGCGATGATGTTGTAGGTATACAAATACGAGCGGCCACGAGCTTTGGAGGTGACAACAGTTACCTCTGGATGCTTTCTTAGAGCTACCATCTGCCACTCCACGGGTTTTTAGTCGCTCGCTTCCTGATGATCAAGAAAGTTTCTCACAATGCGACAGGTGTTTAATAAAACCGCCTTCTGAACTGCTGCCAATACCCTACTGACTCCTCAATGTTCAAGATGTTCAGTGCATCTTGCGTGCACATTGCCTGTAGCCGAAATCAGAATGGGATGAATGGATGCATGATTCACATTCCTCCATATGGTCTTCACTTCATGCCTTAACTCGCTATACTTGTGGGTCTTGGTTGTATAGGTTGACTGCAAATTTCGGTTAAGCGGACAAGCAATGTCGATGATGTAGACTCTTCCACCTTTTTTTTCTCGCATCACGATGTCAGGTCTATTGGCCCGGATGTAATGATCCGTTTGGATAGTAACATCCCAATATAAGATGTAATCTTCGCCTTCTAAAACGGGCATTGGAATGAATCTATCGAAGGGCACCCATTCTTTTAAGAGTCCTAGGTTTAGGGCAAGTTGTTGATGTATAATGCCCGCTACATCATTATGCCTGTGCGTATATTCTCTCTGAGCCATTACGCGACAGCCATCAATAATCTGCTCGATGGATTCGTTGGTATCTCCACATAATCGGCACCGGTCAATTACGTCTTGATGTAACACGTGTTTGCGATAATTCCTGGTGCTGACAACCTTGTCCTGTATTGCAATGACGAATCCTTCCGTCTCTGGATACAGAACACCCTTTCTTAGCCAAATATTAGATGCCTCACTATCCACTTCACTTTGATCTAACGTGTTGGGGTGCTCGCCATGGATGGCTTTCTGCCTCCATTGTATTTCTAATTCCTCTATGGTTTCTGCCCTGATATTCAAGGCTCCATCTGAGGACGAATTTAAGGGCGTGTATTCAAGATCCGATTGACAGATGGTTCTGTAAAGCGCAACATTTCGTTTGCTGTTAAAATAGTCTCGTAACTGTATAACTTGTGACTCACACAGTTTTTTGCCATCTACAACGCTCCTACCCCCTAAATGTCATGGTAGAACTACCCTTTCAATCGCTGAATTTCTGTGGTGAATTCGGTGCATCGTCATTTCTACGCGAACAATTCTGTTTAACTTTTCAAGGTCAGTGTTAGACCATTTTATGAGCCCCAAGGAGTACGTGAGGACAGGGATGGCATATGTGTTGATCGCCCTGATATTGTTTGCCGAGTTGAGAAAACTCTTCATAATTAATCTGAGTCTCGTAATAAATGCAGTCATTAGGCTTGTCTTAACTATCGTATGTTGAATACCCTTAGATTCAAGAATACCCAGATATTTATATGATTCGCCTGCAGCCATTGCCTCGATGTCA
>NC_046663.1:126533005-126537941 GCF_010883055.1 Belonocnema kinseyi
GAGGGCGCATACTTTGAATAAAATATTTGTTATCATTCTCTTGAAATAAATGTGTTTTTTTCTTGAAAAAATACCGGTTTCATATGTATACACCTGATATGTCTTCATTTTCTGAATTTTCTACTTAATTAAGTATAGTTAAATATTAAGTTTCTCAAAGCTTTGTAGGCTTTGAGTTACACATTCTCATCGTGACACTTGCGCTGCGCACTCAAATTTTGACAGACATTTGTAAACAGGTTTTGTTGAATCTTTTTTTCGTAACTGTGGGTTTTCTACAATTTTTGATTTTTTATTTATTTTTTTATTTTCCATGTTATTTTTCACGAATAAAACAAAAAGTGCTCGTCTTATCAAGAAGTGATTCTTGACCAATTTGTACATCTTTATTGGAATCACAATTTTTGTTAATTAATCTTTTTTCGTGTCCTGCATAGTTTGGCCACAGGATGGAATTTTTGATTTTTGATTAACTTTTGTGCAATACAAATATAAATGGTTGATTTTCCAAAAAAAATCGAAAAAGTTTTTATCATAAACTTGTAAGGCTTTCAAACAGCAATGCTTTTCTTCTCTTGACTTATTTTCATATCATGCGTTGTTTGGCTTAAAACTTTGATTTTCCATTGATTTATAAAATGTTGAAAATGCTATAACTCTGAGACTGTTCTTTTTATCGAAAAACGATTTTGAAAATGCTCTAACTTTTTGAATTTTGATCCAAATGACTGGTTAACTAACTCGTCCTTTCTGTTAGGACCAAAAATAAGTGTGACAAATATCGATTTTATTCCTTTTTTTCAAGAGTTATCGTGTTTACGGGCGGATGGACAGATGACGGACAGACAGACGTCATCGTAAAAACTTGGATTTCGGATTCAGTTGGTCTCGAAACGTGGAGATCCGTTGAAAAAATGTGGTGTCAAATTTCGAACAATTCTAATACTTTCTCAATCATAAATGATGAGAATATAAAAACAATTTTGTTATTAAACTTTTTAATGCAACTTGTACCGTTTTTCCTTAAATTTAGTTTCTTTCTTTTCAATGTTATTTTTTATGATTTAAACCAAAAATACGCATCCTAGCGTACAGTGGCACTGCTGGTAACTTTTTTTCTCAAATCACTTCCTTAGTCACTTTTAAAAATAAAAAGATTACAGTATGCATTTTTCTTTTAATAAATATTTAAATTTAAGTCTATACCTACTTCTGAATTATCTTGAATTCTTTAAAAATATTTCTAGGTATTTTTGAAGATTGGAAGAAATTTTCAATCAATTTCAATAATTTGATGGGGTTTAAAGGATTGTATACTATATTTAAAACACCTGAGCCATTTTCAAAAGCTTTTAATTGAAAATATTTTCTGGAATTTTAATAGATTCCAAGGAATTTTCTGCATTTTCTAGAATTTCGGAAGATATGAAACAATTTTACAGGACCTATAAGGTTTTGAGATATATTAAAAGATTTTTATGTATTTCTATACAGTCTTACAGGAATTGACTTCCATTTTTTAACTAATTATTTAATTAATCCAGAGGGTCAATTGATAGAGTGATCCAAAAATTATTTCAAATCCCACGGTATTTTTGAAATCTTTGAAAAGTTTTAAACTATTCTAAAGGATTCTAAATATTTTATATTATTTTTAAATTTTACAAGGAAATTCTTGATTGATTTTTTAAACAATTCCCAACAAATTTTTATTTATTTCAAAAGCTTGAATAGATTTCAAAGCCTTGGAAGTATTTTAAAATATTTAAAAAAATAATCAGGCATTTTCAAGAGACTTAAACATTTACAAAGTATTTCCAAGGTTTCTAATAATTTTAAGGGATTTCAAAAAATGTACATGCTGTTGTAAAGACATTTTTAAAATTTCGTTATTTCGTTATTATTTACAAATTAAACACATATATTATGCTAATCAGGTTTTTTCTAAATCTCTTTTTCTTATACAATAATTTTTGTTATTGTTTAATCAAGTTTAAGATAAAATATACTAGAAATTTTAAAGTATTTGAATAGGTTTTTTATCCTTATAACATTGAGGTTTCTTGATATTATCATTTCATGAAAACAAAACATTTTTTCAGAATATTTAGCACAGAAAAAAAACTGTCAGACTGTGGTATTGCAATCTTAAATTTCGATTTCTAGGCAAAAGGATACATTTTAGGATAAAGCATTTTTTATTGATGTCTATAGGACTTAAACACTTAGATTAACTTTGCGAAAATCCCGTGGAAAAATTAAAAATTCAAATTTCGATCCAAATTTCTCAAAATACAGGAAAAATCGCAAAAATGAATTATAATTTTTAAAAGTCCTAAAAAATTGTGTTTCAACAATTTGTTCATAGAACTTGATAACTGAGTGTAATTTTACGAAAATACATTGAAAAAATATAATATTCAAATTTTGATTTAAACGACTCAAAATACGGAACAAAATATCGATGATTCAATACATGTAAAATCTCAAAAACGGAATTATAATTTTTCAAAAGGCTTAAAGAATGTCATTTGAACAATTTTGTACTGGACTTGACAATTTAGTTTAATTTTAAGAAAATTCGGTGGAAATTCGGTTGAAAAAAAAACTAAAAAAATGTATTTTTTATTTTTTGGTAGGGCTTGATAATGTAGTTTCAATTTATGCAAATACAGTGGAAAAATAGAAAATTTTGATTTTTGATCCAAACGATTTAAAATACGTGGAAAAATCTCAAGAAAGAATGATGACTTTTGAAAAGTCGTAAATAATTTTATTTTAACCATTTTTTATAGAACTTGACAATGAAGTTTAATTTAAAGAAAACACAGTGGACAAATGGAAAGTTCAAATTTTAATTCAAACGTTTAAAAATGGGTGCAAAAATCTCAAAAAGCAATTATAACTTTGGAAAAATCCTGAATAATAATTTTATTTTAGAAATTTTGTTTGGACTTGAGAATTTATTTTAATTTATTGAAAATACTGAGGAAAAGTTTAATTTTGCTCCAAGCGATTCAAAATACAGAAAAAAATCTAAAACGGAAATTATAACTTTTTAAAAGCCTATCAAATTTTATTTAAAAATTTTTTTATTGGACTTGACATTTTATTTAGTTATATTTTATACATCTTAGCAGGACTTGTAATTTTAGTTTAATTTCACACTGTAGAAAATTAAAAAATGTAATTTTCGATTTTAACAGTTCAACATAAAGGAACAAAATTCAAAAAAGGGTTTATAATTTTTGAAACGTCCTTAAAAATTTATTTTTGCAATTTTTTGGTAGGGCTTGACAATGTAGTTAATTTTACGAAAATACAGTAAAAAATAGAAATTGATGCAAAATCCTGTTATACAAAACAAGAATCCAACGACCAAATTTGGATCACAACGAATAAATGAAAACCAAAAAAAACCCTATTGTAATCTGAAAAAAAACCAAAAAAACAACAAAAAAAGAAATTAAAATTTTTGGAAAAAAATAAAAAAGAGGAAAGACAAAAGAGAATTCAGCCAACCACATCCCCTTCCTTCTCTTTTATGTTCTTTCGTCTTTTTTATTTTTATGACCATCAAATTACAATAAAATGAAAATAAAAAACATAAATAAATAAATTTGCATTACCAACGTTTCGGTATTCGTACAGCCCTTATCAAGACAAGAAAATTTTAAATGGTAGAAATTGACAGCACCCACGAACAGGTGCTCTCTCTTTGATACCTGCGAATCGAATGAGGGTCAGTAGGCCAATCTGTTGTAAACACAATATAAATATCTGTCACAATTACATCAGAAATAGAGAAAGTAAAAGAAATTAGAATTCATGGAATAGCTACGTTATATGTAATTAATCATATTAGCATAACTTTTGTTCAACCCATCCAAATCGGTTTTTAAATTAATAGATAACTTGTTTTTGTTTTTTAATATAAAGCATTTCCATGAACTCCCTCTTTCTCTCATTACTTTCACGATGCAAAATTTGATGATTTACAATACAGGGAAAATCATAAATCATGAAAAGTCCTACAAGATATGATTTTATCCATTTCTTGGAAGGGCTTGTCATTATAGTTTCATTAATCGAAAATACTGTGGAAAAATAAAAAATTAAAATTTCGATCGAAATTAATCAAAATGCAGGAAAAAATCTCATAAAGGAATGATAACTTTTGGAAAGTCCAAAAAATGTTATTTCATCAATTTTTTGGCATGGCTTGTAATTTTAGTATAATTTTACGAAAATACAGTGGAAAAATGGAAAATTGAAATTTCGTCCAAACGATTCAAAATACTTGTAATATCTTTAAAAAGGAATTCTAATTTTTGAAAAGTCATACAAAATATTATTTTTCCTTTTTTTTGTAGGGCTTGGCAATGTACTCTAATTTTACGAAAATACAGTGGAAAAAAGAATATTTAAATCTTGGATCCAAACGATTCAAAATACGTTGAAATATGTTAAGAAGAAATTATAAATTTTTAAAAGTACTAAATAATTTTATTCTTATAATTTTTTTAGAGGACTTGACCATTAAGTTTAATCTTACGAAAAGACCGTGGAAAAATATAAATGTGAAATTTTAATCCAAACGTTCCAAATGCGTAAAAGAATCTTAAAAAGGAATGATAACGTTTGAAAAGACCTAAATAATATTTTTCTTTTAATAGTTTTTTGGGAATTTGACAATTTAGTTAGATTTCTAGAAAATACCGTGGAAAATTTGACATTTAAAATTTTGATCCAAACAATTCAACATACAGTAAAAAGTCTCAAAAAAGAATTATAACTTTTAAAAATTCCTTAAAAATTTTATTTTAACAATTTCGTTTAGGACTTGACAAATTAGTTTAAATTTACAAAGATACAGTGAAAAAATAGAAAATTCCAATTTCGATCCAAACCATTCAATATACATAAAAAAATCTCA
>NC_046663.1:126538041-126540331 GCF_010883055.1 Belonocnema kinseyi
CATCCATGTAAAGAAGATGGGTCACTTGATGACCATCCTCATTATCATGAATTCTGAACCCATGAGACATTCTGTTTAGTGTTTTGCTCAATGGATTCAATGATAAACAGAACCATAGTGCGCTGAAGGGGTCTCCTTGAAATATACCCGTCGTAAAGCGTATTGATCCAGTTATCCTTGGTTGTCCATGATCAAAATACTTGATTCTTGTACCCCAGAGCCTCATCGCATGGCTTAGAAAGTCAATAATGCGTGGACATATTTTGTAAAGTTTTAAGACTTCAAGTAAATAGTCATGTGGAACGGAAGGAAACGCTTGCTTGTAGTCAATGTACGCCATGTGTAAGTTCCTTTGATGCTTACGAGCTTGAGTCATGGCAACAGCGTCTATAGTGATTAGATCTTTACAACCTCGTGAGTTTTTACAACATCCTTTTTGTTCTTCTGTAAGAATGTCATTCTTGTCAAAATGAGAATATACCTTATCTGCAATGATAGCTGTAAGACATTTATAAATTGTTGGAAGACAGGCTATCGGTCGAAAGTCAGATGGTTTTTGAGCGTCTGGTTTTTTTGGTATCATATACGTAGTACCTTGGAGTATAAAACTTGGCATCAAATCTGGGTGCTCAATGATCTTCTGGAAACACCTTGCCAACGCAAGATGCACATTCGTCAGGTACTTGTACCAGAATTTGTGCACCATGTCCGGACCTGGAGCTTTCCAATTACTTGCCCTCTTCAAGACAACTGAAACATCCAAAGCTGTGATGTTTGTCAGATGCATTTCTGGGCTATTGCTTGCCCTTGCTGCCTCCAGTTTGAACCACGCAGTATCCAAATTGCATCTGTTCATTTTTCCCCAAACGCCCGACCAGTAGTTAGTCATATCTTCCAATTGAAGGACTTCGGTGCCTTGGTGGTTATTTGGCTTTACTCTCAATTCACGATAGAACCTTCTTTCATCTGTCTGAAAAATTTCGTTTTGTTGCCTTCGTGCATTACTTTTCTTGTACCGACGCAGTCTGGCAGTAAGAACATCAAGTCTCTGTCGTTGAGAGTCTAAAATTTCATCCAATATTGCTGGTGTTACTGTCTCGATGTGCCGAGGGTGGATGATTTTTTTAACATGGTTCATCAGCTTTCTGGTTCTCTTTCCTTTTTTATATTGAGTTAATCGACCCAATTTGCACCTTACTTTGCTGACATCCATATCCAACCTGATCTTCCATGGTGGATCTCGATCCCTTGCTGGAACAAAAACTGCATTTGCAGGCCTAGTTTTTCGTCCCAACGTTCTAACGGTTGCTACAGCTGCACAGTATACAAGAGTTTGCACCTCTAACCCATTTTGTGTAATATCCGGATGTGGTTCTAATAGATCCGGTACATGATGTTCATTATCCCTAGCACCTTTGCCTTCAGCATCAATCAAGTCTTCGTTATCCACATCTTCCAAGGCGAGCTCATCAATAGAAAGCTTTATTATTATTATTATTCTCAATTTTTCATTGATGGGTTTTGGTATTCTAATTAGTCCCTCTCCTCTTCGTTATCAGCCTATTTGGCATGGGAAACCCTGTCAGTAGCAATGCTACCTCCAACATTGCCATCAAAGTCATGAGAGGAGAGCTCAAGCCCTACCGCGACATCAACGCGGAACACCTTCGGTATGGTTATTATTATTATTATTATTATTATTATTATTATATTGGTTTCTTAAGAAAGTCTTGCGACACTTAACACAAGAAAAATGGAAGAAAATTGTATTTGAACAGTAAAAGATTATACAGTAGTGTAGGCTCCCTCTGCATCTACAACTCGTGCCCAAAACTCTAGTAGACTTGGCATACCTACAGTCCAGAATTATCTTAGTCGTGATTTGAAAAATTCGACTAGTGTATTTTTCATATCTGTGAGATGCTTAAATTCCTTATCCTGTAAATAATTTTACAAAGCTCAAAACATAATGTAGTTGGTAGGTGATAAGTCTCTTGAATACGATGGGTGTGGTATATGGCATGTTAATTGAATATTAAATCTTTACAATTCTTGAACAGATTTAGGTTCTGTTGTTGTGTTTTATCTTAAATTGGCATTTTAAAACAAAAATAATTACATTTAAATCCAATAATTGTTATTTTTAAAAATATGTTTATTTCTGTACCTTAGGCTGGTACTGCTTATTCGGATATTGGTAAACAATGTACAAATGTTATTTTGTCATGATTACTTTAATATTTGCGCCTTATTTTCCACTAATTTTTATTCGCAGCTATCATGAAAAATT
>NC_046663.1:126540431-126542914 GCF_010883055.1 Belonocnema kinseyi
TGTGGAAAAGGTTCAATGCGTGAACCATGGCTCAACATTGCTCAGTAAGGAATAAGCGTGGTTTAAAATTGGGTTAATGTTCACCCAGGGTCGTCCCATGTTGCTCCTATGGTTATGAACAATGGATCATGTGTGGCTAATGGCCCTACTGTCATGATTCGACCACGGTCGAACGTTATTTGATTTTAATTGAATTCTGGAAAAATTTCTGCAGATGGACACAATGTACTAAATTTTCCTCGCTTTTTAGAAATGATTGGTGGATCAATATATCATTTTTTGCGTTTTGCGAAATTTTTTAAGAAGGTCATAATTTGCTCAATGTTTCAAGACAATTTTTAAGGAAAAATATAACGTTTATTGGAGCCTGGAAAATGCATGAAGATGTACAAAATTTATTTATATTTATTCACATTTTCAACAAAACTGTTGGAGCAAAAAATAAATGTCGAGAAAAAATATTCGAATTTACAACATTTGTGCATATATACATAATTCACCTAATTTTACGAGAAAATTACAAAAAATTACTCATCGTATTTTGTTAAATCTTAGAAGATTGATACACTTTATTTATATTTCCTTGAATTTTTTCTTGTTTTTTTTACATTAAAAAATTTTCGAAAAACAACGTCATCGACTCAATTCTTCAGAATAATTTTGAAAACGAAATGATTTTTATTGGACTTCGAAAAATTGTTGTCTAGAAACATCATTGCCGTTACTTTGCTCGACTTTTCAAGCACCTGGTTAAAGAAGAACTTACTTATATCGAGCTCTGCATAATTTAGAAGATGGATAGAATTTAGTCAATTTTTTGAAAAGATTTTTGAAGAAAAATGTACTTTTCTTGGAATTTGCGAATAAAAACTTCTTGTTATATTTAACTCTGCGATATTTTTGAAGACGGAACCAATTTACTCAATTTTTGTCTTTTTTTCAAGAGGATTGGTAAGCAAATATTTTTACAAACATGTTAATATATACGTCATTCACTCAATTTTTCTTATCTTCTTAAGGTTTTTTTTTGAGAGGTTGCTAAGTTTTGAAAAGAGGTCAAACTTGACAGTAATTCCTAATTCTTTCAAAAAATAGTTTTAATAATATCTTTCTTCTTATAAATGAATATAAGTTCACAATTATTTTAGAAAAATGTGAATTTTTATTCATTTATAACCCCAGTGATCAATCGAGATAAATTTATTTAAATATATATATATATATATATATATATAATTTGGTATGTATGTATGTGTGTATGTATGTATAAACATTAAAGTAAGCTTTTTTGTTAAGTAAGTTTTGCAACCAATAAATGATTGTAATGATACTTTGAAATGAATAAAAAAGTCTAATGTTATTAATTCTGCCTTTGTTTTATTTCATCAACTATTATTATTTGCCTACTTTACACCGTACTGTCATTGCAAAAGATAGGTTATAAAAAATAGGGGGTTGGGTGCAATATCGGTGTACTTGGTGGACGAGAGCGAGTACTTGCCTTATAAGACGAACAGCCTAAAGTTATGTAAAAATGCATTCATTAGGACGATAGTTTACAGGTATACAATTTTGTCAACTCGGCAAATATTTCACTAATAGGAAAACTAGAGGAAGAGCAATTTTTCTTTATTTTGTACGGACCCGATCTTAGTTGGGTGTAGTAAACCGCTTGCGGCTTATTTCTCAACAATATTCTTCTAAATAAACAAAAACAATTGAAAATAATTTTTCTATGAATTTCTCTTCAAGTATGAAATAATTGAATTCAATCAATGTTCAAGCTGGCAGTTTATTTGTAAATGAAACTACCGTCAATGTGAAAAGAAAGTGATATTTTAGGGCTAATTTCATTTATTACAATAAGACTCTGAAAAGAAAACAGTCTCGAGTGGTACTGATATGTGACCACTGATGGGAACCCAGATTCATTTGTTTTACTTTGAAAATAACAATACAAAGTTATCGTATTCAAAAACAGGACACGAAGAGAGTGTCCATGAGAGATGGAAGTTGGTGTGACGATCATTTGAAAAATGATCCGAAAGCAGCAGTCATTACTTTAAACCGAATCTTTAAAATCAGTAGAAAATGTTTTACTGGCGAGCCATCAATGTGAGTGAAATGTAAATCTAGTGGCATTACTTCAGTGCACTACGTGCCGTCATCTATTGCATGTTGGGCGTAGTCAGCGTTTTTTGCATCTGCCACTGCCCGACGCAAAATGAAATCGTGTACTACTGGACTGTATTCGGACTGTACTCATCATCCCTGTAGTACAGTTTCGTAAGGGTTGTTTAGATTTCCAAGAACACTCACAACTTTACAAAAATTCTAGGTTATATTAGCGATTTTCACTAGAAATCGTCAATTTTCGTATAAAAAAAATTATTAGATTTAAAAAAGACTGCGTTTTTTGGTACAATTTTAGGTTAAGCTAGTGGTTTTCAATATGGACTTTAAAGAAGGTTTACATTTTTGGA
>NC_046663.1:126543014-126554203 GCF_010883055.1 Belonocnema kinseyi
GCGTCTGAAGGTGGGCCAGAAAGGGTGAGACGGGAAGGGGGGTACCGTCCTGCGGGCCGTCTACGCGTCTGAGGCGTGCGAGAGAGAGAGAGACGGGATGTGTTCGCCTACTGCGGGCGCAACGCGCGTGGGGCGACTTGTTAACGGGCGGCCAACCATGCGTTGCTCTGAAAGTCTGCCACGCAGTCAGGCCGTGCATGAGTGCGCGAGAAGCGAATGTCCGGGGAATTGGGAGGAGTGAAAAGGAAGGTTCTTCGTTTTTTTTTCTTTTTTTTTTAGAAACCAAAATATTACATACATATTATAGTTAGCGACCTGTAAATGGAAAAGTGGTTGGGAGCATCAATTTTTTTTAGAAGCGTAGGTTCCGCCGAATGGAAGCGACTTCTCCGGAAAGTGGCGGCGACGTTCCTGTTAGCGACGGCGAGAACTGCTCCGGGGTGCAGAAAGCAGACAGAAAAAGCACATCCCGTCCGGGCTTCCCTCTCTTCTGGTACTTGGCGTGTGTGGTGGTGTGGGTGGTGCCCCCTCGTCCGTTGGTGAAACTGCATCGACTAATTCGCCGGGTGGTGGTAGTGGCGAAATCGACGGCGCCCGTAGGCCACGAGGGCAGGGTGGCGAATTTGGGCAATCTATCACCACGGCGTCGGCTGTTCCGGGTAGCGCACGGCGAGTCAATGTCGACGGCGAGAAAGCATACCGTGGCTCGAGGTGCAAGGCCGGGAGTCTCAAATATATCGGCCGATGTTCCCCTCTTCAATTCGAGGAGACGACCGGCGCGGCGGCGCCCTCGGTGGCCCACGGATGGCGATTATCGGTGGTGGCACTCCCTGGACTTCCTTCACGACGTGGTGAGCAATGGCTAATTGTTGGCCGCCTTCGCGTTCAGAGATTTGCCGGTGTCGGGCGGCGGCAGCGACTCGGCGTGCCCACTCTGCTTCCTCTTCCCGTTGCCTTTCCGCAGCGGCGGCGGCCCTCTTGGCCCGCTCAGCCAAACGATGCTGCTGGCGCTGCTCGATGACGGCCCTCCGGGCCTGTTCTATCGAGGGCTGGGTACGGTGGTCAGGGACGGCCCTCCTGGTCCGCTCCTCTGACCGCTGATGACCATGCTGACCGGCGGCGGCCCTCCTGGCCCGCTCAGCCGATATACGATGGTGGCGCGGGTCGGCGACGATCCTCCGGACCTGCTCTGCCGGCCGCTGGTTGCACGCTTCGGCGCGGTGATAACGGGATTCCCCTTGAATCCGACGGGCCCCTTCCAGCTGCAGTCTAAGAGCCTGGTTCTCCCTTTGCTCCCGACGCCGTCGAGTACGCCGATTAGCCCTCGTATTTTTGACGGCCTCTGACATAAAGAGGGTTGTTCAGTCCAAGATACGACGTGCCACTCGTCAGAAAAACCACTGCTACGACCGGGAAGGTGGCACAAACTGGAAGAACCGGAAAATCGTACAACACTGCACTACACGATTCGGAGAAACAATACAGAGAAAACTCACAAGACGCGAAATCGGACTGAGGTTAAGGGACCGAAAAAAAAAGAAACCGATAGCTGTGGATGCTGAGGTACTTTTTATTCAGACTGTTGAAAATACAACCGACACGAGTGATGCGACCACTCGCTGGAAAATTCGGAAAACCGACTGACTGGTGGTAATCGCTCTCGGTTCCAGTCAGCCGAGCGCAGAGCGCTCCGTGGCGGTGGGGACGCCGTTCAAGCTCTCCGATTGGCTGCGTAACTGACAACGAACGCGTAGCCAAGCGGAGGGGATCGTCAGGCAGGCCTCCCGGCCACGCGTCGAATCTGCATTTTTCTAAAACTATTAAAAATAGAGAAAGCATTAATTGGAAATTAAAAATATTAATAACTATCCTAAAATTATGAAAATATAATCACTAACTAAAAACTAACCCAGCTCCATTTCCCAAAAAGAATCGAGAAGCTGGGAGGAGTAGAACGGCCATTCTGGGCTTTCTTTACTTTAATGTTTATTTACTAAATGATTGTTTAAAATTTTGCAAAAATTATTACCCAGAATGGCCCTGTTATTCCTTGAGTAATATGTAATCGTAAATCTTCAATATTTATATGTTAAACTAGAGATTTAAGCACTCTTTCAATTTAAATTTAAATTTTAGACCTAGGCTTGACGTACGTGTATTTATAAATAAATAAATACTCGTACATCGATAAATATCAATAATTTCCGCCGTCCATGCCCCAGAGATCCAAATTATTAATTACTTCGTTAAATTTTAAAACCCCAATCGGCATTTGTAGTATGGAATGAATTGACGTACCGATATTCTTTAATAAATAAACACCCTCATGTCAATTCCACTGTTTGAAATTTTATGAATTATTTCAATTTCCCCAAACGAAAAGTTACATTGTTTATTTACGAACGCTTTGACAAACAATTTAGTGTTTGGCAAAACGTTCGTCATACCGGCTCGGTTGAGAGTCCCGGCCGGCTTCCTTCAGCCGCTAGAAAGAGAGGGAAGAGAAAAGGAGAGAAGATAGCAGTGGAAAGTGGAAAGTGCGCGTTGAATAGAGGAGAAGGCAGCTGGAGTACGTGTCTCCGACCTACCATAAAGTTTTCGTTCTGTGAAAACATTTCCGGCAGGCCATGGATTTAAGGCACGGGACCGTCTAACCGGCTAATAGCTTTGGGGCGGAAATCCAAACAATAGGATGATTCATCCTGGGAAAAGCAAACTCGTCGATTCGAACCTCGAATATTCTTTCAAATCGTGCCGTTGGGCCTTCACTCAAATTGCTTACGGAAACTTGAGTTGATGACTCACGCTCGAGAGTTGAACGGGATATTCGTGGTTCTCATTTCATGGCTACTGACATACAACAAGACCTTATAAGGGAGTTGCAACGATTGTCCTTATCATCGGCGCTCTTGGACGTGCCAAGCTTTCACTTGTTAATAGCCTAAAAAGCATCCCTGCGTGTCAACAATATGCTAGAACACTTGCGGGAAAAATGCAGAAGGCGGTTGTCCTTGGGTCACTCCGTGTTCTTAGGGTGCACGAGGCTTTTGCTGAATCGTCGTATTGATTCCTTTACAGACTGTAACCACCTATCTGACGGTTGTGAGACGTGGTTATAGCTGAAATTTTACCGCGATTTTGCTGGAAGCGGGTGCAATTTTTCTGACTAGACCCGCTCCCGGTGAAATCCTGCGTTTGTCCTTATGACAAATTTTTAATTATATATATAAAATATTGAAATCATCTTTAGCTAATATTAATTCATGACTTAGGCGATTTCAACACTTTTCCTGTTATTGACAAGCACTGCGGGCGTCAAATAGATAAAATAGCCATTTTTTCGTCATATTTGTTTCTTCAGTTATAAAAAATTGAAAACTTAATTAAAAAATCATGCTCGACAAATCTCTTAGAAATCTTAACAGCTTTTTTCAAAAAAATTTTGTTCAAGTCGCTTCATATTTTTGGGCTGTACGTTATTTTGAACCAAAAATGAAATGTTTTACCCACTGTGGGCCGGGAATGTAAAAATGAGATCATATGAACTTCCATCTAACAGAACCCTGCTGAAGGTTGTTTGAAATTCTCAGAATACAACATTAACCAGCTATGAATCTTGGTTGAAACTAAACGCCTCCCACTCCCGCCCCCAAACCCGCGTTAATCGAAGTTTTGTTGGTTACTGAGGTACGGATTTCATTTAGAAGTTGATGTCTGTTTCATTTTTCTCTGCAAATATTGAAAACACGAAACAAAAATATTTTCCGGAAAATACGCTACCTTCTTTATTCTTCCGAATATTTTTGAAATATATGGCAAAAAATATTTTAGAACATCGCACAGTTTATTCTGTTTTCTGTCTGCGTAATTACATCGAAAAAAAATTGCACGTACCGCTACTGAAATGCGTGAAAGGTTTATTTATATATGAGAAATTCCATGTGCGTATTTTTTTTTAATTATTCGTAATAAGATAATGTTGCACCATATGTAGTGTTATACAAATATTTTTCCATTTAGCCGAAATGAATGTGTGGACTTTCTTGGAAACTGAAAATAGAGGACTTCACACTTTTAACCCTATCCCCTTGTTTTACCATTTTTTAAATATTTCATCTTTGTCTCGCCATTTTTAAGAAATTTGTACTCTTTCCCTTATTGTTTCGCCTAAATGCGAATTGAATTAATACAGAAAGCAGTACGAAAATAGAATTATTTTTATTTTGTTTGTTTGAAAAGTCTGCTATTATACTTTTTCTTAACATTTATATCCTATGGTTAAAAATGGTACTATTTAATAAAAAAATTAATAATATTTTAAAAAACTTAACTGCTTTGTTTATTTCTTTTTTCGTCGAAAACGAACTGCTGTAGATAGAAAATTGGTCCTTTTGGAATCATGTGAAGCACTTAAGTCATTGTTAGTAATTTTTTTGAAAATTGTAGTATTTGTTCTTGTAGGTGTTGAAAGAAAAAGCCTAACATTATTTTTGAATAATTGCCAGAAATTACAGGATACACAAAATTAAAAAATTCGGTCTTTTTTTTTGAACTCTCATAACTTTTGTGATTTTAATACTATTAAAGCGTATTTTTTTAAATATTCGTAATATGGTGCAGTTCTAAACAAAAATTTCTTGAAACAAAAAATGTCAAAACCTTCTTGAATTTTTCAAAAACGAATGTTTATACTGAATTTCAGAAAAAAATACCCAATTAAACAAATGCACAGACAGCTTACACTGTCCTCTAAATAATTCAATTTACAAATTAATTTTTGAAAAATCCAAGTTTTTGAAATTTGTGGTTAAAAAAAATATTTCTTGACAACTGTATCTTATTACAAATAATTTTAAAAAATGCACCTTCACAGCAATAAAGTCATTAGAGTTTATAAGAGTTAAATTATAATGCAAAAAACTCAATTTGGTTAAGAAAACAAGAAATCCAGATCCATAAATGACGACTTTTGCAAACTTAACATTAAATTCGTGATCACTGCTCAGATACTTATTATCCGTTCACTAAATCAAGGTTTCTCCAAAACAGTTGAACATTTTGGAAAATCAATAAAGTACTTAACTTTTACCTGTGCAATAAATGAAAAATATTTTGGCTGTCTGATGTCAGATCTGGCTAAGATCTGGTGACGTCTAGATCGTCTAGTCATGACGGTCTAGTGTGGCCCTGATCTGATTTGCCCGCAATCCATAACATTAAGTTTCTATGTATCAATTAGCCTAATTTTTTCACAATTCTCGAAAAACCGCCCGGGTGTCCAAAATAATACATAATAATAAATTGAAACTTTGATAAATCAGTTCTTTTCTTATTGTCTTAGCAGTCTAGTCTGATCCAAATTAAGGAATGGTTAGCAATCTAGAGCATAAAAATTTCTAAGTGACAAGCAGCCAAATTTTTTGTAACATCCACGAAAAACTTTCGGGATAAATATATATAGTATATACGTATGTCAGACTTTAAGAACTCGTAGTATGTTCATAGTGAAGTTAATCTCGTTCGATCGTATTTACTAAAGGCATAACACAAAATTTATTTTGATCAAATTCTGTAATTACGCACTTTGCAGAAATCATATGCGGGTAAACTGCAACTAATTCTTCAGTGCATACCACGATTTGACTGAAGATTCGTGACGTAAAGCGACCGTTTCGACAAAGTTCCTTGTTATCCACTTTTTGATAAACGTTTCCGACAATAACTTAATCACATTGCGTGGAGTAAATTTTATATATTCCGTTTATTGAGAGGAAACTACCTTCAATGGTCTGAATTACACTATTGTCCCGTTTATAATTTCTAGCGTGTCCGCGTGAGTGATACACATTATTCTTATATACAAATCATTCATGTCGCTGTGCTAATCCTTTTATTGTTTGTCCCATCATCGTTTCGATAGAAACTTTTTGCACTAGGATTAAAGTAACGTCCACAGGTTTACCAAACACTCTGAGAAATGAATCGCACTCGATGCACCGATTAATCTTCAGGTTGCCTAGAATGCGATCAAACACTTGCTTGGCACGAAGAGAACAATCTTTTGTAGCAAATACACGCGACAATTTCTGTATTGTTTGTAAACGCAAATACGATTTGCAAATTTGGGATGGTATTGCTTGAGTACTGTGGAATAATTTCGCAAGTACCCCATTGTTGTGTTCAAAAGGGAAAGTTGAGTATGCCCATAAAGCACCACAATCCCATACACATTTTGGAATGTGATGTAACAAGTGCGTATTGAACTTCATGTATTCTTTGCCGTACACTTGTTCCACCTTTGAAACATACTCAACCAATGCGCTCTCAGCTAGATGAAATTCTTAATCTTCTATTTTCTGCTTTAAGAAAACGTGCATGCTAAGAACCAATAAGAACCAATAAGAACCAATGCTTTAAAAAAACTTTCGGCAGAAAATCCTTAAAGCAAATTAACGAATAGTCCAATAAAAAGTTTTTCCACTCCAATGCTTTCCAAAGAGCTCTTTCAGAAAGAGATCTAACTGACCTTGTGCTCTCAGAAGGAGGTTGGATTTTCAGTAGAATTGCATTAATCAAGTCTATTCTGTTGCCAATGTACCAAGATTTCCCGTGGTTTTTTGAATCTAACATGGCATTCACCATAGTTTTCACCACGCCTAACAGCACGTAGTGTAAATAGTCTACCACAAAGGAAGAAATTATATTAAAGAATGGCAATATTATTAAAATAGACGGACCTTTAAACCTTGAAAAGGCTCCTTTGATTCTTTTGCTTTTAGACAGGCGTGTACATGTTGTTCTGGGGTACGACTTGTTGCAGGTGGTTTTGTGTACACCCTAGCATGACCGTCACCAACCGGAATTCTTTCACCTTCAAGCAAGCAATAAGAGCAACCAAACTTGCCATTATATTGTTTAATGTTTTGAAGGAGAGTCTCGCAACGGAATCCACTGAATACAAAATTGTATGCACTTTAATATTTTTTAACCTTTCCGGAGTCTCGCAAGTTAAACCTTTTTCATGAAGTTCCGTTAATTCTTCGACAAATAGTTTTAAAAACATATTCATGTCCGGTTTTTCTGCTCCGTACCACAAACCACATAATATCTGGTTGCCTCTCCGCATTCGATATGGCAATTGAAAAATTGCTGCCTGATCAAGCCACATTGACACTGTGGAAGACTTGCCAACTTTAACGCCATCAAAACAAAACAGCAAAGTAATATAAAGGCCTGCTAAATCACCGGCTTCTATCATTCGTGTGCTCTCTCTGCTATTCATTACATCAGATTCATTATCGCATTCTTTTCTTAACTTATAGTACAAATCGCTGTTGAAAATAGCCCTCAGTTGATCTTCAATTGAAACGTAAAGAAAATAGTTGTAATTCCTTTTTAAATGTACTTTATAATGTGTTGCTTGACACTTTGCACATATTAAAGCACGAACTTTAGAATTTTTGGCATCGCTTGACGGCAAAATAGTTTTACAGTTCGGACAATAAAAGTGCATATTTATTGGTGTTGTATCGTACTTTCTGATTAATGAGTACTTGGAAGCATATAGTGTTTTCGGTAAATGACAATCGATTATTCGTACGAAGTCATCTAATGCTGCGTCCGATATATGGTGTCGTGATGCATAAGTCATAACCAAAACCTCACTTTCTTCTTCTGTTATGTGACAACCAGGGTAGATAACTATTCTTTCCTGTGATGAGAAAATATGTTAGACTTCAGGAGATAATGAACGAGACAATTGTAATAATATAATAATAAATAATTATAATAGTAAGTTATGTCCCCCATAAATATAATGCCTTTGTCTTTTAAATTACCCATTTCCTCGCCATTTTCACGCCTATACATTGAATAAAAATTCTAATAGGCCGACGAAATCCCTAGAATTTTGACGAGTTTGAGAATATAACCGTTAATGTAGGTAGAGTCTCAACAATTTTAATTAGAATATTGAATTTTCATAAGCTCCCCATTGAGTTAATGAAGTAAGTCAAAATCAATTTTGTATTGTTTTTTTTCGTTGGTAAAGCTGTTGAAATTTGTACTTTTCAAAGAATGATTAAAACTCACTGGCGAGGGCCACGTTTGTGGGCCGAAACGTGTGAAACAACTTAATTGGTATCAATTTACCTGACCCTAAAGCGAAGAACGTGCATCCACAATTTCTAAAAAATAATAACATCCTGAACGACTTACGCTTGTTAACTTAAGTTAATTATTATCTCATTACGATTTAAAAGTGGACCAAAAGTAAATTTTTTTAGAAAAAAACTGCAACATACGAGAATTATTGCAAGATAATATTGTTATAAATAATAATAATAACTTGTTCAGACACTTACTTTTGTGAACTTGAAACAATGATTAATCCACCATAACTTAAAAAGGGGAAAATTGTATCATTTATCGTCCAAAAAATGTTCATATATCATATTTATACTTTATTAGATTGGAATTAATCTAATTTTCTATATTTCAATGATTTTCTTGGACATACTGATATACTTCATATAGAAATAGATATAAGTTGGAAGGCAAAGGGATTATATCCGCAGGGGGCATAGCATCGAGGGCCTGGAGCAACTTCGAATCCAGTGAGGGGTAGTGTCGATGCACACTGGAAGGGGAAGGGTACGCTGGTAACCGTGGAGGAAATGACGACTGCCCGGTTATACAGGGTACAATTCGATAAAATCAGTGCGGCAGATCGAAATTAGTAAAATTGGAATTATAGCGATCTTGTTTTATATTTTTCTTTTTAATATCAAGTGAAATATATTGCAACTGCCCGATTTGCTGGTTCCTTTCTTCCACAAAAGCCCGACTCGCACTATGAGCTATTAAGGTTACCCCCACCATTGCATGCAGCGCGTTACCCCTCGCTTGGTTTTTCTCGCCTGGGATTATATCTTCAAACGCTGGCGTGCCTGAGATATTGAAGGATTCCCTGCAATAAAATTAAGCTGTTGTCCCTTTTGGTTCCATTTTAGAAATTTCTTATGGAGTTTATAACTCTAAAATTCGAAGATTATAAAAATCTTTCATAAGATTGAAATTGTTTCAACTCTTGTCTTGTCATCTGATTTTGCTCAAATCATATTCAACCAATTTAGTTACGTGTTGACCTTTGTTAATTTTAAGAACAAATTGTATAAACAAATGCACATTTTCGGCGTTTTCAAGCAAAAATATATCGTTTTTTCATCTAATCTTGCTCAAAACATATTTAACGAATTTAGTTATGTATTAACATTTGTTAATTCTAAGAATAAATTATACAAACAAATGCATATTTTCTGCGTTTGTAAGCAAAAATAAATGTTTTTTTTTCATCCAAACTTGCTCAAATCATATTCACAAATTTAGTTATGAACAGTGAAACACTGTGGAACAGTTTTGAATTTTAACCGTTTTAAATGAAAGTTCAACACATCTCTCATTGGTAATTGTCTCATTTAAAGTTTAAACGCTAGAGCATTAACACGTACTGTGCAATAAAAGAAATGTGCATGAATAGAACATTTAAGAGAATGGAACTATTTTAATTTACTTGTGTAGACGTAAATTAATTTTTGAAACTGAAATTATAACTATTCCGTTTTTAATTGAAAATTTAGCTTTTTGAATTAAATTAAAAATACGAATACTAGATTGAAAATTCATGTTTCTGATCGGAAATTCTGGAGTTTAGTTGACAGAAGTTGGATTGGAAGTTGAACCATGTTGCTGAAAACTCGGGTTTTTAGGTTTTTTAAAATAAGAAATCATTTTTTCCCTGGGAATTAAAGTATTATTTGTTGATAAAAATTCATTTTTTTGTAGAAAACAAAGATAAGAGAACAATAATTAGTGAATTATTCTCTTAAAAATAATTCTTATAAATAATATTGATATTGATCAAACTAGTAACTATTTTGTTGAAAACCCGTTAATTTGAGGTAGAAATGCGTGTTATAACTGAACATTTAAGTATTCACGTTAAAGAGTCATCATTGAAGGCAAAAGTTAGTTTGTTAATTAGAAATTTCAATTACCTTGGTTTGAAAATTGATTTTTTGGTTGAAAATTTAACTAAATTCTTGAAAACACGTTTTATCGTTTGATAATTAATTTTTTCAAATGAAAAGTTAACTGCAGGTTTGTAGTTGCAAACTTATCTATTTCAGTTTAAAATTTAACTATATAATTCAATGAAAATGAGTTTTTCTGTTTGAAAATTGAAACTGTTCTCTTCATGATTTGTGTTTTTGGTTAAATAATAACGTTTCTAACAACATATTGAACTTTTTGATTTTCGAATAAACATTCGTTATGAATTTTAATTTATTTTTGATAATTCATATATTTTCTGACAATTTTTTTCTTTTTGGTGTAAAATGAAGTTTCTTGGTTGAAAATTCAACTCCTTGTTTTAAAATTAAGTTAAATTGTTGTTAGTTCATTTTATTATTTAAAAATGTAAATATTAATTTTTAAAAACGTACTTCTTAGTTGAAAATGTATCTTATAATTAAAAATGTCATTATTGCAGTTCAAGGTTCATCATTTTATTTGAAAAGTAATTTCTCGAATTACAAATGCAACATTTTTTTGAAGTTCGTTCTTTTGGAAGTAGAAAATTAATTTTTTAATTTAAAATGTAACTGTTTCATTTCTGGTATGCAACTTATTGTCTTGATTGAAAATTTACCTCTTTGTCTAAAAATTCATGAATTTGGTGAAAAATGAGTCTTCTTAAGTTCTTATGTATAAAATTAAAGAACGTCATAAAATGTTGTACTACTTGGTTAAAATTTCAGTTGATTGGTTGAGGGGCCTAAATATTTTGTTGAAAATTCTTTTTTAGCTTAAATATTACTTTTTTAAGTAAGAATTTAACCATTCCATTTTTTATTGAAAATTCAAATATTGAAGTTTTTTGAGAATTTATCCTACATATTTGGTTTGTAAATGCAACTTTAGGAAGGAAAGTATAAATAAATTCTTAAAAAATCACATAATTAATAGAAAATTTCACTATTTTGTTAAAAATTAGTCCTTTGGATTGAAAATTTAAGAGTCTTCCTACAATATCGTCTGTTTGTCAAAACTTTTCAACTCTTCAAAATTTTGAAGAATCAGTAGAATGCAATCTGTTTACGACAATTCAGTTGTAACTTGTTCACTTT
>NC_046663.1:126554303-126556728 GCF_010883055.1 Belonocnema kinseyi
AAATAAAAGAAATGTGCATGAATAGAACATTTAAGAGAATGGAACTATTTTAATTTACTTGTGTAGTCGTAAATTAATTTTTGAAACTGAAATTATAACTATACCGTTTTGAATTGAAAACTTAGTTTTTTGAATTAAATTAAAAATACGAATACTAGGTTGGAAATTCATGTTTCTGATCGAAAATTTTGGAGTTTAGTTGACGGAAGTTGGATTGGAAGTTGAACCATGTTGCTGAAAACTCGGGTTTTTAGGTTTTTTAAAATAAGAAATCATTTTTTCCCTGGGAATTAAAGTATTATTTGTTGATAAAAATTCATTTTTTTGTAGAAAAAAAAAATAGGAGAACAATAATTAGTGAATTATTCTCTTAAAAATAATTCTTATAAATAATATTAATATTGATCAAACATGTAACTATTTTGTTGAAAACCCGTTAATTTAAGGTAGAAATGCGTGTTATAACTGAACATTCAAGTATTCACGTTAATAATTAATTTTCTCAAGTGAAAAGTTAACTGCAGGTTTGTAGTTGCAAACTTATCTATTTCAGTTTAAAATTTAACTATATAATTGAATGAAAATGAGTTTTTCTGTTTGAAAATTGAAACTGTTCTCTTCATGATTTGTGTTTTTGGTTAAATAATAACGTTTCTAACAACATATTGAACTTTTTGATTTTCGAATAAACATTCGTTCTGAATTTAACTTTATTTTTGATAATTCATATATTTTCTGACAATTTTTTTCTTTTTGGTGTAAAATTAAGTTTCTTGGTTGAAAATTCAACTCCTTGTTTTAAAGTTAAGGTAAATTGTTATTAGTTCATTTTATTATTTAAAAATGTAACTAATAATTTTAAAAAACTTTCTTCTTAGTTGAAATTGTATTTTATAATTAAAAAAGTAATTATTGCAGTTCAAGGTTCATCATTTTATTTGAAAAGTAATTTTTCGAATTAAAATGCAAAATTTTTTTGAAGTTCGTTCCTTTTGAAGTAGAAAATTAATTTTTTAATTGAAAATGTAACTGTTTCATTTCTGGTAGGCAACTTATTGTCTTGATTGAAAATTTACCTCTTTGTCTAAAAATTCATGAATTTGGTGAAAAATGAGTCTTCTTAAGTTCTTATGTATAAAATTAAAGTACGTCATAAAATGTTGTACTACTTGGTTAAAATTTCAGTTGATTGGTTGCGGGGCCTAAATATTTTGTTGAAAATTATTTTTTAGGTTAAATATTACTTTTTTAAGTAAGAATTTAACCATTCCATTTTTTATTGAAAATTCAAATATTGAAGTTTTTATTGAGAATTTATCCCACATATTTGGTTTGTAAATGCAACTTTAAGAAAAAAAGTATAAATACATTCTTAAAAATTCACATAATTAATAGAAAATTTCACTATTTTGTTAAAAATTAGTCTTTTGGATTGAAAATTTAAGAGTCTTCCAACAATATCGTCTGTTTGTCAAAACTTTTCAACTCTTCAAAATTTTGAAGAATCAGTAGAATGCAATCTGTTTACGACAATTCAGTTGTAACTTGTTCACTTTTCAATATCTGATTCATATTTGCTCCTTTTAAATAAACAGTGCAACATTGACGCATACTGACAAATATATTCTTTTCCATTAAAAAAATTTCAAAATTGAATGAAGTTTGAAAATATCTTCTATAATCGGCATAATAGCATTTCCATGTTTCAAATTATTTAATTCTAAGCCAAAGTACAAATCTTTCACTATCTATGGGGAAAATATATTTCAGGATTTCACTCTAGTCAGAACCTGTTTAACCAGAACCTTGAGGAGTCAGGGGGGAAGAAGGGACGTCAAACCATTGAAGAATTTTCCTCTCCGCTAGGTTCAAGTGAGAAGAGCACATTCTGCCGAAGGAGGATCGAAAACCCGACCCGAGCCCGAGCCGATATATCGACTTCCCGATCCGAAGTCGAGTCGAGCTAAAAGCTATACGATGCAAACCCGATACCGGAGGCTGGGATCGAGTCGGGATCGTGTAAATATCGGGAAAGATCGCTCGACGGCATCACTTCAAAATAGAAGTTGTAAACTACAACTTCTATTTTGAACATTTCACGAATTCTGACGTATTGATTGAATTAAACGCAAAAAACGCGCTAAAACGCAGTTTTTTTTTTAGTTTGACCATGAAAATAAAATTTTCGGCAATTTTCACTGTCATATTCGTAATCAGCGCATCGAAATACATGGGTATACGCAGTTTGAAGGATTTTGGAGGTGGACGCTAATCGGAATTTTATCCCAATCTTCAATGAGTTTTTCATTTCAGGTTTTATTTTATAAAATTTATGTGTTTCATTATTTAAATCCTAATTAATATCCAAAATTTGCGAACGGGATTCCTGATACAAAACTAATAAAAGGTGGTAGCACCCTGCCAA
>NC_046663.1:126556828-126567278 GCF_010883055.1 Belonocnema kinseyi
TTCTATAATCGGCATAATAGCATTTCCATGTTTCAAATTATTTAATTCTAAGCCAAAGTACAAATCTTTCACTATCTATGGGGAAAATATATTTCAGGATTTTCACTCTAGTCAGAATCGGTTTAACCAGAACCTTGAGGAGTCAAGGGGGAAGGAGGGACGTCAAACCATTGAAGAATTTTCCTCTCCGCTAGGTTCAAGTGAGAAGAGCACATTCTGCCGAAGGAGGATCGAAAACTCGACCCGAGCTCGAGCCGATATATCGACTTCCCGATCCGAAGTCGAGTCGAGCCAAAAGCTATACGATGCAAACCCGATACCGGAGACTGGGATCGAGTCGGGATCGTGTCGATATCGGGAAAGATCGCTCGACGGCATCACTTCAAAATAGAAGTTGTAAACTACAACTTCTATTTTGAACATTTCACGAATTCTGACGTATTGATGGAATTAAACGCAAATAACGCGCTAAAAAGAAGTTTTTTTTTTAGTTTGACCATGAAAATAAAATTTGCGGCAATTTTCGCTGTCATATTCGTAATCAGCGCATCGAAATACATAGGTATACGCAGTTTGAAGGATTTTGGAGGTGGACGCTAATCGGAATTTTATCCCAATCTTCAATAAGTTTTTCATTTCAGGTTTTATTTCATAAAATTTATGTGTTTCATTATTTAAATCCTAATTAATATCCAAAATTTGCGAACGGGATTCCTGATACAAAACTAATAAAAGGTGGTAGCACCCTGCCAAATATTAGATTCTTTGTCGATGAGACGAAATTCAATATGATGCTAGGTATGCGTTTGCTTTTAATTAAATATATGAGGGTAAATATTCTTTAAATATACGTTTAGTGTTTATAAAATGTCATTTATACTTCACGTGAAAATTAGACATCCAATCAAGGCACTTTGCAAGTGATAGTCAGAAAAGGATTTATGAACCTTTTACAAATTCTATATGATAAATATTGATAAAATAGTTTGACAAATAGATTTCTTCAGTTTTTTCCAGATATAAATACTGCCATGATTTGGAAGAACGCCGTTAACTGCAAATTGCTGAAGGGATTAATCCGAAATGCAGTTAACGGTGTTCTTCCAAACCACGGCACAAGGGCACTTTATATTTATTAACAAAATTTATTTTCTTGACTTTGAAAGGGAATTTTCAAACGATTATTAAAAACTTGTAATTGTATAATAAATTCTCATATTTCCTACTCTGAAATGTTGATATCAAGGTAGAAATTTGCAATCAGCATAATCCTCATTTTTGCGTCACAATTTTAAATTATGTGTATTAGAGCCTTTTAACCGAGGAAATAAAAAAACGCTTTCTACGAAGACACACACACACACATAATTTTATGTTTAGAGCGAACTTGTACTTACCTTTATTCAACGATTAGACACTATTACTGGCGCAGAATGTTATCTTCCACCCTTCTACAGATAAAACTTCACTTTGTACACGAGCCGCCTGTATTTTATGTTCATATTAACTTCCTGTATTCAAACATTTCTTTTTACCCAGAGCCAACGATTCTCATCCGTGCAGTACGATACTAAATAATCATTTTATTTTCCATTTTGGTATAACGGCCCATGTTAAATTTTATGTAAAGAAAGAACAATATATTTCAGAAAGATAATGAGAGATGCATTGTATGCAATTCAAGTTTTCGCTACTGGCGGTAAGTAATCGACGCGAGCGTGCCGAAAAAAATTTTAGCTGCAAAATTTGATATTATAATATTTATTTTTACAATGAGACATTACCAAGTCAGGATATAGTGTCATTATTTCAAGATTTAATATTGTGAATACTAAACACAATGCAGAAGACATTCTTCCTATGTTCATTCTACGAATTTATCATTTTTTCTATTAAAAGAAATAGATCTCCCAGACAGCCGAACAAATCATTTTTACTGTGATAAAATAAATTATGGGATTGAAGAACTTGATGATCATCATGAACCTCGGCACATAAAACGTCATTCAGCAGTGAATTTTTTATCTTGAATTGGAATTTCCGCAAATTACTATATTCCCTAGTGGAACAATCTTCTGGTTGTCTCATGTCAGATGTGGCTCAGATCTAGCGACGGCTAGACCGCCTAGTCATGATAGTCAAGTCTGGACCATATCTGGGACTGGTCAGCTGTCCATAACATAAAAATTTATAAGATTCATTCTGCCAAAGTTTTGTTTCAACATTTTTAAAAAACTGTCAGGTTGTCCAAAATCATACAAAATAATAAATTAGCATTATCAAAAATGATTTATTTTCTTATTGTCTTGACAGTCTAGTCTGGCCCAGATCTGGGATTGGTCCGCCCTTCATACCATAATCATTTCTAAGCGTCAATCAACCAAATTTTTTCACCATTTTTGAAAAACTGTGAGGCTGTGTACAATGAAAGAAAATAAGAAATTGAGCATTACTAAAAATCAATTTTTTGTTGAAAATTACATTTCATGCAATTCTTAATCGTTGTAAACTGGTCCAAAACACCTAAAAATTGAAAATTACACGAAGAAAAAATTGTCGAAATAGACGACAAAAAAATTATTGAGATTTGTTAAAAACTATGTTTAAAAAAAAAATTGAAAAAAAAATCGTTTGAAAAAAAATTGTTTTAAAAAAATACATAAAAGAAATTTGTTGTCAGAAAATTTTGGCGCTTATGTTCCAACGCAAAAAATTGTTATCGACTTAAATTTTTTACTAGCGACTGACCAGCGCAGGCCTAGCGGCTGACCAGACGGTCTAGCCTGGGGCTAGCCAGATAAAACGTTACACTTTTGGCCAGACCCAGGCCAAACCATGTGGTCAGCGCCAGGGCTGGAAACCTGACGGTCTGGTCTGGGCCAGGTCAGCGCCAGAACATTTTTCCACACGGGTTGCAATGTATTGCAACTTGTACAAGCTCCTGGTACTTATACATCTGATTAGGTAATGTCCCATTCTTTTGCTAAAGCGGCTTCTTGAGGGGTCAGTCTATGCAGACAAGGTTTCTGCAACTTTTTTCAAAAATTTATTCAGGACGCAAAGTCCTAACGTATAAACGTCCTAACGTCCTAACGTATAAGGACTCACGTATTATTATTGATTATCGGCTATATTAGATATTGGCATCGAACTCTTTTTTACGCAAATAAAACAAGTTTTTACGCAAATAAAATTAAAATGATACAATAAAAAAATGTCAGCATGGCCCGATATGAACAGGAAATGTAAAAATCTGGAAAAGTATGGTTTACTTGATCCCAGTAAAAAAGAAAGGAAGGTAGTAAAGCGGAAATTACTACATAGCGAAGACGAAGATTAGGAAATAGCAGAGGAAAAAAAAGTTGTTACAGAAATAAATAAAATTGAGGTATAACGATTTCGTAAAATTTGTTTATTCAGATACAAAGAATTGCGAGTATATAATGTTAACATTTCAGAAAGAGAAAAACGCTGTTTTAAAATCCGCCAGAAAGAAAAGAGATGACATTTTAGGGAAAATGAGTTATCACAGTGAAGCAGTTCAACAGGTAAGTAATTTATATTAAATATTTAATATCTTGCTTTCGTTTTTGAGTAGGTCTGAATAGTTTCTAGTAGGTACATGAAAAAACTCCCGAAAAAAAGATGAGGGAGATAAAAAATCTTCAATCCCCTTAAGGTCGATATATGGCAATTATCAGAGGTCCGGGGTTCGATCCCTAAGCCGGTACCTCTGGAAATTTTTCAATGTCCCTTTACCGAGGTTCTGTTTGTTCGGAACCCACCTTAAGCTGTAGGTCCCCCCATCGTCTACTTGACTATAACCTAGTCCGTCAATGATGGGGAATAAACCAGGCTTTGGCCAATATGCCTGGGCAGACTGTTCTCATCAGATCACTTGATTGCATTATAAAATGCGTCCATTACTGATGATATATACTGGGACAGCCCCGTGCAAAACGTTTAAATAAAAATCCAACTCTAACCAAAAATACCTTCGACATGTTGGACAGTATAAGCTTGTGACAACATTTCAACACAGTTTTTTTATGATAATAATAATAATAATAATAACCGGGACAGCCCCGTGCAAAATGAGCAAATAAAAATCCAAATCTAACCAAAAATGCCTTCGACATGTTGGGCAGTATAAGCCTGTGACAACATTTCAACACAGAAATGTTTTTTTTTAAATAATAATAATAATAATAATAATAATAATGGACTTGAAAGAGCCTCGGTGGTTGAGTAGAGCCTCGGTGGCTCAGTTGGGGTTAGGCGCTTAGGTTTCACTTTAGAGATTCTGGGTTAGATTCAGACATAGATGTAGATCCGAAACTCTATAGCGTTAGAAATTCTATTTGTAGTGTAATTTTTAAAAAAGTAATATATGTAATAATTCTGAGCAGAACTAATGAACATTAATAGACAAAATACTATCAATAAATTATTATTTGTTTTTTAATGCCTTTTATGTTATATCTTTAGAGTACAGAAATAGTGGGTGTTAAAATGAAACAAAAAGTTTGAAATGTACGCTTTTGTAATTATACTGGTGTGGAGTATCGTGCCAGTACCGCAAAACAGTACTGCGGAGCACTAAAAGCCAGTACTATGACTCCGGCAATCAGTACTGGGCCAGTACTGCATCAGTGGTGTATTTTCACCACCTGGAACCAGCGGTTGGCTAGACTTTAGTAAAAAAATTGATTTCAAACAAAAAGAACCGACTTCAAAAAGCTAGTTCAACACAGCAATATAAACTTAGTTTAACATATGAACAATAATTTTTATTAAATTCAAAGAAAATAGAGCACGCTTTCGAAAATATTGCAGGACTTTAACAAAATTTCCCTGATATTTCCAGGTTTTTCCCGGTACATAAAAATTCTCTGACAATTGCAGGTTGTCCAGATAGGGTAGCAATCCTGTAATAGTTAATATATATAATATATCGTGAATTTTACGGTTATCTGTCACTTAAACATGAACAGAAAATAAAACTAAAAACTTTAAAAATAAACTGCATTCAGGTCGACGATGACGACAGTGCCCCAAACGAAATTGCTGTTGTATCTGCTCCTAAAAAGATCATACGGGGAGCGGAACTTGCGAAAAAGAGCAGGAACAATAACGATGGAGGCTTGTTCTTTGTATATACACCCGGTGATAAGCGTTGAATTCAGAAAAATTAAGAATTTATATGCCTATGAATACACGATTTTCCCTCCATCTAAAAATCCCCCAGCGGGAACAGAAAAAGTGCAAAACCTATTCCTCTCAATCGACTTAGCAAAATTTAACGAAAGCATTTATTTAACCTATTTTTCATTATTAAAGCTTTTTATAACTTATAAATTTGAGAAATATTCAAATTTATATTTATTTATATTTTAATAATTTATTTAAACGGTTTAAAAATGCACCAAAAAAATCTGTTCAAACGTGTAAATTAAAAAAATTTTAACTCTCGAGAGGCAGAGTTGAATTGGTTATAATTAAAATTTCAGAACTTGTATGTCGCATGAAGGAATTAAAAAAACTTTTTACACATATTTTGTGAACTAATTAGAAGGAATTAAATAAAATCAAAATATGAACACTTCTGAGGAATAAAAAATATCTTCGTGAGGTGTGTTATCGTTACAATTAGAAGGAATTAAATATATTGGAAACACGTTCTCTTTGGGAGAATAGAAAATCGTGTGGCGTTCGTTATGGAAATCGAAGTTAATAAGTTTCAAAGGTATCTTATTATTATGGTGGCATTTTAGACAGATGGAAAAATCGCGCATTCAAAATAATAGGATAATCTTCACTTTTGGGCTGAAATCTGAAAATATTAATTTTTCTCTATTCTACGCTTATTATAGGGCACTTAACTCTGGCAAATCAAAGCGTTTTTCTTCAATTATGGTACAAACTGCGAATGTGCTTCTAGTATCCACCGAAATCTCTGTAATGTGCAGAACAATTAAAAATTTCCAAACCACCATGGAAAGCAGCGTTGCTGACATTAAAAATGATATTAAAAATTTGAGAAGGGACATGGAGGGTCTGGTCTCGATGTTTGGAATCAGAAAGGAAATAAAAGATTTGAAAAGGGAAATGGGAGGTCTGCTGTCAAAAGTAGGAGAACTTAATAATTTCCAGAATGCAGGAAAAGTACTAGACGCTGGAGGTACACTTCAAGGAAGAGTCTTCCAATCAGAAGTGAGAATTAGCTATAAATAAGACTTATAAGTATTGTTAGTTAGATTTGGTATCCTCATTAATGTCAATTTTAATCTTATTTATTAAAATATAGGAAAAGTTGGCCCCAGAATGTCAGAATAAATTAGAGAATTACCGAGGAACTCCATCATCCTGACAATGCATAATCCCGAAAACTTTAAAGTTTAAATCGGTGAATAAAGAAGAGAGGAGGAAAATTGGAAAGGTTGTACTCAAAAAATACAGAGACTTACTTGTTTTTAAAATAATCAAAAAATGTAATTCTAACTTTCTAACCATCATTCTAGGAGACTGAGTTTACGGATTTTGGACGCAGCCATTTAGAAGAGGAAAAAAGATCGCAAGTGACTCTTGTAGACCTTAGTAAGCGTACCGCATTGCCAAGGGTAGGTTATTTTAAATCTTTCCTCGACAGAGATAAAATTCTTTAAAATGTTTATTACTTATTAAAAAGGGTTTTTGTTTTATTTCAGAGAACCGACCTCATTAAAATAACAGAAAAGATATCGATTCCATATGAGGTTTTGCTGAGGATAAGGAGCAAAAATTCTCGTTCAATGACAAACGATTTGATGAGCTATTTCTTCAAAAAGGACCAACTGAAAACTATCTCCAGAAACGGTAGCCTGTGCAATGCCAATAAAAAACGAGCTAGTTCAACTGATTCTCTCGATGAGGAAGTTGAACACGCCATCTATAGTGAGTAGGAATATTAAAAATTTCAAAAAGAATACACTGAATTATGAGCAATTCCGTTTAAATATGAGATTGACAAAAAGCCGCATTTTTTCATTGTCAAATGTACGGAAAACTTCATGGTCTGTACCTTGTTTTAATCATTCTGATATATTTTCAGGTTACGTGCATTTTTACTTTCCAAACGAGAAAAAATTGTCCAACACGATTAAAGGTACGATCAAACAAAAAATTGATAATGCGAAACGGCATAAAAAGGGTTCAATAAGTACCAGCATTAAAAAACCAGATAATGGAAGGAATAACGACTCAATTTTGCCGTAAGTATAATAAGCGTAGAGTCTATATATCGCATGTGATGACTGTATTTAGTCGTGAAAAGCCGCAGAATAATTTTTTAATTTCAGATGCAGTTGGAGGAATGCAGACATAGATTACGATCGCGGAAGGTGCAGTACTCTAGTGATAAATGTCACCGAATTCAGTCAGACCAAGTTTCAAACCGTGAATTTGGATTTGACAAAAAGGTATTCTATAATTCTATAAAAAATAATTGTGAACGAAGCACGTACATATGCAGTTTTTAAAATAAAACAAATTTATGTTTCAGGAACTCTCCGGATAAAGACAACCAGGCATTGCGAGCCGTGATGGTGGCAAACTCCTCAAGGAGAGTGTCATCGCCAATAGATGTTTCAGAGGATCAGTTCAGGCGCTGGAATGATGCCATAAATGAAGCGTGTTGCGAAAGCAGTGCAAAGCGAATTCAGTCCGTGAGCTCCCAAATTCCGATACGGCGCTGGTCCTTTTACATTCTCATTTACGAGAGTGTAATGTAATCGTACAAATTTTCGATCTGTGGTTTTTAACGGATCGTTACGTTTCGGCACGCACAGAATCCGAAAACCATCAAATTTCATCGGTGTCTGGCTGTATTTCTGTATGTCTGTATGTCTGTATGTATAGTTACCTGAATCTTGTACCCACGCGAACTTTTGAAGGATTCGTCCAATCGAATCCGCATTTTATACACTTCTGAAGGTCCCCAAAATGGAGGTTAAGTTCGTTAATCAAACATTTACAACCAGAATGAAAAAATTGAGAGCATTTTCAAAATTTGAAATTGTATTTTTTCAAATTTTATAAATTTTTGTTGAAGTTCCTTATACATGGGTAAAAGTCTTGCAAATTATCTAAATAAAAGTTTTCATTTTTATGGAAATTATCAATTATCAATTATCAAATGATCAATTATCAAAAATTTGAAAATTTTCAAAAAATAGAAAAAATTATTTTTTTTCCTAAAACCAAAAATTTCATTCAAAATGTTCACTAGATACTAAATATATTTCAAAACTATTCTTGCCGAATTTTTCGATTAGCCCACAATTTAAAAAGTTAGAGCATTTTCAAAAATTTTTTTTTTCAAATTATAGACATTTTTGTCAAAGTTTCTTATAGGTGGATAAGGCACTTGCAAATTATCCAAAAAAAAGTTTTTGATTTTTATGAAAATTAGAAAAGTTACATACTTTTCAAAAATTTGAAAATTTCTTAAAAATAGAAAAAATCATTTTTTTCATAGATACAAAAATTTCATTCAAAATTTTCACTAGATACCAAATATATGTCAAAATTATTCTGGTAATGTAATCGTCCAAATTTTCGATCTCTGGAATTTTATCTTTAAGTTTCGGCACTCACAGAATCCCAAAATAATAAAATTGTATCGGTCTCTGGGTCTGTATGTTTGTCTGTATGGTTACCTGAATTTTGTAGCCACGCTAACTTTTGAAGGATTTGTCCAATCAAGTCAGCCTTTGATACACTTCTTAAGGTTCCCAAAATGAGGGTTAAGTTCGTTAATCAAATATTTCCAACCAAAATTTAAAAATTAAGAGCATTTTCAAAATTTGAAAAAAAAATTTGTTTCAAATTAAAAACATTTTTGTCAAACTTGTCAGTTAAATTTTTCGATCAGATAAAAGTTTTAGAAATTTTTGTCAATTTTCCTGGTACGCATCAAAAAGACTTGCAAATTATTCTGATGAGATTTTTAAATTCGATATAACTTCAAAAAGTTATATGCTTTTCAAATTTTGAAAATTTTCAACCAAAAAAAGGAAATTTTTTTTTAATACGTCAAGAAAGATCAATCCAAATTTCTACTAGATATAAAATATATGTTTTCAGAAACTATTATCGTTAAATTTTTTAATTAGACAAAAGTTCCAAAAGTTGGATCATTCTAAAAAATATGATATTTTTGTTTTTAAGAGATTCGTAAGTTTAAAACATTATTTTTAGTAGATTTAAACAAGATTCGCAAATCATCTTGATGAAATTTTTCAATTGGACACAAGTTATCGAGCGCAAAGCACGAGTTTCGTAATGAGAATGTAATCGTCAAAGCCGTATGTGCTTTGAGCACTTTCTTTAAACACAAATCTAAAAAAATATCAGTTACAATTTATGGCTGTAATTCCTTAGAAGTTTAAACCACAGTTTTCGATTTAATTTATAGTATTTACGATGTTTGAAAAAATGTAGTTAAAGTGTATGCATTAAACATACCAAAACGAGCGCGAGAGCGTACCTTCGCGCCCTAGGCGCGCTCGAACATAACGCGGAACTAGGCCGCGCGCTTAGCGCGCAATGAGAATGTGCCTGTGCGCAGCGGGCATATTTTTTTACTCTTAGTACCTTCAATATTTTCGTTTGCACCCTGCTGGTTGCTCGGCTAAGGGAAAATCAAAATTTCGTGCCATCCCGCCGCAATTAAAATTTCTTAAATTTTGTTTTTACATACGTTTCTAACTCGTTTTTATTCTTTGTACATTTTATATTAACGTGTGTACCCTTTTGGTTGCCTGGCTAGGGACAAAACAAAATTTAGTACAATCCCCATTAATTTGCAATTATTTAAACAAATGGAATTTCTTTAAATAATCCCGCCCCTCTCAAATCGTTTTTGTTTTCTAAAAATTATTACTATTGGCCTAGTTGATTTTTTTTTAAAGTTATTAATAACTTTTAATTGGAATATTCATCTACATTTTTCTTATTTTTTAACAAATTCCATTAGCTTGAACATTTTTTTAATTTGTGGTTTTTTTTTAAATAAAAATTAATACTTTTAGTTTTGTGGAATATTGAAAACATTCGCGAATTAAGGTTTAATTACGGAAACAAATTCCATTTGTTTAAAAAATGTATTTAAATTTATTTAAAGTTTATAGAAAAATTTACAAACATTGTGGAACAATTATTCTTAATACAATTGCAAAATATTTTACAATAAATGTTTTGGATAAAACTTATTCAAACCCAAAAAAATTATAGTCGGATTTGGAATTAAATGGGGGAGGGGGATCATTGTCCCCTGAAAAAATAGTCTTTTTGAGCCACCCTATATATATATCCATTTTGATTGAATAAATTTATCTCGATTGATCACTGGGTTTATAAATGAATAAAAATTCACAATTATTTTTAAAAAAATGTGAATTTTTATTCATTC
>NC_046663.1:126567378-126572008 GCF_010883055.1 Belonocnema kinseyi
ATGATACTTTGAAATAAATAAAAAAGTATAATGTTATTAATTCTGCCTTTGTTTCATTTCATCAATTATTATTATTTGCCTACTTTACACCGTACTGTCATTACAAAAGATAGGTTATAAAAAATAGGAGGTTGGATGCAATATCGGTGTATTTGGTGGACGAGAGCGAGTACTTGCCTTATAAGACGAACAGCCTAAAGTTATGTAAAAATGCATTCATTAGGACGATAGTTTACAGGTATACAATTTTGTCAACTCGGCAAATATTTCACTAATAGGAAAACTAGAGGAAGTGCAATTTTCCTTTATTTTGTACGGACCCGATCTTAGTTGGGTGTAGTAAACCGCTTGCGGCTTATTTCTCAACAATATTCTTCTAAATAAACAAAAACAATTGAAAATAATTTTTCTATGAATTTCTCTTCAAGTATGAAATAATTGAATTCAATCAATGTTCAAGCTGGCAGTTGATTTGTAAATGAAACTACCGTCAATGTGAAAAGAATGTTATATTTTAGGGCTAATTTCATTTATTACAATAAGACTCTGGAAAAAAAACAGTCTCGAGTGGTACTAATATGTGACCTCTGATGGGAACCCAGATTCATTTGTTTTACTTTGAAAATAACAATACGAAGTTATCGTATTCAAAAACAGGACACGAAGAGAGTGTCCGTGAGAGAGGGAAGTTGGTGTGACGATCATTTGAAAAATGATCCGAAAGCAGCGGTCATTACTTTAAACCGAATCTCTAAAATCAGTAGAAAATGTTTTACTGGCGAGCCATCAATGTGAGTGAAATGTAAATCTAATGGCATTACTTTGGGCTCTTTTATTATTTTTTTAAAAATGTGTCTCTGGGAATATGATAATGGAAAATTTAACAATATTGCTTAAACTATTTTTGTTTAAACAATTCTAGTAAAAATGAAGTAAACAATTTTCTTCCCTTGCCCTATGTTAAGGCTCACTTGGGGCTCCATAAATATGGTATTTGAATTTTATAATAAATTGTTTAAACAATTATTTTTTAAATAAATTTGCAACAAAAAATATTTTCTTTTCTCCTGAATAATTTCAGGCTCATTTAAGGCTCCTGAAAAATCATCGACTGAAGGTCGCGCGATATTTCCTTTGCCCTTTTTTTATGTATGGTGTTGTGCAAACTTAACGTTATAAAAAATAGATGAACAAAACAATAAAACCCATTTTTACTCCTCGCATAATTTAGGGCTCATTGAGGACTAATTTGGGACCGTGGTCCTAAATTTTGGGCTCTCGTATTTTTTGTAAAAAATAGTGTTTGCAATAGCTTAACAATAAGTTGGTTTAAGATTGCTGTAAAACGTTATAAAAATGATTTTACAAAAAATTCACCTTATAGATTAGTTTAGGGCTCATTAAGGGCTCTAGGAATATATTAATTAAAAAATTTATTTAAAATGTTTAAAAAATTTTTATTTAAACAAATTTGCCAAAACAAAATATTTTCTTTTCTTTTCTCTTGCATAATTTCAGGCTCATTTAAGGATACTGAAAAATCAACGACCGAAGGTCGCGTGATATTTCCTTTACCATTTTTTTTTGGTTTTACATGGTGTTGTGCCACCTTAACGTTATAAAAAATACATGATGAACACAATTAAACCCATTTTTATTCCTCGCATAATTTAGGGCTCATTGAGGACTAATTTGGGCCCGCGGTCCTAAATTTTGGGCTCTTTTATTTTTGGTAAAAAATAGTGTTTGCAATAGCTTAACAATAATTTGGTTTAAGATTGCTGTAAAACGTTATAAAAATGATTTTACAAAAAATTCACCGTATAGAATAGTTTAGGACTCATTAAGGGCTCTGGGAATATAATAATTAAAAATTTAAAAAAAAATGTCTAAACAATTTTTGTTTACACAATTCTAGTAAAAATGAAGTAAACAATTTTCTTACCTTGCCCTATGTTAAGGCTCACTTGGGGCTCCATAAATATGGTATTTGAATTTTACAATAAATTGTTTAAACAATTATTTTTTAAACCAATTTGCAACAAAAAATATTTTCTTTTCTCCTTCATAATTTCAGACTCGTTTAAGGCTCCTGAAAAATCATCGACCGAAGGTCGCGCGATATTTCCTTTGCCCTTTCTTTTGGTTATACATGGTGTTGTGCCACCTTAACGTTATACAAAATACACGAAGAAAACAATTAAAACCATTTTTACTCCTCGCATAATTTAGGGCTCATTGAGGATTATTTTGGGCCCGCGGTCCTAAATTTTGGGCTCTTTTATTTTCTGTAAAAAATAGTCTTTGCAATAGCTTTACAATAAGCTGGTTTAAGATTGCTGTAAAGCGTTATAAAAATGATTTTACAAAAAATTCACCTTATAGAATAGTTTAGGACTCATTAAGGGCTCTGGGAATATAATAATTTAAAATTAAAAAAAAATGTTTAAGCAATTTTTGTGTAAAGAAATTTGCCAAAACAAAATTTTTTTCTCTTGCATAATTTGAGGCTCATTTAAGGCTACTGGAAAATCATCGACCGAAGGTCGCGCGATATTTCCTTAGCTTTTTTTTTTATATATGGTGTTGTGCTCCTTTAATGTTATAAAAAATACATGAACAAAACAATAAAACCCATTTTTAGTCCTCGCATAATTTAGGGGTTATTAAAGACTAATTTGGGCCCGTAGTGATTGATTTTCAGCTCTAGAATTTTTTGAAAAAAATAGTGTTTGCAATAGCTTAACGGTAAGCTGACCGAACATTGCTGTAAAATGTACAAAAAACAATTTTACGGCTACTATTACTTTACTATTTTTTAATTGTTTCAACAATTTAATTTTTTTACATATAAGGAAAATAAAAAATAAATAAATAAATAATAATAAATAAAAATAAAAAGAAAAATAAGAACGGGCCTAAATTAGTTCTCAATGAGTCCGAAATTGTGCGAGGAGTAAAAATGGGTTTAATTGTTTTCTTCATGTATTTTTTATAACGTTAAGGTGGTTAAGATGATTTTTCAGTAGCCTTAAATGAGCCGGAAATTATGCAAGAGAAAGGAAAAGAAAATATTTTGCTTTGGAAAATTTGTTTAAATAAAAATTTTTTAAACATTAAAAAAAAATTTTTAATTAATATATTCCTAGAGCCCTTAATGAGCCCTAAACTAATCTATAAGGTGAATTTTTTGTAAAATCATTTTTATAACGTTTTACAGCAATCTTAAACCAACTTATTGTTAAGCTATTGCAAACAATATTTTTCACAAAAAATACGAGAGCCCAAAATTTAGGACCAAGGTCCCAAATTAGTCCTCAATGAGCCCTAAATTATGCGAGGAGTAAAAATGGGTTTTATTGTTTTGTTCATCTATTTTTTATAACGTTAAATTTGCACAACACCATACATAAAAAAATGGGCAAAGGAAATATCGCGCGACCTTCGGTCGATGATTTTTCAGGAACCTTAAATGAGCCTTAAATTATGCAGGAGAAAAGAAAATATTTTTTGTTGCAAATTTTTTTAAAAAATAATTGTTTAAACAATTTATTATAAAATTCAAATACCATATTTATGGAGGCCCAAGTGAGCCTTAACATAGGGCAAGGGAGGAAAATTGTTTACTTCATTTTCACTAGAATTGTTTAAACAAAAATAGTTTAAACAATATTGTTAAATTTTCCATTATCATATTCCCAGAGCCCTAAATGAGCCCTAAATTATTGTATAAGGTGAATTTTCCGTGAAATCCCTTTTAGCACATTTTACAACAATGTTCGGCCAGCTTAAAGTTAAGCTAGCACAAACACTATTTTTGAAAAAAAATAAAAGAGCCCAAATTTAGGACCACGGGTCCAAATTAGCCCAAAATGAGCCCTAAATTATGGAATAGGTTACATCTCTAAAAATATTTTTTGTTGCAAATTTGTTTAAAAAATAATTGTTTAGACAATTTATTGTAAAATTCAAATACCATATTTATGGAGCCCCAAGTGAGCCTTAACATAGGGTAAAGGAAGAAAATGGTTTACTTCATTTTCACTAGAATTGTTTAAACAAAAATTGTTTGAACAATATTTTTAAATTTTTCATTATCATATTCCCAGAGCCCTAAATGAGCCCTAAATTATTGTATAAGGTGAATTATTCCTTAAATAATTTTTAGCACCTTTTACAGCAAATGTTCGGCCAGCTTAACGTTAAGCTAGCACAAACACTGTTTTTTTTTAAATAAAAGAGCCCAAAATTTAGGACCACGGGCCCAAATTAGCCCTAAATGAGCACTAAATTATGAAATAGATTACATCTCTATACCTTCATAGTGTTGTGCCAGCTTAACATACATCGAAAGCGCGGTTTACCCGAATTTTTCCGGCGTTCAATGTTTCACCTGAGTAATAGGGGCAACTTTCATTTTTCATCTCAATTTAACCAAAATGACCTCTCTCCTGTTTACCTATAATAACTGGGTGCTCCTCCTACTTTTCCTGTATAAATATGTAGGTGGTCCAAAAATTCAGTGGAATTTTTTTTTCTCGAATTTTCTTATATATTCTTTCCAATACATAAAATACTATTTTTCTATTTTGTGAATATATTTTTCTGCAAGAACACTGACACTTGAAAT
>NC_046663.1:126572108-126574130 GCF_010883055.1 Belonocnema kinseyi
ACCTCTCGCTAATTCTTAGGTCGTTTTTGCTCTCGCCTGTTTTTACTTCGCTTTTCCGCACTTTTTTTTTAGTTCGCTTTTGCTCTGAGCGTGAAATTTCTACACGGGTTTTTGTTGAGATATCGTCGATTAAAGACAAAAGGGTCATTTTTATTTATGCTTTTCTTAAGGCTTTGATACTCCCATTTTTACTGAGATAGAATTTTCTGAAAGATCACTAAAAATTTGGAAAATTGTTTTCGCCCTTTAATGTTTGCCATTATTGTAATGTAAATTAAGGCCACTCAAAAATTGAATGTTGAATTTCTCAAGTTTTTTTCGGTTATCGAAAGAAATTCAATGACATTTTTTTAATTTAAACAAAAACAGTTTTAGCGGCACCGCGAAGTTTTTTAATTTGTTTAAAGTTTTTAATGTTTGACATCTATTCTAAATGTATAAAAGTCGTTCATGTTTAGGTACTATTTCAGGTAGCAAGTAAGAATATAAAATCGAAAGTTATGAAAAATTCATGTGAAATAAGTAATTAGTTTTTAATTAAGGATAGATTAATTCTTTGGATTCGGCTGGATTAACATTTTTTACCATTTTTTAAAATCTATTCCCTATAAATAATTTAGTTTAAATTATAATAACACATGATCATTTTATATTTTAAAAACTAATTGTTTCACTTATAATTTTCATGAATTTCGTCATTTTTGTGATTTTCAAACCGCTATTATCGAACACGAAAATTGTATATAAACAAATTACAATCATGTCGTGATACTTAAATTTAAACTAAATGAGGTCCAGGTAACAAAATTTTTAACTTTTTAAAAATCAATTTTCATCTAGCCAAATATAAAAAGTAATTTTTGCTTGATTGAAAAAAGAATTCCTGTATTCATTAGAAATATTCGTTATTATTTTTTTTATTCCTGTTTAATGCCTTGAACACTACACAAAAGTAAGTCTAGGGTGGCCATTTTAATCGAGGAAACAATGCCCGCACATTTTTGAATTCTCAAAAATTGTTTACAGTTAAACATAAATTCAAAATGGTATCATTTTCGATCAATTATAAAGAGCCCATTGGTTCCCCATTCGGTACCTTCTTAAAAATCTAAAAAAAACAGCAAGATCAACTTTTAAATTGTTGAAATTCGGATTCTACGTTAAAATTTGCATTAGAAACTCATGGAGTAATCGAAATCTTTTTTTTTTTGTAGCGTTAAAGCTTTAAAAAATAAAATACCTGTCATTCATATGGGCCGAAGGCGGCTTCAAGTGCATCTTATTTTAGTAGCAGTTAATAAGCTTTCCGTCGGTATTTTTAAGAATTTTGTCTGGATGCTAGCGCCACGCAGTGGAAACCTCAGACAACAACGCTGCAGTGCAAGTGAGAGAATTTTATTTTTTAATTTCGCGCGCAACATACTACTTGAGCTATTATGGATGCGCTTGGAGTCACCTTCAGTAGAAGTTAGTGACATTTTTTTAAATTTTTAACGCTGCAAAGAAAAAGTATTGCGATTACTCCGTGAGTTTCTAATGGAAATGTTAACATAGAACCGAAGGGGGACTCAGTGGGGCCTCCTTTCGGTTCCTACGGTCGGCCAAGGTTGTTATTTATGATCGAATTCTTATTTCAATTTCAGCCTCTCTGTTTGTTATTTATCATCGTATTTTTATTTCCATTTCAGAAAGGACATTTTAAAGCCTTCAAAACATTTAAACGAGCTACCTGTACCTTTAAATATATCTACCTCAGTGCCTGCGGAGAATTTCTCAGAGCTTCTCAGAGCCTTGAGAATCTTTAGCATATGCTCTGAGATTTCAATCGGTAGGGTATTGACTACAACATAACCTCAACAAACATCCGAATGGCGGTGCGAGCAGTGATACCAGATCTGAAACGAGATGCGGTCCAATACAATGACAGGGCTATGTCCGTGTGAATATAGTAGGAGACGCTGTAAATGACTGAGTTGCGCGCGCGACCCATTTCTCCTCTTCTGAATTTGAAAACTCGAAGAT
>NC_046663.1:126574230-126576921 GCF_010883055.1 Belonocnema kinseyi
CGCGCAACTCAGTCATTTACAGCGTCTCCTACTATATTCACACGGACATAGCCCTGTCATAGTATTGGACCGCATCTCGTTTCAGATCTGGGATCACTGCGTACACGCTGCAGCGAACGACGTGAAGGTCAAGTCAACCTTACCAAAACAAATGCACAAAAGTAACTTTTTTTGTCATCTTCTATAAAATTCTACAATAAAGCATAGAATCAGCGAAGTGATTGTTTCTTATAATAGTTGGAAAAGCATTTTTTTTTGAGATTATTGAGATTTTTGAGATATATTTGAGAATATTAATTAAAAAGAAAAAGATATTAAAATGAAACAAGGTAGAAAAAGAACTAGAAATGAAGATTCGTGGATTAAAAATAAGAAAAAATGTTCCAGAAATCAGGTAAGATTGGAAACCGTCAATACAATTTTTAAATAAATTTTAATCATAAATTTAATATTTTATGACTTTTTATTCTTGATTTTTTAAACGATTCTTTCACTGAACTATATATAATATGTAGATAGTCTAAAGTAATTATTTAAAATTTTTTATGACGAAGTTAATAGCATTATTTGTTATTTCTTTAGGGAAAAGAATACATTACAAAGTCTAAAACTGAAAAAGACGGTATTGGTAAAGATATTCTAAACGCAGAGAGATCTTTCAAACCTATTGAATCCTGCTCTGGAGAAAAATGTTACCAAAAGTTTTCAAATGTGCAACAAGAAAAAGGTACATACAAATTTCTGGAATCTCGGGAACTATAATGAACAAAATGTGTTTCTCAGAGGATTGTTAAAATGCAAGGATCATATCCAAACGAATGCAGGTGAAAAACTAGGACGGTTAATTCATTGGATATATTTATTTCCTACTGACGAAGAAAATGTTCCGATTTGTAAGAAAATTTTTTGTGCTCTTCTCTGTTTGGGCAAAAGAAGAGTTGAAAATGTTCAAAAAAAGATTTTAAATAAGTAGCCTTTAAAAAATTTGGCAGGTGGAGTACGCGAATGTTGTCTTAAATTAACATAAAATTTAAAAAAAATGATTGAAGAGCATTGCGAATCAATTCCACATCACAGTTCACATTATAAACGAAATTCTACCAACCTAAAATATTTTGATAATCCTTCATTAAATCTTGTGGAATTTTACAAATTATTCGAAAAATGTTATAAAGAAAAAACGGGGTCTAAATTGACAATAAGTCAAACCGTTTATTTTAAGTATTTTAACCGAAATGTTGGCTTCAGTTTTAAATTACCTAGAACTGACGTGTGCAATACTTGCTACAAAAACGAGACAAATGGAGAGGTAAGCGAAGAAGTAATTAATCACAAAAACAATGCTGGAATTTATTTGAAGTTAAAAAAGCAAATAATCTCTAAAAATAATAGTCTATGCTGTGAATTTGATTTTGCACAGAATTTACCACTACCAAAAATACCCGTGTCCGCGCAGTTTTACCTACGTTTAGCATGGCTTTATCTATTTAACGTACATGTGCATACTACGAGTACGAACCAGAGTTACATGTTCCCTATTCTTGAGGGAATTGTAAAGAAGGGTGCTAACTCTGTTTGCAGTTTTATCAAATACGCGGTATTAAAAGAATTTGCTAAAGACAAGTTCAACAGCATAACATTATTTTCAGACTCATGTCCGGGACAAAATAAAAACTACACAGTGTTTCATTTTTTGGTTTTATTGTCCATTTATTTTCAAAGCGAGATTAAATATGTGTTTCCAGTTCGAGGCCATTCCTATTGCCCATGCGATAGGAATTTTGGCACATATTCGCAAAAGCTGAAAAAATTAGAACGAATTGAAACTGAAGCTGAATATGTAGAAATGATTCGCAATGCTCGTTCACATTCATTCACAATGGTCGAGAAGTGTGAAGATCTTCTGCAGGATTTTGAAAAATGTTTCAAAGGCAAAATTCGAAAGCCAAAAAATTTTCAAATCAGCAAAGCGTTCGTTTAGCATGTTTTTGTGATGGAAAAGTGGATGTTTTTGACAACTATGAGTTGCAAAATCCAACCACTTTTTTCTTTAAACCTACGCTTAAACTAGAAAATCTTTCGTAAAGTCCTCCGCCCCGAATTGGATTAAAAGCTGCCAAAATAAAGGATGTAAAAAGCTCTTCTACTATTTAAGCGATAAAGGAAAAGAATTTTTCGAATCATATTTTTTAAAAGTATAAACTCAGAATCCAGATGCCGAAGAAACTGAAGAGAGTGACGAAAATGACTAAAAGTAGTTTCTAATAAAATATTGTTTGATTAATTTATTCTTGTTCAATAATATGCATAATATTATATGTTAAATGTTTAATAAATAAATTATTTTAATGATAATATCTGGAGTTACTGTTGTGCATTTGTTTTGGTAAGATTGACTTGACCTTCACGTCGTTTGCTGCAGCGCGTACATAGCCGGCCAGGCACGTTTTTGGGCAGCGTCAAGATTACCGCTTTGATTTTAAAACATTCATAATTTTTGAACTATTAATCCAATTGATCTAAAACTTTCCAGAAAACTTCTTTGAACCTCAATAAACAACTTTCTCACTGAAAGCTTTCCGCAACTTGAAATTCGTTCGCTAAACGAGGCGCTTGAAGGTTAAAATTCATGATTTTTACATTGCCTCAAAAAAAATTAATAACTTTTTTGTTTATTACAATATTCTCGTT
>NC_046663.1:126577021-126591457 GCF_010883055.1 Belonocnema kinseyi
TCTCAAAAACTACAAAACTTATAAATTTTTGCAAGAGGAAAAAAAGATGCGCCTTAAAATTCTCTACAAGTATCAGTCTTTAAAATTGAAATTAGAAAGATTATTAAAATTGATACCCAGGACAATCCTTCTCAGGCTGAATCCGGCCGTGTCCCCTTTTGGTCGCCAGCGGTTCAATTGGAAACGACTCTTTCTATAACAACTTTAGCAACTCTTTCTTTTTTTGTAAGTAAAATGGTTTATATGAACAAAACAAATAGCAAAATATGTCAATATATATATAAATGTACAAATTACATTTATTTATAACTTTTTACCTTACCGGGAGTTGTAAAAGGACCTAAACAGTAAGCTAAATAAGGTAAATTCAAATTTTTGGTAGACCCATATTTCACACGTTATAATAATGCAATTAACAGTAATTTTAATGCTTTCTTTTAACAAATCGCTTCGAATTTACTTCAATCTCGTGTTCCAATAGATTGATTTTGTAAAAAAAATTGTTCCAGGAAATAAAGGGGGTACCAGGTATTCTATAATTAAACCCAAAATTGTTAATCATTTTTGTTTACAAATATCGATTTCACCTTAAACAAACGAAAGTAACTTAAAGATGTTAATAATTTTAACTATTTATTTAAAATCGATTTTTTTTAATACCAAGAAGTCCCCACGAAAAATACAAACAAAACTTAAGAATCAATTGTTCTACATTATAAATCTTGCATGAAATTTATTTATTTTAAAAATGACGATTTCATGTGAAAGAACTTTAACATAACCTTAAATTGTTCAAAAAATGTAAACCTTCTTTAAAGTCCATATTGAAAAACACTAGCTTAACCTAAAATTGTACCCAAAAACGCAATCGTTTTTAATGCTACTGTTTTTTTTTTACAAAGATTGACGATTTCTAGTGGATAATAAAAAAAGGTTCGTCTAATTTTTTTACCCAAACATAAATTAGGCCAAAGGCCGCCCAAATCCAGCATCCTCCTTTGTTACTATTCACTTTTTGATAGGACGCGTAGGTTTTGCTTAATCTGTAAAAAACAACATTAAAAAGGTTGGTTCAATCCGACTTTCAATTTTTTTAATAGGTACGGCACTAATTCCATATATATTTCTTTCGAAGGGTTTGTGAACGAAAGAAGGAAAACTTGTCGAATATCCGGGGTTTTGCGAGATTCTCGGATCAATAAAATGTTGAAAAATCAAAAAATTTGTTGAGGAAATGATTATTTTCCCGACAAATATGAATTTTGCGAAAGATAGAACCCAGCGGGTAGCAGACGGCAGTATTGGAAAGATTAGAACCTTTTGCTAATTTATTCTCTCACTCACAATTCTGACATAATAGAAGAATTCTAGAGATTCACGGCTCTTCCAAAGGGATAGGTCTTAAAGATGGTGTCCCCAAATTTTGCGAAATACGTTGCGAAATGGAGCAAAAAGCAGAGAGAACTGACATGCTCTGTCTGTGTTTTTGTAACTCATTTGTGATCAACCACCAGGCTAGCTGTTACCTTTACGCTATACGGGGAATTGGGGCGCCCTTTGTTATCGACCGTGGGTGAAGTCTACAATTGTTGAAGGGGAAAACCTCTTCTGGGACAGACTTTTTGATGAGACTATCATCAATCGATATTACTTCAAAAATAATAAGACACAAGTCCCGAATTTTTTGTTCCCTTGTAAGAACTATCAGCGTTTATAAATCACATTAGCCAAGGGTGCGGAAGCTCTACCGGTTCGCGCACATGAACTCCCATCAAGATCCGCTAGTTCCAGTGGACCAGAGTCTGACTGGTGACCACGCTGCCGTGGGTTCGAATCTTCTTCTCAACTTTTTTTTTCATATTGTAAACATGTCAAGTAATAATTTGTAATGCTTTCCTGGTGAATAAATTTTTTTTTTTGGTAAATATTACTGGGAAATAAATAGCTGAGGGGGCAGAACCTGTACCGGTTCACGCGCATGGACTCCCATCAAGCTCTGTTGGTCCAGTGGAAAAGTATCTGACAGGTAATCACGCTGTCGTGGGTTTGAATCTTTTTCTCAACTTATTTTTTCGTATAGTAAACATGTCAAATAATAATTTTAATGCTTCCCCGGCGAACAAATTATTTGTTTGAAAAATACTACTGGGAAATAAATATCATGCAGACACTTTTCGAATGATTTATTTGTATAATCGTAATTTTTTTACATTTTTGCGGGTGATAATCGTCATGGATTATCACGTAGGTGGGTGATGCACTGTTCACTGCAGCGACGGAAGAAATGAGAATCAGAAAAAGATTAGGCAGTTTTCAATTGGGAAATAAAAACAAAAATGTGAATACAATTTGCTACGAAATATTTAAATGGACTTTTTTGCAAATAACATCTGCAAACGCATAAATTTGATAAATAAAACAATTTATGATTGTATGTAAATTTGTAAACTTATCCAGTTTAAAATTATAACTGAATTATAAATTATAAATTTATCAAGTTACTTAGCAACAAATTTCAAAACTATCAAATTTCGACATTAGGCTTTCTACAAATTTATTTATAAATTCCAAGATTATCAAGTTGCCTAATAACTATTCCAGATATTGTAAAATTTTCCACGTTCATTATTATTCAAAAATTACAAAACTGGCGATTCTTGACTTTTCTTTATAAATTTTTAATTTATCAAGTTACCCAGTAATAAATTTCAAAACTATCAAATTTCAAAATTAGACTTTATGCAAATTTATTCATAAATTGCAAGCTTATGCAAATTTATTCATAAATTGCAAGCTTATCAAGTAACACAAGTATCACACGTATTACAAGTAACACAAGTAGCATGTAACAACATGAAAAAGAAAAATCCGCGTGCAATTTTGAAAACTTGAAACTATTCTCTTAGTAAAAATTTCTAAAATTATAAATATTCTTATAAAAGAATAGATCAATTATAGTAATTTGAAAAATCATCTTCTCTTAACAGTTCCATGCAGGACAGGTGATTTTTGCTAACGCGGCAAAAATGTAGCATAATTCTCCCTTCCATACTAGATGAAGGGTCCCATCTGTTTTTTGGTATAGATCATGTTCTGAGAAAATATCTAACTTTGACTCGAGCCAGAAATGCTTGAACGTTCGCGGAAGCAAGCGAAATCCTTCGATTAGAGCAGAGCACGAGGAAGATATTGTAGTCTTCAGTGCCATAACTTCACTTATATTTTACTTACATAAAAATGCATTCATAAACTTACAATTTAAAAAAAAGTGTAAGCACTTACCACGCTCTACGTTTCTAAATTGTAGATGTGATAAATTTGGCAATTTGGAACAAAAAATTTTACAAACTGATATATTTGTAATACATATTTTAATATTATGAATCTACAAAATTGTGTAATATCGAAATTTGAAGTCGGGGGACTTGATAAACATCGTATTTATAAATAAATTTGCAGAGGGCCTACTTTCAAAATTTTGCGAATTTTAAATTTGTAATTTTGAAAATTATTCCTGGGTGACTTGATACATTTATAATTTATAATCCAGTTATAATTTTAAACGAGGTAAATTCACAAATTTACATACAATCATAAATTGTTTTGTTATCAAATTTATGCGTTTGCAGATGCTAAGTCAATTTTAATATTTTGTGGGAAATTGTATTCACATTTTTTGTTCTTATTTTCCAATTGAAAACTACCTAATCTTTGGCTGAGATGCGTGACGAGAATGTCTTCATCAAAACCGAAGGAGCTTTAAATGCGAGAATCAAGAGTCGCGAGCCCTAGGCGCGCTCAGACTTGTGAAACAAGCGAAGCGCGTGAGGTGAATGTACCCGCGAGGGGGCCAGATTTTTAAAAAATAAAAATAAATGGATTTAAATCTCATTATTTTCAGTTGGAAATACCAATTTCATGCAAAACACGCCAACATAACCTAAATCTGTTGAAGAATAGTAAATATTTAATATTGGATTAACATGTGATATACCATACCCATCGCATTCACGAGACTTTGAACTTACCGACTACATTTTATTTTGAGCTTTAAACATTATTTACAGGATGAAAAATTTGATGATCTTACTGATCTGAAATATCCACTGAACGACTATTTTAATTGACGACCAAAAGAATTCTGGACTGCAGGTGTACAAAGTCTACCAGAGCGTAAGGTACGAGTTGAAATTGCAGAGGGGGCCTACATTACTGTATAAACTTTTGTATTAAAATAAAATGATTTTCAATTTTACTTGTATTGTGTGTTGCAAGACTTTCTTAAAAATTCAATATAATAATAATAATAATCCATCGAGCACATTATTGATAGCTGTCGCGTAATAGCTCAGAGAGAATATACGCACAGACATAATGATGTAGCGGGCATTATACATCAACAACTTGCCCTAAACCTAGGACTCTTAAAAGAATGGGTGCCCTTCTATAGATACATTCCAATGCCCGTTTTAGAAAGCGAAGATTACATCTTATATTAGGATGTTACCATCCAAACGGATCATTACATCCGGGCCAATCGACCTGAGATCGTGATGCAGGGGGAAAAAAAGGTGGAAGAGTCTACACTATTGACATTGCTTGTCCGCTTAACCGAAATTTGCAGTCAACCTGTACAACCAAGATCCACAAGTATAGCGAGTTAAGGTATGAAGTAAAGACCATATGGAGGAATGTGAATCATGCATCCATTCATCCCACTGTGATTTCGGCTACAGGCAATGTGCACGCAAGATGCACTGAACATCTTGAACATTTAGGAGTCAGTAGGGTATTAGCAGCAGCTCAGAAGGCTGTTTTATTAAACACTTGTCGCATTGTAAGAAACTTTCTTGATCATCAGGAAGCGAGCGACTAAAAACCCGTGGAGTGGCAGATGGTAGCTTTCAGAAAGCATCCAGAGGTGACTGCTGTCACCTCCAAAGCTCGTGGCCGCTCGTAATTGTATACCTACAACATCATCGCAGGAGGTTTCAACCATCGTATTAAATTATTTGAATTAAGTTACTATATAACATTCTAATCTCATCAGTCACTTGACTTAGTCCATGGCTATGATGTATCACCGGGTTTACCCGAGTAAAAGTTTAATAATAACCTACCGAAGGTGTTCCGAGTTGATGTCGCGGTAGGGCTTGAGCTCTCCTCTCATGACTTTGACGGCAATGTTGGAGGTAGCATTGCTACCGACAGGGTTTCCCATGCCAAATAGGCTGATAACGAAGAGGAGAGGGACTAAGTAGAAGACCAAAACCCATCAATGAAAAATAGAGAATATATTAAAGATTTTGAAACGCTTGTCGCTCCCCGAGGATCGTCGGGGCGCCCTTGGAGCCACCGCTGGGAGCCACAGCATGCGGGACGGTGGCGATGGTGAGCTGCGAGTGGTCAGGCAGATCTCACTAATCAAATAGCTGACCAGCAAGAACATCTGCGACAAACAGTAAGCAGTGGAACATCAACTGTGCCTGCTGAGGATGCTTTGGCTAGCACCAGCTGTTTGCAGCCAACCACCTCGACAGAAATACCGTGGGAGAGCATCAATTGGGATACCACAATGAAAGAGGAATTGGCGCGTCTCTATTATGAAAGTGCGAAGTTTGAAACAAACAAGGAAAAAGGATACAATTTAAGAACAAAATTTGCTGCAAAGTATCCTAATATACAAAAGGTCGCACTAAGAGATCTTATCGCTAAGGTGAAAGACATCAGGACTAATCTACACGTTACAGAAGACCGAGCAATGGAGACTAAACAACAGGTTGACTTGGCGTGGAAAAACGACGGCAATAACATCAGTTAGAGAAATCCGAGACAAACGGTCAAGCAGGAGCAATTGATGTTCTTCCTCAACCTATTGATGATCCAACACCACCACATCCTCCAGAGGTGGATGACCTTATACAACCAGAGGCAGAAGCAGAGGTTCAGCAACCAAAAAAGCGACGAAAATGGATATACCATATGAACAGAGATGTTATGCGCCTTTATTTTTTGACAGAGAAATGTGGGGAAAGTGTGAAAAGAGAACATCATAGACTCTTCTTACTTAAATACCCAGATCTAGCCACAAAAATAAATGAGCAGCATCTGGCAGATCAAAAACGCTCAATATCTTCAAACAGACTGCTTTCGGCTGTTGAAATAGCTGCTATCAAAATGGAAGTGGAACGGCAGCTTCCTGTTGATGAGGTCGCCTTGGAAAATGTGGATAACGAGACTTGATTGATGCTGAAGGCATAGGTGCTAGGAATAATGAACATCATGCACCGGATCCATTAGAACCACATCCGGATATTACTAACGATGATGTAGGTAGGGAAATCTCAGAAGAACTACAGCACCTGGAAAGGAATTTTGGTCATGCTTTACTAGAGTTCAGATATGCGGAACCAACACTGAGGCATTCTCTGCCCAAAATGAACATCACAAATCATCTGCGTACACTAATAGCACATCTCGACAGTAAGGTTTTACATACGTATTTGAACGTAGTACAAAATGCGTTAGAGGTGCAAACTCTTGTATACTGTGCACCTGTAGCAACCGTTAGAACGTTGGGCCGAAAAACTAGGCCTGCAAATGCAGTTTTTGTTCCAGCAAGGGATCGAGATCCACCATGGAAGATCAGGTTGGATATGGATTTCAGCAAAGTAAGGTGCAAATTGGGTCGATTAACTCAATATAAAAAAGGAAAGAGAACCAGAAAGCTGATGAACCATGTTACTAAAATCATCCACCCTCGGCACATCGAGACAGTAACACCAGCAATATTGAATGAAATTTTAAACTCCCAACGACAGAGACTTGATGTTCTTACTGCTAGACTGCGTTGGTACAAGAACCGTAATGCACGAAAGCAACAAAACCAAAACTTTCAGACAGATGAAAGAAGTTTCTATCGTGAACTGAGAGTAAAGCCAAATAACCACCAAGGCACCGAAGTCCCTCAATTGGAAGATATGACTAACTACTGGTCGGGCGTTTAAGGAAAAATGAACAGATGCAATTTGGACACTGCGTGGTTCAAACTGGAGGAAGCAAGGGCAAGCAATAGCCCAGAAATGCATCTGACAAACATCACAGCTTTGGATGTTTTAGTTGTCTTGAAGAGGGCAAGTAATTGGAAAGCTCCAGGTCCGGACATGGTGCACAACTTCTGGTACAAGTACCTGACGAGTGTGCATCTTGCGTTGGCAAGATGTTTTCAGAAGATCATTGAGTACCCAGATTTGATGCCAGGTTTTATGCTCCAAAGTACTACGTATTTGATACCAAAAAAACCAGACGCTCAAAAACCATCTGACTTTCGACCGATAGCCTGTCTTCCAAAAATTTAGAAATGTCTTACAGCTATCATTGCAGATAAGGTATATTCTCATTGTGACAAGAAAGACATTCTTACAGAAGAACAAAAAGGATGTTGTAAAAACTCACGAGGCTGTAAAGATCTAGTCACTACAGACGCTGTTGCCATGACTTAAGCTCGTAAGCATCAAAGGAACTTACACATGGCATACATTGACTACAAGCAAGCGTTTCCTTCCGTTCCGCATGACTATTTGCTTGAAGTCTTAAAACTTTACAAAATCTGTCCACGCATTATTGACTTTCTAAGCCATGCGATGAGGCTCTGGGGTACAAGAATAAAGTATTTTGATCATGGAAAACCAAGGATAACTGGATGTCTCATGGGTTCAGAATTCATGATAATGAGGATGGTCATCAAGTGACCCATCTTCTTTACATGGATGACCTGAAGCCGTACGCTGGTTCAGGCCAGAAACTGCAGCAAGTGATTGATGTGACAAAGCAGTTTTCCAATGATATCCACATGGAGTTCAGACTAGATAAATGCAGAAAAGTGCATTTAATCAGAGGGGAATTAGGGACCGCAGAGTTAGAGAACGAGTTCAAAAATGACATCCAGGCAATGGCTGCAGGCGAATCATATAAATATGTGGGTATTCTTGAATCTAAGAGTATTCAACATACGATAGTAAAGACAAGCCTAATGACTGCCTCTACTACGAGACTCAGATTAATTATGAAGAGTTTTCTCAACTCGGCAAACAAAATCAGAGCGATTAACATATATGCCATCCCTGCACTCACGTACTCCTTCGAGCTCATAAAATGGTCTAACACTGACCTTGAAAAGTTTAACAGAACTGTTCGCGTAGAAATGACGAAGTACCGAATGCACCACAGAAATTCAGCGATTGAAAGGGACATTTAGGGGGTAGGTGCGTTGTAAATATCAAAAAACTGTGTGAGTCACAAGTTATACAGTTACGAGACTATTTTAACAGCAAACGAAATGTGGCGCTTTACAGAACCATCTGTCAAGTGGATCTTGCATACACGCCATTAAATTTGTCCTAAGACGGGGCCTTGAATATCAGGGCAGAAACCATAGAGGAATTAGAAATACAATAGAGGCAGAAGGCCATCCATGGCGAGCACCCTAACACGTTAGGTCAAACTGAAGTGGATAGTGCGGCATCTAATATTTGGCTAAGAAAGGGTATTCTGTATCCAGAGACGGAAGGATTCGTCATTCCAATACAGGACAAGATTGTCAGTACCAGGAATTATCGTAAACACGTATTACATCAAGACGTGGTTGACCGGTGGCGATTATGTGGAGATAAAAACGAATCCATCGAGTACATTATTGATGGCTGTCGCGTAATGGCTCAAAGAGAATATACGCACAGACATAATGATGTAGCGGGCATTATACATCAACAACTTGCCCTAAACTTAGGACTTTTAAAAGAATGGGTGCCCTTCTATAGATACATTCCAATGCCCGTTTTAGAAAGCGAAGATTACATCTTATATTGGGATGTTACTATCCAAACGGATCATTACATCCGGGCCAATCGACCTGACATCGTGATGCTAGAAAAAAAGGTGGAAGAGTCTACATCATCAACATTGCTTGTCCGCTTAACCGAAATTTGCATTCAAAATATAAAAGCAAGATCCGCAAGTATAGCGAGTTAAGGCATGAAGTAAAGACCATATGGAGGAATGTGAATCATGCATCCATTCATCCCATTGTGATTTTGGCTACAGGCAATGTGCACGCAAGATGCACTGAACATTTTGAACATTTAGGAGTCAGTAGGGTATTGGCAGCAGCTCAGAATGCTGTTTTATTAAACACCTGTCGCATTGTAAGAAACTTTCTCGATCATCAGGAAGCGAACGAATAAAAACCCGTGGAGTTGTAGATGGTATCTCTGAGAAAGCATCCAGATGTGACTGTTGTCACCTCCGACACACGTGGCCGCTCGTAATTGTATACCTACAACATCATCGCAGGAGGTTTCAACCATCGTATTAAATTATTTGAATTGACTTATAACATTCTTATCACATCAGACACTTGACTTAGTCCGTGGCTATGATGTATTACCGGGTTTACCTGAGTAAAAGTTTAATAAAAACACATAATAATTATATGAAATAATAAATAAATCACGATTATAATTAAAAGATCCACAATTTTAAGCACATAAAAACAAAAAATACATGGTATACTATTGAATGCTATAAGATTGGCAAGTTCCATTTGGAGCATTTTGTAATTTCAAACCAATTAGTTTTTATTTTGGAATGTATCTTGTTTTCAAATCATTAAACTTTTAATTTATAAATTTTTAGTTTACTCAATTCTGTAGGTGTAAATTCAAATTTGAATATTTGTTTTTTCAATTTTTTTAATGTTGAGGAAATTGAGTTTAATAATCATTCAATTTTTTATACTTTCCATTTTTAAAAATCTGAAATAAATTTGAGCTGTTAAGCATTTATTTTGAAAATACTTAAATTTGGAATTTATCATTATTTAATGTTTAATTTCAAATGCCACATTCTGAAAATTTTATATTTTTCAAGGTAGTCATGGTTTAATTACTTATTTTTGAAATTGGGACCAGATTTTTAGGGAATATTTTGCATGAAAAACCGCACATGATTCATTTCAAATGATATGATGTTATTCTAAGTCACTTACTGAGTATGTTTTTGACTACACCTATCATTTAGACTTTTTCTTGCCTTGGTAAAATAAAGATCACTGAATAAAAATCAGCTTAAAATCGGTATTTTATTTGTTTATTTTTTTGTTCAAATCCCTTATTCCAAGTCCTTACTTTCGGTTCTTAACCGAGTCTTCATTAGCCGGATATTAACTAAATCTTGAATATGTCTTGCCTTTATTGGCCGGATATTGCCTACATTTGTCGGATTTGTATACTATCTTGCCTTAGTTGGTCGGATCTCTAGACTATCTTGCCTTAGATGACCGGATCTATAGACTATCTTGCCTAAGATAGCCGAAAAGGCTTATTATCTTGATCTAATTGACCGGATAATGCCTGACTTTGTCGTATATGCAGACAATCTTGCCTTAATTGACTGGATCTGTAGTCGATCTTGTCTTGGATGACTGAATGGGTTGACTTTCTTGCCTCAATTGGCTGGATCTTGCCTAAGTTGTATATGTGAACTATCGGGCCTTAGTTGACCGGATATGTAGACTATATTGCCTTTGATGTCCGAACAGGTTGATTATCTTCCTTAATTGACCGGATATTGCCTAAATATGTCGGATTTGTAGACTATCTTGCCTTAGTTGATCGGATCTGTAGACTATCTTGCCTTGGATGACCTAACAGGTTGATTATCTTGGCTTAATTAGCCAGGTATTGCCTAAATTTGTTGGATTTGTAGACTATCCTGCTTTGATTGGCCGGGTCTGTAGACTATCTTGCCTTAAATGGCCGTACCTGTAGATTACCATGCCTTATATGGCCGTAAAGGTTGATTATCTTGCCTTAATTGGCCGGATATTGTCTAAATTTGTCGTATATTTAGACTATCTTATCTTAATTCGCCGGATCTGTAGACTATCTTGCCTTGAACGACTGAACAGGTTGATTATCTTGCCTTAATTAGCCGAGTGTTGCCTAAATTTGTCGGATTTGTAGACTATCTTTCTTTATTTGGGCGGATTTGTAGACTATCTTGCTTTATTTGGGCGGATTTGTAGACTATCTTGCCTTAGATGTCCGTATCTATAGACTATTTTGCCTTAAATGACTGAAAAAGTTGATTATCTTGAATTAATTGGCCGGATAAGGCCTAAATTTGTCGTATATGTAGACTATCTTGCCTTAATTGGCCGGATCTGTATACTACCTTGCCCTGGATGACTGAATAGGTTGATTATCTTGTCTAATAGACTAGATCTTGCCTAAGTTGTATATGTCAACTATCTGGCCTTAGTTTACCGGATTTGTAGACTATATTGCCTTGGATGACCGACCAGGTTGATTATCTTGCCTTAGTTGGTCGGATATTCCCTAAATTTGTCGGACGTGTAGACTATTTGTGTAGACTTTTTTTCTTTTACAACACAAAGAAGCCAAATATTTTTTACCTGTTTTAGGATCATATGAAATAAATTATAGCATCGTACAACAACTTCCGCTCCGAGTCCGTGAAGTGTTGACTGCTATCGATTATTCGGATGTCAATAAAGTGACAGAAGCATTGGCTCATCTTGATTTAACTCATGAGGAGCGTGAAAATGGTCAAAAGCGTCAACATAATCAAAATCAAAACAATAATCTTGGAAATAAGGAGGTCAAGGCCAATGTCCGGGGTTTACAAGGTAATGGAAACCCGTTTAATGAGTCTTTAATTAATTCGGGATTGGAAAATCGATCTCAAAATTCAAATTATAACATATGTCCGTGTATGCATCATCCATGCAATTCAAATAACATAAGCTATGGCAATAAACGGATTCAAGCATTCAATGCATTCATGATACCTGATTTAAGTGTTCCCCCTCCTACTTACGGACAAACCAATAATTTAAACTAAATGATGACGCGGTGTGTATGGATCCGGTGGCGCGTCAGGAGCCTTATGAGTTTTTTGGAGACCTAAATAATGAGGTCATCAATCAACCTCATAAAAGGATACCATCCAAATATTCAAAAATCCAGAAATGTTTAATGTTGCTACTTTCTGTTTTTAATTTTCCAATTCCTGTTTTCACTGACACCGGTAGTCAGATTACTTGCATTTCTGAGCAGTTTTATAAATATTTACTAAATCATGGAAACATTGTAGAACTGCCGGTCTCAAATGTATTACTTATCACAGCCATTGGAAAGAAAATGACAAGAATAAATAAACAAGTTCTTTTAAATGTCAAAATCGGCGATTATAAAAAATCAATACCATTTCTGGTGGTGCCCGGTTTATCCAATAAAATGATATTGGGTAATGACTAGTTATTAGATAATAGAGTGGTGCTTGATTATAATGAGAAGCGTGTCCTAATTAGCGGGTATTGTGTTCCCGCAGAATTGACTTTGTATGGTCGGACTTCGTTCGAGAGAGTGTTGTCATCACAAAACGATGATTGCACTTTTATACAAATTATAGATGTTTCCGCATTTTATTTTAATCGTTCGAATCTTATCGACTTACCGGGGGATGGAAATAATGAGTTGAGCAAATTACCTTTTTATCGGGAAATTGCATCGCAAAATGAAAATGAACATTTTTGTATTACTTTCAAAAATAATGTCAATGAAAATGTGAATGATAATGGTAAGGAATCTGACGATAAGATTTAACATAATATTGAATTAATTGATGTGGATGAACATGAAAACGATCCAATAAACAGGAGGAAGAGCACGATCTTATAAATAAACAAGAACTCTCGAATACAACTAAGGACGATAAAATAGAAGCTAATTCATTATCTTTCAAGGATTTAAATGATCTCCATTACGATAACAATTTAAATTTAGAAAACATTATTAATGTGAGTGATTTAAACGAACTTGAATTATCTCAGTTGAATATACTTAATTCTAATAAAGTCTATACCAATTCTGAAAGCGATCCTTTCTTGAACGACATTTGATCTATCGCGGAATCCCTTGCATTGCTGACCTCTGTGGAGGGCGACACTTTCGTTCAACAATTATCTCAATTTAAACGACTTTTTTCACACAAAGATAATAGTGCTGATAATTATGAATATGAGCTTAAAATTAAACTACATCAAACTATTATCCACAAATCATATCCAATTCGTTTTAAATATCGTAATTCGGTTGATGACGAAATTGAGAGAATGCTCTCTGCGGGAATACTTGAAAGGTCAACCAGTTCATATTGCAACCCTTTGCATATTGCCGTTAAAAATGACGGGAATATTTGTATTTGCTTTGATGCTCGATTTATCAACAACATTATAGAGTCTGAAAATGAAGCACCACCCTTTATTACGGATATGACACAAAAGTTTCATTGCGTAAGGTTTATTACGACGACAGACTTGGCTAATGGATATTAGCAGATTCCATTGCACAGGAATTCTCGTCAGTATACCGCATTCGTGCATAATTCGAAGGTTTATCAATTCTGTCGGACATCTTTTGGTCTTAAGACTGCTGGTTCAGGTTTTATAAGGGCTTTAAATTATGCGTTGGGTAATCAGTTTGACTCTTGTATCACCGCCTATCTCGATGACTTAGTTATCACTATTGGTGGTAATTTTGAAGATCATTTAAATCACATCTGTTCCATATTTACTACTCTCCAAAATAATAGCTTTACATTGAGATTAGATAAATCATTATTCTTTCGACAATCAGTTAAGTTTTTGGGATTTAAATTTTCACTTGAAGGAATAAAACCTGATCAGAACAAACTAAAGATTATTAGAAATTTTGCTGAACCGAAAAATAGAAAATAATTAAAAAGTGTTTTAGGAAAATGTAATTATCGACAATCCGTATCACGATATTCAAACTATATAGAACCGTTTCGAGATATTCTCAAGGAATCTAGTCTTTGGCTTTCGACTGATAATAACCGACAAAGTTACATTACATTAAAAAACAATCTCGCGGTTAGTATAATGCTGAAACGTTATCTTCCGAACTCTACATTTGAATTGCAAACCGACGCATCGAACAAGGGAATAAGTGGAATTTTATATCAGACGGACGAGACGGGTGAACACTACGTAATGTTTTTAGTCAGTAGATGTTTAAGTGAAACAGAGACTCACTATATGACTACGGAACAAGAATTGCTGGCCATCGTTTACTCAGTTACCATATGTCGTAGATATTTGTACGGAAAAAAATTCAAAATTAGTACCGATCATCAAGCACTTACCTTTTTGAATCAGGCAAACTTTCAAAATTCCCATTTGGTCAGATAGAGTATAATTTTGAAACAATACGAATTTGATGTTAAACACTGTACAGGGTGCGAAAACATAATCTTTGATTTTTTCAGTATAAACCCGGCTGGGAAGTTAGAAGAAGAAGATAAAAATACCATCAGTATTCATAAATTAGTGGG
>NC_046663.1:126591557-126594935 GCF_010883055.1 Belonocnema kinseyi
AGAGGGAGCTCTTCTTAATATTTTGACACCAAAATCATGTCGATACACCTTACCGACTGCGAGTAAAGCCACCCACGCTTTAACTTGACAGACTGTATGGTCGAATTGTTCAATGCAACTTGATCGAAGCTGACACCGAGTTGAGAAAAGAGTTTAGGGAAGTAAAATTGTTTCAAGAGCAGGACAAATTCCTGAAACAGATTAAAGATAATAATAACTCTAAAAGTAATAAAACAAATTTTGTGATACATGATGGAGTCTTGTTTCGAAAGGATTATCTGCTTAACAACTGGCAAGTAGTTCTGCCAATGCGATTAATTAAGAAAGTCATCGATCATGTACACACAAAATTAGGTCATCCAGGTTACCATAAAACTTTAATGTATATAAGGCAATTCTTTTATTGGATAGCAATGAATCAGGATATTAAAAGTTTTGTCAAAACGTATGATCTGTGTCAAAGGGTCACGCCTTTAAATTTAAAACTGGAAGGGGAATATCAATTCATCAAAGCAGACATGCCAAACGAATTAGTAACGGTAAATTTTTACGGACCATTACCACGATCTATCGGTGAGGTGGAACATAATTTTGTCTTTTTGGTCGCATATTCTAAATATGTAAAATTGTATCCAATCAAAAGAGTAACAACAAAAGCAGCTCTGAGTTAAATTTTTGATAGATATATTCCGGAAATGGGAAAACCAAAAAAAAATCTTAGCCGATAACGGTAATCAATTTTCATCACCTCTTTGGAGTGCGGCATTGCAAAGGGAACGGATAAAACCCCTTTTTAGTTCAATTGGACACCCCCAAAGTAATCCAACGGAAAAAGTGATGAGGGAATTAGGCCGATTATTTAGGACATTTTGTTCGGACACTCATACGCGCTGGGCAAAACATTTACCAGAAATTGAATTTTTATTGAATATTACGACACACAGCAGCACCGGTTTCTCACCGCATGAATTGCATTTCGGAGCGAAACCGCGCGATCAAATTCAGAAAATTATTTCATTCCCCGCCTTAAAAGATATTTCTCATAAAGCAAAAATTGTATTAGTAAAAGACAGATTATTGGATTGCTTTGAAAAAGGAGGCTTGCACAGAGAACCTGCTCTGGGGTCGAATTAAAGATAGGCGATGTGGTCTTGCTGAATGTTCCAAAAAAATCAGATGTATTGCAAAAAGTAACCCGTAAATTTTTCCATGTCTATTTCGGTCTATATCGAATCAATGGAAGATATGATAAGAACGCGTTTCAATTAGTGGACAAAAACGATCCTAAGATCATAATTGGTAATTATAATCGTTATAGTTTAAAAATATACCACCCTCGGGAAGAAATTATCAAGGCTCAGGTTATAACTAACTAAACCCTTTCTGAAAATTAGGTGGCTGATCGTTTGATTCTTTGATAACTACCAAATTTAAAAGATAATTTAAATCTGTACTCTAGTGTCATATCTTGTGTGATAACATCTGCGAATCGTGTGGATAGCGAAAGTGTATGTGAATATGTATGGATTAGTAAAATGGTATAATCGTATATTTCTCGAATTTATAGATGTATGTATTAGAGAATATACCTACCATGCCAGGAAACATACGATTTCGAATTATATGATATGCTCGTGAACAAGCATCTAAGTTTCATTTTAACGCACTATGAAAATCATATGTCGAGTTGCACGTACCTTTTCATTTTGATTGTTCAAAACGTTTTGTGATCTTCAACCTTCCGAAAGGGGCATAATAAGGCAATTTTATGTACATCCATTATTTCCCGCAAAAAACTATGAAAACGCGGGAGAAATGTAATTTTGGCGCCAGGAAATATAAGAGTAGAAATGCTCAGGCTGTGCGTGTGATTGGAATAAACAACGTCCCGCTAGAATCCTGAAAAGCACGGTCGAATTGAAATGTTATGATGGAAAATGGGCGGAGCATTTTGCATACTTATAATCGAAGGCAAAGTTCCGGGTATTTGCATATTTTTAACGATCGCGCTCCGTTTATCATTTGATACCGACAACACGCAGGATTGAGCGGTGATTTGCGTCAACCCAGGTATCTATGTATTGTATAAATTTTGAAAAGAAAATTCGATCCAGGAGTGCATTATAAAAGTGTGAATCTTGACTTTGTCTTTCGTTTTTTCTTAAAATTTTGTTTCAGTGTGGTGTTTATTTTGTTTTGCGTGTATCTACCTTATTCTTTTATCGCGATGAATTAATAATAATTCCCAACTCAACCGTCTCCGACACTCTTATGGCCACAAAATCTATTAAGAAAAAAGAATTGGCGACTATCTCTTCTTGCATTACTCACCAGCATCTGGGCAAATATGTGAACGGGACGTTCTGAACTAAACTCTTAATTCATCGGAACAGTCATTCCAACACTGATAAGTAAAAAACCTATAAGCGTGTGAGTAACAAAATACCTCAATTCGTACCGATTCTAATTGGTTCGTTTTTTTCTGTTAATTCTCGGACCCATAAAATGGAGGGATGATAATTTCCATTTTTATCTTTAACAAATAGAAGGACTCGATTTTAATTTGTTTGTCAGAAGTGTATTGTATGTGCGTGTGATCGAGACTGTTATTTATACTACATGTCATATTTGATTATCTTGCGTGAGAGATTTTCATAGTTGTTATTGGCAATAGTCATATCGATAAATCCTGACTCATAAATAAAGGCTAATTTCTACGTTTTCACTTTAAATTTGTCTACTTTTTTCTTTCGCACGTATTAATCTCATTTCATAACCATGTAAATAGAATAAATTTATATGCCGAATTGATTCGTGTCAGATGATAATTAATTAATTGGTTTTGAAAATTGTTTTCAAAAAAAAGGTAAAATTTAACTTTTTAAAGAATAACTGGGAGAAATAATAAAAATAAAAATATAACACGTGTAACTCTAAAAAGCCGTCACAAATCCAAAGAATACATATGTATTCGAAGAATTCAAACGCATGCAAAAGAATTTAAAGGATCCGAATGTATTAAATAATACAAATGATTACACAGGCCAACAATTCTCAGAACCAGAGACCAGACCTACTATACCCGAAGGTTTTTGCTGCGCTGAATCCGAATCTGACCTCAGAAAAATTCCATCACCCTCAGTTTTCGAGATATTCTAACCTTCAAAATGCGATGCCTAACTTTTTGATAAGATTTTTCATAGCCGAGATATGGCGGATTCAAATATGATAAATTTCACCCCCAAGCCCGGTAACTTTCGAGCCCATAACCTGAGTCTCCCATAACCCGATTTCCTCTACCCCCAAACCCGGTTACGTGCGTATCATTGAGCTTAAACCCCTACAATCCAATTTCCTTAACCCCCGATCCTTGTTACC
>NC_046663.1:126595035-126610116 GCF_010883055.1 Belonocnema kinseyi
AACTGCGAAAATACTTAACTTCAATCAATGATATATCGATGAAAAAAAAAGCTATCTTGAATCTGAAAAATGGATTTCAAAGGGCAAGGGTGCTCCTTTGTGATGCTTTCGCCCGTTTTTGAAAAAAAAATTATTCAAGATGCTATGTAACCTCAAATATAGCAAAAAATGGTGTTTTTTGCACTTTTAGGTTACAATATCTCGAAAACTGAGGGTGATGCAATTTTTCTGAGGTCGGATTCGGATTCAGCGCAGCAAAAACCTTCGGGTATACTAGGTCTGGTCTCTGGTTCCGGACCTTTGTCAAATTTTGTCGGCCTGTGTAATTTTCAAATTTTTAAATTTATCTGCTATATCATCAGAGATTGTACCTTACCGACAGTAGATCAACCCTCCAAACTATTAACACCTAGCTAAAAATTACCGTTATGTTCTTGAATTAAGAATTCTTATTCTGATCTCTCTAATAGCTTAATTGGAAAAGCACCTGACCGGAAATCAGAAGTTTTGTGGTTTGTTTCCCAATGGAGTGAAGATGGAGTAGGATCTTTTTTTCAAGAAATAATTTTAATTTCAATACAAATAAATTCTTGTTAATTTTATTTTTAATATTAATGTTAAGTAAAACGAAATTTTTTAATTCAGAAATTCGAAATAATACCCCAGGTTTCAAACGAATTCAAATCTTTCAAAAGAAATAAAAAGAACTTAAAGGAATTCACAAAATTGGAAAAAATCCAAAAGCATTCAAAGAATTATAAAAAAAATGTTCTATACATTAACAAATGGAAAGTTAGAAGCTGAATGAAAGCGGTTTCCTTTGCTTTTTGAGTGTGAAGAAGTAATATAGTTTTTATAAATAGATAAAATGAATGTAAAGCATGTAAAACGTGAATTTACCTTTGAATTCTCCATTTTTTGTTAAGTAGTGAGTGATTCTTTATGTTAAATTTGAAGAATTCCAAACGGGTTCGAAAGAAGTAAGAGAATTTAAAAGTATTCGAAAGAGTTCAAAGAATTCAAATGAAATCTTCCATAACACAAACAAAATTCAAAGGATCCAAATGTCTTCAAATAATACAAATGAATTTTTGTTAATTTCATTTTTAAAATTAATGTTAAGTTATACTTCATTTTTGAATTCAAAGAATTCTAAAGAATAAATCAGATTTCAAACGAATTCAAATGATTCAAAAGATTCAAAAGAATTTTTTAAAAATTTCTAAAAATTCAAAGAATCTAAAAGAATTCAAAGAATCTAAAAGAATTCAAAGAATTCAAAAGCTTTCAAAATAATTCGGGGAATCCCGAAGATTCAAAAGAATTTACCAGAATTTGAAGATTCAAAATAATATAAATAAATTCTTAACTTGCAGATATTCTTCATTTTTGAATTTAATAGATTCAAAAGAATCGAAAAGAATGTAGGCTATTCCGATAGAACTCACAGAATTCAAAAGTGTTTAGGGGCCATCCATATACCACGTGGACAATTTTTCACCTTTTTTTGACCCCCCCCCCCCCCCCCCCCCCCCCCAAACAATCATCCTCAATAGGTTTGAAGAGTACTAAAATGACGTTTCTTGACTCGAATTTTTGACATGTTTGAAAGTTTCCCCGTTAACTTTGGCACCACTCAGGAGCTGCCAGTCAAACTTATTGTTAGTTTATAGCATGAAAACAATGATCCTCAATGGGTTTGAAGAGTACTAAAATGACGTTTTACTCGAATTTTTGACATGTTTGACAGTCTGCCAGTTAACTTTAGCACCACTCAGGAGCTGCCAGCCAAACTTATTGTTAGTTTTCGGAATCTAAACAATCATTCCACGTGGACTTCAAGAGTACTAAAATGACGTTTTTTCACTCGAATTTTTGACGAGTTTAACGATAAATTGTTGCAAAATACGCCAACAGCTGTTAGCCGGTCAAAGAATTTCGAACTGTTAACTATGAAAAAAAAAATCTGAAATTTTAGTGAGTATTAAAATGACGTCTGTAGAATTGTCGCGAGCTCCCGGACTATAAAAAGTCCAAAAGGAGCGATGAATTGACTGAAAAAATTCGAATTAGTTTAGGAACGTGAGCTTAAACATGATTTGAATTTGAACGAAAAAGTCGTGAAAAAAATAAAAATTATATTCTGCGTGAGCACAATATAAAAATTTGAGTATACCTAGAGTATACCTTGTCTCATTTCAATATATTTTTTCACAGATTTAGGGAAATGTGTGTCCACGTGGATTCTAACTCGACCCCCCCCCCCCCCCCCCCCCCCCCCCCCCCCCCCCCCGGCCCCCATCGTGGACAAGCGTGGAATTTTGCCATACCCCCCCCTAAAATGTCCACGTGGTATATGGATGGCCCCTTAAACAATCCAAAAGGATTCGAAAAATATTTCCAAAAAATTTAAGAATTCAAAGAATGAAATAGAATTCAATGTATTCAAAAGATTTAAAAAAATAGATATGTAACTGAAGAATCCGAAATAATTCAAGACAGTTTAAAGAATGTAAAACACATTCAAATAATTCTATGAATGCAAAAGAATTCAAAGAATTTCAAACAGACTACTATAATGGAAAGATTGAAAGATGGTTCAAAGAATTCAACAGATCTTAACGAATACAATATAATTCAAACGAATGTAAAGAATTCGAAGATTTTAAAAGACTGTGGAGAATTCAGAGAATTAAGAATTATCCAAAAATATAAAGTAATTAAACACTTTCTGAAGAATTTAAGTGATTTCAAAAAATTCGGATGGTTACAAGGAATTCGCAAGAAGCAACTAATTACACTATCAGAGAAACCTGATGTTTCTTGAATAAGAAGGGGGTAGCACATGTATGGGATTTTTTTTTTATTCTGACATGTAGTCACATTACAAAATTTAAACTTTTATCGTCGTTACCGACTTAGTCCGTACGAAACCGGAAGGGCACTTTTCCTAGCGACCACAACTGCGAGGTGGCGCTCGCATCTTATTTTGAAGTTGTTCTCTCAATATTCAAATAAATTGAAATACAAGGCTCTGTGGTGAACATTGCAAATATTAAAAATTATTATTTGTCAATAATATAGCAACTTTAATTGACAAGACAGACCTGTCCTATAATAATACCTATCATTTAAAAAAAAATTAGCACGATATTTTAATTTCCCTATTTTTTAATTAGCGGAAAAAATAACGTAAGACGGTCGGTAACACGTGAAATCATAATGTATCGCTTGCCCTTAAGGCTCCAAGAAATCTTGGAGATAATATGCAGTAAGAAGATTGCCATTGAAACTCCCAAAATTTTGGAATAAAAAATAACAGAGTACTTGACTTTATTGAATGACAAATTTCCTAACAGTTTGAAACCTAAGCATTATTTTATGTGGCATTATGCTTCTATAATGAGGAAAATTGGACCATTATGGAACATCTGCTATATGAGATTCGAGAGTAAAAATCGTGAAGCAAAAATAATATCTCGCTCTGCTATTTGCAGAGTTAATGTGTGTAGGACAATTGCGCTTAGGCATCAGCTCATTTTAAATTACAGATTTCTTACAAAAAAATCCTCGTATCCAACAAATGTCTGCATCCGAATTCAATCAGTTTCCATAGAGAAATTATCAGATGTCTCTAAATTCTTAGATTTTTTGCCCAAATATTTATTAGACAGAAACATCTCCGTGACGAATTCAATAGAATTTATGGGAAATACCATCAAAGTAGATATTCTACTAGTCATTTTTTTAGAATTAGGGTCGCAATTTTATTTTGTACATTTAAGAATTTTGAATGGTGAAAACGATTTTTTTTGAATGGCAAAATAATTAACTGGATGATACTTTAATGAGCACACTAGGGTTTATAAAATATGCGATACGCAGAGTTTTCATTGGGAAATTCTTTCTAAATCAGATATGGAGAATGATCTTGTTTCATACGTGAATAAATTAAGCGACAGAATGTATCACATAAGTAAAAATTGGGTATAATTCTACAATAAAGTGAATATTGTTTTTCAGAGGAAATTAGGCGATATGTATTTTTCCGATTTGAAAGGAAAAAGTTCTAAGAAGTTATGTGAATTTAAATTTCGTGCCTTGCTTTTTAAAGAAACCCGAATTTTTGCTTTGAACCTCTATAACTTTTGACCTAATTTAAATATTTATAACTTTCTCAAAAAAATTCGTAAGTTTTATGCTGGATAAATAACTTTTTTGGCCAGAAGAATTCTTTTTTCGCATTGGAATTTTCTACTTTTCTCGTGATCATACGAAAAAAATGGTAAAATAAAAATGTGCACGTCTATATAAGTTCCATGAAAAATATCTCTTTTTCTTTTGCAATATACTTTATCATTTACCAGAAAAAATTAACAAGTTACATTTTTAGAGAAAAAAATTCCCTTGGTCTTAAAATTGGATTCAAAAAGGGAATCTCACCCTTTATATGCTTCCAAATATTTTTGGACAGTTTCTATTAATAGGAAAAAGGCATCTTATCAGTATCATGCGGAGTAAAAAGTTTACGAGGCCGCGATAATTGTTTCACCAAACTTGTTATTTAAGATTTTTTGATAAAAATTAAAAAATATAGCAAAAGAACAAGACACTTTTTCATCGAATTTTTTTAGGCGTGAAAACTTTTACAATCTTACATTTTTTGTACCTGTCATTGTTTGTGCGAGAAAGTAGAAAATTTTATTCGAAAAGAAAACATTCTCCTGGCCACAAAATATATTTAGCCAGCAGACAATTTACAGGATATCTTCCTGATCAAAGTACAAGCTCAAAAGAAACTGGCACAAAATATAAGGTGGGCCAAAGTTAGAGATTTAAAAAAATTGTTTTTTTTTTTAACAAAGCACAACATTCAAATACTCATAACTTATTAGGAAATTTGTTGTTTGAAAATCGGAAAAATACATATCGCCTGTATTCCTCTTAAAAATCACATACTTTCTCCCCAAGAGACTCTACGACTTTAAATGTAGAACTCTGTCTGATTTGAAATGGATTCAGTCAATAGATATTAGTTAATAATTTATGTGCACAATAAGATTGCAAAAATATTTATAAATTCTAAATATATCAGTGCTTTAAAGTATAAAACTTGCATTTTATTTCTTACAGATAACATATATTTAGTCTTGGTAATAAGCATCAAAGATCCAGTATGTATACTCAACTCGAAAACCTGGAAATGTCAGAGAATTTTGTTGATCAGGGAAACTCAAGGAATTTTTTTCAAGCGTACTTAAATTTTATTCAAAAAGTTTAATATTGAATGAAATAACGATGTTTTTTATTCGTAAAATGAAAGTTATAGAACTGGATTTATTTTTATTTTATTTTTTATGTCCCGTGAATATGAGCAGAATTAAAACAAAATTATTTGGGGATCTTTTACTCTTATCATTTGCACAAATTTGGTTATGTTATTTTAGTTTGTACTCTTAATCGATTTTTAAACATTAGAAAACAAAATAATAAAATGCATATATAACGAAGTGAAATAATTTATCAATAGTGGAAATTAAACAAATCAATTTTATGGAAAAATCTCCTCAAAAACCCCTAAATATTTTTTTTATGATTCCAAAATTCAGAGGAAATTTTGACAAACAAAACAAGCAGTTTTTAGGTCAACTATTGTGGAAAAAATCAATCCTTTGTTTTTTTTTAAATCCTATTATTTTTGAATTTTTATTTAATTTTGAGTATCTTCTAATCTAAGCAACTTCCGTTACCTTTTGCTTTCACTTTTTTGTACCTCCATTTGCCTTTTTTCACATGCATTCTTTCATTCTCTCTCATTCGCTCCTCTAGCACCCTCCAAATCCTTCATCAGCTTCCTTTATCTTCCGTTCCTCTCCTACAACCTTCCTTACCAATCTGAACCTTGCTATTCTCGTCGACATTCTCCCTCTCACTCCCTTTTCTAAATACTTTGGTACTCCTACCTTTTTTATCATCTTATACCATTTATTGTATTTTGATTCCACAATCATCCCCCATCTTTCTATTAATTGTCTTTCCCTCTCCCTTTTTCCAGTTCTTCATAGTTTACTCCAGTCCCGTCTTCCATTTCTCTATCATTAAAGGACTCACACCTTTCTTCCTCCCATCTCGTTAATTCGATCGCCCTCCCTCTCCTCTCTTCTACCTTCATCTAACACTTTCTCGCCAACTTCCTTCGCTTTCCCTCCCTCAGCTTCGTCTCAAATTTCTATGCCCTCTTTCCCGCTCTTATACTTAATTTATCCCTTTGCGCTTCTTCTCTCATCATATATCCTGGCGTCCTCCAGCCTGCCCCTAGTGTTCACCTTATATACCTTTCTTGTAAACTCTCAATATCTTTCCTTTCTTTCCATCCCCATGTCTCCGCTCCATGTTCTAATACCGACCATACCAGCGTATCAAATAACCACATTCTCCTTCTTCAATTTTGTTGAACCTTCTTTTTCCTATTCCCCATAACTGTTTCATTACTCCTGCTCTTTTTTTATCCTTTCACTTATATAAGCTGTATGATCTCCATTCATTTGCAAGATGTATCCCAAATATTTATACTCTTTTACTTCTTCTAACTTTATTCCCTTCCATCTCCCTGTCCATTCTTTCTTCTTTTCCCCTCCTTTTCTAAACCTCATTATCTTTGTATTTTCTACATTTAAATTCAGCTTTCTTCCATCTAAGTATTTCTCTAATTCTGTAAATAATCTTACCATTCCTTCTTTGTCCTCTGCCATCAACACTATGTCGTCTGCGTATGCAAGTGTATATATCTTTTCCTTCTCTATCCTACCTCCTCCCCAATTTCGCCTCAGTCGAATAAGCCAAACGCCGCCTTTAAGCCCACGAACATTGCTATCATTGCCCCTTTTTTCCTTTTAATTCTCTTATTTACTATATAGTTCAGAACATATATGTTGTCCATTACCCCCATTCCTTTTGTAAATCCTGTCAGATTCGGTGACTCGATTTTTTTTTCTTTAACTTCTATCTTCAATCTCTCTGACAAAATAGTTACATATACTTCATAGAGTGTTGGCATCAGTGTCACCCCCCTATAATCTTTAACCTCCTCTCCTTTGCCTTTCCTTACAATTGGTATAACTACACATTCTTTCCGTAACTACATGCCCATTCCTCTAGTTCCTCCCCTCAATATTTCCATACTTCATTTGGAATCTCATCTATACCAGTTGCCTTTTCATCCTTCATTATTCCTAAAACCATAACTATTTCTTCCCTTGATAAGTCCTCTTCCTCATCTCTTTCTCTATTTTCCCCATTCCCTTCCTCCTCTGTCTCCTGCGTTCGCATTGGAATCCCCACCTATTATCAGCCTTATCTCTTCTTTACTTTCTTCAATCATTTCTTTCATCTTCTCTGCTTTCTCCTGCATATCACCGTTCACATAAACCCCCACTACCTTCGACTTCTCTCCTCCCATCATTACCTCTTCTACTATTAATCCTTCTTTTTGTTCTTTCCTGCCTTTCTTATCCTTCCCTGTTATACATTCATTCCTTACTTCTATCACAATTCCTGTCATTGATCTGCCCCTTTCATTCTTCCTCTTTGCATTTTGAACTGGCCATTTGCAACGTCTTGGTAACCTTGCCCTCACTCTTTCCCATCCTTTTTCTTCTGGCCACGTCTCCATCATTATGACTACATCCCATTTTGTCAAATTTCTCAGAAACTCCCTATCCTTTCTCTCCAATCCACCTATATTCCAGTAACAAATTTTCCATTCTTCGCTACTTTCGTTTCTCGTCTTTTTTTCCTTCTTATTATTCTTTATTTTCCTATCTCCCGTTCTTTCCTCTCCTAGTTTCACGGCACCTCATTTCTTACTATCTGTTTTTTTTCTTCATCCCAATCCCACCATACACCGTCTATTAGTATTCTTACATACTTAAGCCATGTTCTCTTTTCCTTTTTTCTTTCCTCTTCCGGTATTTTCCTTAATTTATACTGCAGCTTTCTTTCTACCCATGTCAAATCATCCTCTATTCTCTCTTGGCTTCCATATAATAACCTCTTCTTTGTCATCACCTCCCTCTTATTTTCCTATTTCTTTAGTTTCACCACTGCGATAAACTTCGGTCTTCCCTTCCTACATTTCGCATTTCCTCTATCTCTACCTTAGCATCAATCCTTTTTAGTACTTCGTCCACCCCTTCTTCGAGCTTTTCCCCTCTAATCTTATACCTTATAACTTTACTTCTTTAATTCCTCTCCCCTGTATCCCTGCTTTTCTTTATAAATCCCCATTACTTCTATCATCACTTCGCGAATTTCCTTTAGTCTTTCCTCTTTCATCGGAACTTCACTTTTATCTCCGCTTCTGTCAGTCCCCTTACTATTATCACTCTTCCCTACCAAGCTCTGCTTTTCCGCCGGCAATCTAAACATTTTTTCATATTTGACGCTCGCACCGATATCTTCCTCCTCTTGACTGTTTTCCCTCTCCCCTCTCTTCCTTTTGATAAAAGCCTTAATTGATCCTACGCTTTTTGTTCTTAATCTCTCCTTTTCTATAGTTTTCTTATAATTTCCCTTGCCTTCCTTTCCTTATCTCCTCTTTCAGCGTACTGAACACTTCCAGCTCTACATATGTTTCTTCCTCGGAGATACTCGCTCCGCTAGCCATCAATCCAATTCAAACTCTCCCGCCTTCTATGCTTCCCTACCTCTATCTACCGTCAACTGCGTCGCCTTTCTTTGTCGATAGCCAACCCTGCTACTACCAACCCGATCAACACGGTCCTCCCACCCTGTCACAAATCTCCAAACAAACTTCCACACAAATCTGTCTCAATCCTCCAAAATATCTACCTCTCCTTGTCAATCTCACAATCCCTCAATCAACCTCTCACATCCACACCCTTCTGCAGACTTCCACAATCCACTAACGTTTGCTAATAAGTCCTAAATTGTGCTATCGCAAGAAATAGAGATAAGGAACTAGATATAAGACTTCATTTAAATAGTTTTAAATAATTGTATATATAGAAAGGATAAGATTTAAGGAAAAATATAGATATAAGCGTAAAGATTGTAAGGAATGGAAGTCATGTAAACCCTTAAGGGAAACATTCTTAATAAAGAAGAAGAGTATCTTCTAAGTTTTTTGATAAAAAAAAATATTTAATGTTTATTTTATTATCTAAGGAAATGGATATTAGAATTTTAATCAAAATTATTGATATAATGTGAAAGTCAGAAGATGATTTAAAATAGATTTGCTCTATTACGTAATACTTTGAAGGGATGTAGGATCAAAATTGATCTAAAAAATGTGATACTTAATACTTGAGTGTCTCTAACACATAAGCTGTCAACAAAATGTACTGATTAATAGTTTAAATTTCTTTGCCATTGTCACAAAAGAACTGATAATTACTTGAACATTTTTCAAAATATAAAAATAACACTCCAAGACCGTTGCATCATTAAAAAAAATATATTTAAATTAATTCTGTAACTTTCTGTAATAATAGTTATCTGAAAATGACGAGTCGCTGCATAAATTAATTTCCTTATTACTCTGATTTTCATTTTCAGTTCTTAATTTTGAAGGAATCTTTCAGTTTAGTTCAGAAGTTTCCATACCGAAATTTTTAATTCAAATGTTCGTGGCGTTCATAGTATATTTTCCTTTTGATGATGATCTTGCCGGATACACGGAGAAACTGTTGATCGTAAAATTTGGCATTATAATATTGATATTTACAAAAGTTCGATGGCAATCTAGGATATAGCCGAAAAAAGAGTATTATTGCCGAAAAATTTACGAAATTTAAATCAGATCAAAATCCAAATTGAAAACCCCATTTAACGTCTAATAATCAAATTTATGCAAAATCCTGTTAAACAAAATAAGAATCCAACGACCAAACTTTAACGACAACGAATAAACGAAAACCAAAAATCCTAGTGTAATCTGAAAAAAAATAAAATAAACTAAAATTTTCGGACAAAAATGAAAAAGGGTAAAGAAAAATGAGAAGGCAGCCAACCACATCCCCTTTCTTTTCTTTTTCTTTATTTTTTTAAAATATTTTTTTTATCATCAAATTACAATAAAATAAAAATAAAAACATTTATAAATCCCTTTTATACCTGAGAATCGAATGAGGGTCAGTAGGCCAATCTGTTGTAAACACAATATAAATATCTGTCACAACTACATCAGAAATAGAGAAAGTAAAAGAAAAACAGAATTTATGAAACAGCCACGTTATGTTTAATTAATCATATTAGCATAACTTTTGTTCGACCCATCCAAATCGGTTTCTAAGTTATTAGATAACTTTCTTTGTTTTTTAATATAAAGAATTTCCATGAATTCCCTCTTTCTATCATTACTTTCACTATGCAAAATTTGAAAATTATCCCAGTCAAAGTCATGGTAAACATTAACAAATGTCTTTGTATATCTGGCAAGAACACTTTTATAACAGCGTCCTAAACGAACATCACTTTTGTGTTCCTCTATCCTAGTATTAAGAAGTCTGTCAGTTTGTCCCACGTAATTCATCTTACAGATCCTGCAAGTGATCTTATAGACAACACCACCCTTTTTAAAATTATCTATAGGAGTTTTGCAAAAATTCATCACCGAATCCATTTTAAATGGAATGCGGAAAATAGTATGAATTTTAAATTTTTTTAACATAAGTTCAATAGTTTTAGAAATTTGACCAAAAAATGGAAGAACAAGAGTATTAAACGAACTATATTCCTTCAACTCTTTTTTATTATCTACAAGCAAATTATTAATCTCTTTGCTTTTGATTTATTGAACTCTAATTGCAATATGTTGCTCAATTAAATTTTTTGGTTAATGATTCAGAAAAAGGATATTCCTAACAATATTCAAATTTCTTATGTGAAATGAATAATGGGACAAACCTAGAGCTCTGTCAACTAAGTTTTTAATTACTGCAATTTTGTTTTTAAAGGGATGAGCAGAAGGGAATTTTAAAATTCTACCTGAATATGTACCTTTTCTGTACCAATTGGTAATAGTATTACCTTCCAACCTTCCAACCCTTAATTACTTCTATATCCAAAAAACTGATTTTATAATCATGTTCTATTTCATGAGTAAATTGACGTTTCGGATAATAACTGTTGAAAATATCGATGACGATCTGTAATTTTTCCAGAGGAACACATAATAAGGTATCGTCGACAAACCGAAAATAAAAAGGCAAAACAAAATCTAATTTCCCAAAAACAAAAACCTCCAAATCTTTCATCACTAGTTCTGCCAAAATCGGAGAAATGACTGAACCTATGGGAGTACCAGGCTTCTGTCTATAGAAAGATCCATTAAATTTAAAATAAATTGACTCCATAATAAGAAATATACCTTCAATAAAATCTTTTTGACATAAAGGAGTACGGGTTTTTATATTAGTCCACCTATTTAAAACTTCCTTTTTAACAAATTCAAGAGGTATACTCGGAAACATTGCAATAACATCCAAAGAAATCATTGCATGGTCATCTGGAACCTTTTTTTAATAATACTTTTTTTGAAATTCCCAGCTATTTTTGACAATATATTTAGAAGTTGTGATAGAGTCCTTGAGAATCAAATTCAAATTTTGTTCTAAAAATTGGTTGGGATTATTGATAGTTGAAATAACTATTCCTAAGGGATAGCCATCTTTGTGAATCTTTCTCAACCCATAACATCTTGTAAGAACTATGTCTTCAGTGTTAATATCGGTCCATCTTATATCCTTTCCCAGCAGTCCTTTCTTTCTCCAATAGTCAAGCATCTTAAAAAAGTCTCTTTTTAATTTTTTTAACGGATTTTCATGTAATAATTCAAAATTATCAATATTAGAAAGCAAATTCTCCATATCCCTGATATAATTCGGGTTTTTTATGCAAACAGTAATACTGCCTTCATCAGCATTCATGCAAACCACATCAGGGTTGTTTCTAAGAAACTCTTTCGTCATCATGAAACCTTTAGAAATTCTACGATCAATATAAATGATATGCAAACTATTTTTCTCAACAAAGCTTTTTGACAAGTGTAAAACCTTCTTTCGGAAATCCTGCTGATCAAAAATAGGAATTTGGTGTATATTTGATTCAACATCTTTTACTATTTCCATCCTTTGTTTTGCCTAAGTTTTTATCACACGGTTACTAAAACCTTAACCTAATTTGAGAATATCTGTGACTGAATCAGGAATTTGAATATCTTTCAAATTAACAAACCAAGGATCTTTAACTCCTTCTTCAAAAATCCTATGTAAATTTAAATTTTTTTCTTAAACACTAGTTTGCTGATGAATTAAATTTGAAAGTTTGTTATCATGTTTTACACCGCTGCTTAAAAATCTTTGATTGAGGAGAATCTGATGCTTTAAAAGATTAATAATTTCATCTTGTTGCAAAGAAACTTCTAATTCACTTCTTATTCTTGAAATTCTTGACTTGTTTAACAGGATTTTGCATCAATTTGATTATTGGACGTTAAATGGGATTCTTAATTTGGATTTTAGTCTAATTTAAATTTTGTATATTTTGATTTAGCTGACTTGGACTGGAGGTCATTTCTATGATATTATGCTTTTTAATCAGATAAGAGTTAAACATGTTCTTGAGGTGTTCAGAAAGGTGCAATTATGGTGTGATATCAATAAGAAATTAAGAGGCAGTATTCTTCAAAAAAGGTTTTTGATTGAATGCAAAAGAAACGATGTTTTACCTAAAAAAAACTTTTTCCTGTATAACAAATTTTGAGATTTTTCTTTTCACAGTAATTTTTGTAATAGAAAATTTGAACACACTTTAAACAATTTTAAGTTTTCACTACTAAATATATTTATCAAAGATGTTTCAAACCATGTTAATTTTTTAAAGTCAAGAATTTCAAGAATAAGAAGTGAATTAGAAGTTTGTTTGCAACAAGATGAAATTATTAATCTTTTAAAGAATCAGATTCTCCTCAATCAAAGATTTTTAAGCAGCGATGTAAAACATGATAACAAACTTTCAAATTTAATTCATCAGCAAACTAGTGTTTAAGAACAAAATTTAAATTTACATAGGATTTTTGTAGAAGGAGGTAAAGATCCTTGGTTTGTTAATTTGATAGATATTCAAATTACTGATTCAGTCACAGATATTCTCAGATTAGGTCAAGGTTTATGTAACCGTGTGATAAAAACTAAGGCAAAACAAATTATGGAAATAGTAAAAGATGTTGAATCAAATATACACAAAATTCCTATTTTGGATCAGCAGGATTTCCGAAAGGAGGTTTTACACTTGTCAAAGAGCTTTTTTGAGAAAAATAGTTTGCATATCATTTATATTGATCGTAGAATTTCTAAAGGATTCATGATGACGAAAGAGTTTCTTAGAAACAACCCTGATATGGTTTGCATGAATGCTGATAAAGGCCGTATTACTGTTTGCATGAAAAAATCGAATTATATCAGGGTTATGGAGAATTTTCTTTCTAATATTGATCATTTTGAATTATTACATAAAAATCCGTTTAAAAAATTAAAAAGAGACACTTTTAAGATGCTAATATGATTAATTACATATAACGTAGCTGTTTCATGAATTCTCTTTTTCTTTTACTTTCTCTATTTCTGATGTAATTATGACAGATATTTATATTGTGTTTACAACAGATTGGCCTACTGACCCGCATTCGATTCTTAGGTATCAAAGCTAGAGCACCTGTTCGTGAGTGCTGTCAATTTCTACCACTTAAATTTTTCTTGCCTTGATAAGGGTACTGTACGAGTACTGAATCATGTAGTAATGCAAATTTGTTTATTTATGTTTTTTATTTTTATTGTATTGTAATTTGATGATAATAAAAATAAAAAAAGACGAAAGAAAGAAAAAGAGAAGGAAGGGGATGTGGTTGACTGCTTTCTCATTTTTCTTTCCTCTTTTTTTATTTTTGTCCGAAAATTTTATTTTATTTTTTTGTTTTTTTTTTCATATAGCAATAGGATTTTTGGTTTTCGTTTTTTCGTTGTGGTCTAAATTTGGTCGTTGGATTCTTATTTTGTTTAACAGGATTTTGCATCAATTATTGCCGCTGCATAGGAAGAAATACATTTTCAATTTTATTTATAAATATACTACAAACCTAATAAATGTCATTTATAGTTAGAAAAATTCATATTTTTGATAGCAGATTGAAGTTGAAAAAAGTGATATTCACAAATTAAATGATAAAACCGTAGTTGCAATAACTAGCATTTAAAATAACATAAGTTGCAAAACAGGTAAGAAAAATTACTATTTTCAATGGGAAGGTGCGATGAAAGAAAAAACAATTGAATGTAGTGCTTCGCGATTCAGTACCAAATGGCGTCATTAAACGCAGCGAATTTCATGAGGATCCCACCAGGGCTGATATCTTCTAACAAGGTTTCTTCTCTTTCAGCTTAGAATAAAATATAAATATCTAATTGTATGTTTAATGTATAAAATGTAGAGTGCGTGAAGTGAATGCGAATTTATTTTTATTTTGCTCTTTCGACCATGGAAGTTTTTCCTATTTGCTATGAGAAAAATTAGAAATGCGTAGAATGAACATAGAATGTTTTTACTATTGTGTTTTATAAACTTTATAGTCTGTCTTAGGGATTATAGTAAGTTTCTTTTGGTATAATTACAATTATTTAATCATTTTTTTATATTTAAATAGACATAATAACTTCAGACTTTAATATTCACAATAGTATTTCTTGGAATATTGACTCTATATCCTGGCTTACTATTGTCGTATTGTAAAAATAAATATATACCATCAAATTTTAGAACTGAAAGTTTTTCCGTGTATGTAGAAAAAATAAGCATAAATATTTAATTAAGTCGGGGTCATCTAAAATTTTTGACCCAGCACTAATAATTTCTCACAAGAAGTGATACGTTTCACTAGCTTAATATATAAGGACCGAAAGTCCTTACGAGGGTGGATTGATAAGTTTCCGGCCTGACCAAGAAAAACAACGTTTTTAAGAATTTTTTTTTTTATTTCTCAACATAATCTCCTCCAAGGCTGAT
>NC_046663.1:126610216-126617941 GCF_010883055.1 Belonocnema kinseyi
CAAGCTATCTAAGGATGGTACTATAGAACGCCACCTCAAGGTAGGCCTAGTGGCGCCATCTCTTAGTCAGGCCGGAAACTTATCAATCCACCCTCGTATATAAGTAATAGTGTACGTTCATCATACACTTCTCTGTCTTTTTTTTTCCGTGCGCCAGCGTTAAACACAACATCACGTAACCCCCATTTTTCGTATAGTGGTTTAGAAAGATTGAAAAAGCGTTCAGACCGAAGTGTACAACATTTTATTTCGCTTCTTTCAAAGACCTATACCAGTTTTCCTCATCCGAATCCATTACAAAATTTTATACAGCAAATCAGAAATACTGTAACTTTCTGTGTAGTTATATGAGTCTTTATTCTTACGATTTAGTACAATCAGAGATATTAGTCTGTATTTTCATAGTCACTATTCGACTTTTTCTAACCGTACCTTGATTATCCCTATATTCGTATACTTTATTGCAATTATGGATATGCGTTAAAAGAAACATTAATACCAAAAGTCTCTCCGTGTAGAGTTACTTATAATCGAAAAAATTCCATTTCTAAATAAATCTACGCAATCAGCTGCTCAGTTTGCGATAGAACATAAATTCGTCATATACTTTTTAAATCCAATTGTGAAATATTATTCGTTCATAAGATATACAAATAATACTGAATAATCGAAATTTATTTCCGTAATCAGAGTTTAAGTGAACCCAAAATCTTGACTAAATTCTCGAAAATTGAGACTAAAATTCATCTGATTTCATTTGTATTTGTGTTTTAGAGAAATATGATAGATCCAACAGTCAATAGCTACATATCAAATGAAAAGACTATCCTAAAGCATAAAATTTTAATAATTACCATAACATATAATAGTTTATGGTAATGATGATAATAATAATCATAATAATCGCTAATTTTTAGTATATGTATCTTCTAGATACAATAAATTTATCTTGCTCTTCTTTTACAAAAAAAGTTTTTTATGTAATCATGAAATTAATTTCTCAATTAAAAGGCATTAAAGTAGAATCATAGAAGCTAATAAATTCCTTTCAGCAGTATTCTAGAATTTAAGAAGCCATGATGACAGCTTTAAAATATTGCGTCATATAGATAAACATGCACGTGCTCGCATCAGCTGTTGTATCAGAGATGGGCGGAGGGTAATATTTATATGAGGGTCAATATGGGAGGGGCGTGTCCCACTTTGTTCACATAGCCTCCACCCCCATCCGGGAGTCAGTAGTCAATGACCTCGCGCCGTAGTGGAGGGGGAAGGCTCCAGTGTCTATACAGACGGCGGAGGAGTGGGGGTAGGCGGCTTTCGCTCCTCAGTTGTACCTTACTACTGGCGCGGATCATGTGAAGGGCGTCGGGGTGGGGGGGACACCCAATAATTATTCTTCCCCCTCCACTCTCAAGGGGGAGGTTATTAATAATTTTAAAGTTATTTCTTCGCTTTGAATTTTTATTATAAATGTAAATAAATATAAATAATTTGAATATACATCAAAATTTGTTTTGAAATCTTTTAAAACATCTTGTGAAACTATATTTTTTTTACTAAAAATCAATTTAAATTTTCCCAGGTACCTTAAAAAAATTTTCTTATTAAGAAACCTTTTAAAATACCTAAAAAGGTACCAAATTTTATTTTGAAATCTTTTCCAGTCTACATTTACTTTTTAATTTTTTGGAATCTACAAATTTTACATCATTTTAAAAATGTTTGTAAAACTTTTAAATATCTTTTAAAATGATTCGAATTTTCCCTAAAACTTTCAATACATCCCGGGAAATTAAAAGAATTTACCTAAAAATCTTCCAAATTTTTATTTTTACAGTTTTTGAAATCTTTTAAAATATTCTCTGAAAAATAACTTTTCAAAATGAAAAATAATTTTTTTTTAAAACCTATCAAAGTGCTTAAAAAACATCTACATTTTTTGTTTGAAATTTTAAAAAATCTACGTTTTGTTTGAAATTTGTTAACATATTTTCAAGTTTAAAATTATTTTTTGACTTGTTCAGAACTTCTAAATATCTCTTACACTTATTCCAATTTTTTTCAATGGCTGTAGCTGGATAAGCCTGGTCTGGATGCCCTTACTCGGATGTGATCCATATTGCAGGGATAAGTGGCTCGCCATATGAGATAAATTTACCCGAAGTCTTAACTTGACAAAAATTTTGTTGCAAAAGTTATAAACAAATTTCGAAACTTAAAAAATCTAATTTTCTTGAAAACGGCTTGATCGATTCTGATGCTTGGAATATATGTTGTAGAGAGTACTGAAGAAGTTTTGAAAAAATTCAAGAACTAGTGATATTCACCTGTATTACACTGTTAGAAAATTCTTGTAACTGAAATTTAAGGTGTATGCGCGCAGAAAGTCAAATTAATTTACGTGTAACTGAAAATTAATGAAGATAACTGAAAAAAGAACTTTTATAAATTTACGCTTTACAATATCAATATTTACATTATTTTCATATTTATAATAGATGTATGTGTATGTGGAGAAGAAGAACAAGTTATATAATGCAAACTATAGTTCAGTATAGCCATAAAAAAGAATTGTAGTCATTTTTCTTTCATTTTTGAGGCAATTTCTTTCCCACATTTTGAATAGTACGCGCTGGAAGTACTGGTCACGTGACACAAAGTATATCTGGAGCAAACGAACTCCACTAAGCTCGTTACGACCAAGATATTAGGTCCTAGATACGGCATGAGATTAGTTGCACCACATACCGGTAGTGAGCGCGGCGGGCAAGTTTGTGGTCCTGCATATATATATTGCTCTTAGTTCGGCCACATACTTGTAGAGGCGCGATATGTAGGGATTGGTTCCGCCACATGTTTGTAGAGGCGCGACAGGCAGCTAGATATTTGGTCGCGCCAAATTATAGTGCATTTGAAATCCAAAATGGTAATAATCTAATTTTACTTTATAAGTGAATGGAAAAATAATTTTAATTGAGTAGAAAAGGTCTTAAAGGAATTCGAAAACTCTAAAGACTTTTTGAAATCAAAATTATGCCCAAAATGTAGCAAAGATATTCGTATAAAATAGTAATAACAAGTTTGAATTAAAAAGTTTATTTTTTATTTAAGTTATAATTTTTTTGGAAATTAGTAGAAAAGTGAATTTGAAGATACAGTTAAGTTTTATTTAAATATAAATAAACTAAAAAAGCTGTCTGGTTAAATCAACCAGAATTGTGGTTGAATATGTCCTTACTATTTTTTTCTGGTTGAAGAAATAAAAATTGTGAAAAGAAATTTCCTTATAAAAAATTATACAAAAAATTTTTTCCTAAATTTCCTTAAAGACCTAGACAAATGTCTTCTGAAATGTTGTATTTTTTAAATATTAGTGAATTAAGAGGTATATGAGTTTTTTAACAGCTGTAAAGTGTAAGAAGCATTTTCGAAAATTAAAGGAAATTACGGCTTGCTTCTACAGTTTAGCTAAGGCCATGTTATAAATATGAACCATTTTTTGTTACAAATTGAAATAAGAAGTAACTCAATCTTACAAAAAAAGTATGCCTAATTTTTTTTTATTATCATTTAATACCAAAACTTGACATAAAAATTGCCATAATTTTCGTCTTTTTGTTGTTTTAATACATGAGATAATAACATTTTTTAAACCGCAACCATGAAAATAATATAAACCAATGCTACAAATTCACAGAACTATTATGTACTTTAATAGTCTATATTTTTTAAAAGAATTTGACGCTGTTTTTATTTTATTTTATTTTTAATAAATATATAAGTTTCCTTAGTTTTTTATTTAGTTTCCCTTAATTATTTCCTTTATTTCTTTGTTTTGTATTTATTGAGAAAAATAAGTTGAAGCTTTAAAATGTTCTCCACCGGTCATGTATAGAAAACTATACTTTCCAGCTGGTCGATTAAGCTTTTGTTTGCATTTACTCGTTTAACTGTTTGCATATTTAATTCCATTAAAAATTTTTGATTTTGCTAGAATAATTATTTTAAATTTTTCCCTTTAATAAAAAACTTGCTTTTTTAAATTTGTCCGTAAATAAATTTATTTTCTAATAATTAAAATATTGGATTAACTTTCAGTTTCTTTTATAAAATTTTAAAGGCTTATGCATTATAAATTAATTACCTCATTAAAAAAAAGGTTCTTTTAAGAAAAATAACAACAATCATGCAAGAAACCCCACTTTTTATTTGAAAAAGATATTAACAATGTTTATTTCTTGCATAATTAAAAAGAAATTAGGAAGGAATTTCATATTTGAATAAAATTATGAATCGAACCAAAAAATACATGATCTGGCACTTTTTTGTCAGACTTATTTTTTCAAAAATTGTATACTCCTTTTCAAAGATCTTGATTGAAAACCGAAGTTTAATTCCGCTCTATTGTATTAGTCATAACTTTTTTCTAACTGCAATTCGTAACACAGTAGACAATTAGACATAATGTAAAAATTACAATGAACATGACACGTCAAAACTGTCATCTAGGTACTTGAAATTAAAGTGAATATTTATTCCTGACAATATTAAAACTTCCATTTTAATATTGAGTTTATTAAATTAAAAAGGAAGATATGTTAAAATTATTTACGCCTAGCGTTTTAATGCCTAAAGCTTCTTGTTCTTCAAAAATCAATATATTCCAATCAAGATTTTTTTCTTACTTCTTAAATCTTGTAAACAAAAACAAATGTTTTCATTTAATAAATAAGTGACGAAATTTTGTTATCAAATAATATTTTTCCGTGTGATAAGCTGTGATTATTTCTGCCGTCTTGGAGAAAAAAGTTACTCTCTAAAGGTTGACGGAAGGGTCATTTTCGCGTTGCAGCGTATACGTAAAGAAGACTCACGTCAAAACGAAGATAGTGAGTTTCTTCACGCAAACAGCAGATTTGGCTTAACCCATTTTTCCCTCTCGACGGATTGTTCATCTTGGCGCGCGGGGTATTTCCCAAATTAATTTTTTACGCAAAAAAAGTCGTGTCTACTAAAATGTAATATATTTTTTTCGATGACTCAAATTAAACGAAAAGGTTTGAAAGTGTAAAATTAAAAATGTAAAGCATTCAACAAATTCTGAATTTAAGAATCAAATCCTAAACAATTAAAAATTTTAAAATTGAAATTCAATTTGGTTTTTAATATAAGGGTTTAATATCGTAAAATTGACAACTGAAAGCCTTCTAACTTGATTGGGCTTAAATTAATGGGCTCCCAAATCTGATAACACCCCATTACAAACATTTAGAATTCTGCATTTCAATTTTCAATTCAGAACTTTCTAAATTAAATAATTTAAATTTATCAGATTATACTTAAGGCATATTCAAAATTTTTAAAATATTAATGCTTGCTTTTTTACATTCTCATCATTTATGATTGACAAAGTATTAGAATTGTCGGAAATTTGACATCACACTTTTTCAACGGATCTCCACGTTTCGAGACCCCCTGAATCCGAAAATCAGGTTTTCACGATAGTGTCTGTCTGTCTGTCCGTCCGGCCGGCCGTCCGTCCGTAAACACGATAACTCTCGAAAAAATGAACGAATCAAATTCATCTTTGGCACACTTTTTTAGGTCCTAAAAGAAAGGACGAGTTCGTGAACCAGCCATTTTTTATAAAAATTCAAAAAGTGAGCGCATTTTGAAAAATTTTGAGACAACTTTTTTCTGAATTTTAAAATTCTATGTACGGATATTCATAGTATTCAAAAGAACAAACAATTTATTCTAATGACTTTTTTCGATAAAAAAAATTCTCAGAGTTATAGCGTTTTCAATTTTTTTTTAATAAACCGAAAATCAACATTTAAAGCCGAAAAACGCACGATATGAAAAAAAGTCAAAAGAAGAAAAACATTTCTTTTTAAAAGCCCTACAAGATTATCAGAACCAATTTTTTGGATTTTGTTCAAAAATCTAAAATTCAAATTTTGATTGCACAAAAATAATCGAAAATAAAAAAATCCATTTTGTGGACAAATTATGTAGGATACGAAAAAAGATTTGTTTTATTTGTGAAAAATAACGTTGAAAAAAAAATAAAATAAAAAAATGTATGGAAAAACGACGAACGTTACGAGAAAAAAATTTAACAAAACCTGTTTACAAATATCTGTCGGAAATCGAGCGCGCAGCGCGAGTGTCACGATGAGAATGTGTACCTCAAAGCCTACAGAGCTTTGAGAAACTTAATATTTGACTATACTTAATTAAGTAGACAATTCAGAATATGAAGACGCACATAAATACTGCCATCTAAAAGAGATCTTTTTGATAAAGTTTTTTTCAAGCATTCCAAATGCAAAGAATAAATATCCGAGCGCGAAGCGCGAGATTCGACCGTCGCGCGCTCTAGGCGTGCTCAAACTTATAAAATTACTCAATTTGAATGTTTTAAATAGAAAATATATTAAAACCTTTCAATTTAAAATTCCTCTCCTTATAAAAAGTTTTCGATTTCAAAGGCTTTACATTAATTCCAATTTTTCACGAGGTTTGACATCGAATAATCTGCTTATTGCAGCTTTAGATTATTTATATCCTAAAGCTGAAAAAATTTATTGCCGAATCATAAGTGATTTCATTTAAAACGTTTAGAATTAAATAATTTGAATTGACAGGTTATACTCGAAGAATATTCGAAATTTTTAAAATACTGAAATTTTGAATTTTAAATTTATAAACAAGTTTCTTTCAATAATTATTATTTTATTCTTACGCTTCTAAAAGAAAATAATTACACTGTAATTTTAATTGTTTTCATTTCAAATTTCTCTCATTTAAAGCCTTTTAATTTCAAAGACTTTGAAATTATAATCCAATTTTCGAAACTGAATAATTTTGATTGGAATAATTATTTAATTGCTAACATACTTATAATTTAAAATAAAATTGTGGGATAGTAAAGTATTTCCATGCAAAATAGTTATGCTGAAGTTTAAACGCTTTCTTTTATATTTTGACATTATCGACTTCTGAAAAGTTTCAAACCAAAAACTTTAAAACTATGAGTCCTAATTACTTTCCTGAGTTTTTTGTTGAATTTAACTAATTATTATAAAAATTAGGGAATTTTTTAAAATTTCTCTAGCTTATTTGAATGCTCTCCATTGTTGAAGCCAAGAAAAAACCCACATACATCTGTATTCAATTCAATTATATATAAAATTTCACGACAGTTTCATTTTTATTGAAATAAATTGTACTTAAATTTAACACCATTTAACACCATTCAACATATACAATTTTAACTGAAATTTACTTAAATTCAACTAAATTTTACTTAAATTTTGAATTTAACTAACATGTATTCACTTTTTGTAATGATCTAAATTGTATTCAATCTTTAAATTTAGTTTTACAAAATAATTTTTAAAATTGCACTACAATAAATCTTAAAGTACGAATAGAATTGTTTTAAAACTTGTGTAGTTAATATCTAGAAAATTTCTCTTTGAAAAGAAACAAGACGAGAAATTAATTTATCTAAACTTTATTTAATTCTTAAATTCACCTAAATTTAATTAAAATGTTGAATTTAGCTAAATTTTATTTAAATTTTAAGTTCAACTAAATTTTATTTAATTAGGAATTTAAATACAGTCTGTCAAGTTAAAGCGTGGGTGGCTTTACTCGCAGTCGGTAAGGTGTATCGACATGATTTTGGTGTCAAAATATTAAGAAGAGCTCCCT
>NC_046663.1:126618041-126640878 GCF_010883055.1 Belonocnema kinseyi
TTCGTCGGATTTGGAGGTCTCTGCCGAGAGAGTACGCGGAAAAACTCGACGAAAGCATGCCTTCGAGGTGCCAGGCCATCATCGACTCCGGCGGTGATTGGAAAAAATACTAACAGAAAAGCATTTTGCTCGACACCTTGAAATGTAATTCCATGTAGAAACATGCGTTTAAATAAAATATTTTACCAAAAAAGTTACCCACGCTTTAACTTGACAGACTGTAAATTTCATTAAATTTTTTAATTTATCTTAATTTCATTTAAATTTTAAGTTTAGTTTTTAAAAATAATTTTAGAAATTTAACTAAAATTCTAAAGTACGAAAAGAATTTTTCTACATTTATTTATTGTCTCGAAAATTTAAAATAATGATAAATAGAATATTTGTAGGCTCTCTTTAATTTTAATATAATTAGGTAAATCAGTGTTCATAACATTTTTAGCGTGCAGGCCGTACAGAGCCAGCCAACCGACTCAACTATAGCAAAGATTGCTATAGTGATGGCGAGGGCGAACGCGAGAAAGAGAAAATCACGTTCAGACTTCAGTTTGGAATTCAACAACTTTCGATGTGCGCCCAGGCCCCAGCACGTCCGCTGACGTGCTTGGAGGACGCGGTTGCCATAGAAACGGTGAAAAGTTGAAGAGGGCAGCACCTCGATATAGACGAAAATGTAGTTAGACATATATATCGTCCGTCCCCACCACTGACCCATGCCATATCGAGGACCTAATATCTTTGGTAGAGACCAAGGCTGAATAATTGATATTGTCAACACAGAATACTTACCTATTATCTATTTCGGACGAGGGAAACGAGGAATCTGAAAATCCTCTTGATTCCCTCTTGTTTTTCTCATCAGAAAGTAACGATAGGATTTTTTAGGTTAAAAATTCATATTTCTTTGTTAAAAATTTCATTATTTGGTTTAAAATCGAATTATTTTGTTAAAAATAAATCTTTTTATCGTAGTTAAGACTAATGTGCATTACTGTAGTACTAATCTGAATTGGTAAAGATTTAATATTCGGTTGAAAATTGACGTATTTTGTGAAGGGTGGCCGCTGACTGGCAAACTGGGAATTTTTGAGACCGGAAAGAACCGGGAAATTACCGTGAATATATTTTTTGACCGGGAATTTTACAAACTTGTTTAAAGAAAGAATCCTTTCAACTTTTATTTAAACCGTTTTTTTTTAAATTAGTTTAATTTTTATCTTTTTCAATCATGATATCCTTCAGTTTCGAATGCCTAATTCAACAAACTTTCACTTTGAAAATTTTCCATGTTAGATTATTTATTTTCAAGCTTTAAAATCTAAGATTTTCGATCAAAACATTTTTAGTTAATCAACTCTGAAAATAAGTAAATACATTTTTTTCAATTAGAATTATACTTTAAGATTTAAAAAGTAAATACTAATAATTGATTGAACATGACGATTCGGAATCAGATTAGAATTTTAGAATGTCCAGATTTTAACGTTAAAAGTCAAACTGTTCTAATTAAAAAGTCTTAATAATTAAAAAAACGTGAACGCTATATTGAAACTTTATAAACTATTTTATTTTACTTTATATTTAGAAATATCTGATTGTTGATTTGAAATCAGTAATTATACATTAAATATTAAAAACTAAAAAGAGCCTAAACTTTCAATGTTAGAATTTAAATTGTTCCATTTAACCAAATTCAATTTGCAAGTTAAATTGTTGAATTTCAGTGTATAAATAACAGTTGAACACCTTTGATTGTTATAAAAAATTGGAGTAAGTTGTAGAGATATTTAAAGAATAAAAAACGTTTTCTAAGGAAATTTAAAATGCTTTTTTGTTGAAATAAACTACTCTTAAGAGAATATTTAAGAAGATTTATAAAGATTTGCATAATTTTCAAAAATCTATGTGAAAGATTTTAAGAAGATTTCTTTAATTTGGCAGAATTAAAAAAAAATTGAACAAAATGTAAAACAGCATGTAGATGTTTCGAGATTTAGAAATAAAATTTCCTAGCATTTGATTGATTTTTAAACTATTTAAAATAAAATTAATTTAACTGAAATTTTAACAGGGAACTTTCAATTTCTTACAAGTCTATATTGGAACTGAAATTTATCCAGATTGAGAATAATTATCGAAAAATATCGAAAATAAAAAAAATTCTCAATTGGAACATGAAATTTTTTCAAAGAATTCTAATTCTGAGTTAAGGCAGGTAGTTTTCAAATTTCAACCAATTCTGAGTTGAAACTGGTATTTATCTAAACGAATTATAAATTGTCTGGAAAATGGGAATATAAAAATTTACATTTATTCCGAGCTGGTAGAGGAAATGTTAAAAAAAAATTAATTCTAGTTCTAAGTTGAAACTGAATATTTTTGAAAAAAATCATTATTATGAATAGGAACAGGGATTTTGTCGAAAAGAATTATAATTGGGGGTTTAAACAGGGAATTTTCCATTTTTAACCAATTCTAAGCCGAAATTAGAAAATTGCTTAAAATGGTGCTATTTTAAAGATTTTTAAATTCATTCATTGATTCTTCAATTTAGATCATTACGCATGATGATGTCGATTAAAATTTTTGGAACTGAATCTTTGAACTTTGGATGGAAAAATGAATTTTTGAAACAAAATTATAATTCTGGGTTGAAAGGAGGTATCTTTGAAATATTTAAAGTATGAATTGAAACAAGGAATTTGATAGAAAATCGAATTCTCACAATTGTTGGAAATGGATAATTTTCGAAAAGAATTAAAATTCTGGATTTGAACAGGCACTTTTTCGAAAAGAATTAAAATTGGGGATCTTAACAGGGAATTTTCAATTTTCAACCTATTTTGAGCTGAAATTAGAATTTGAAATTGCTTTAAATGGTACAATTCCACGTGTCCAAATGATAAGGTGCCATCTCGGCAGAGCCAAACAAAAAGGTTCCCTACTTCAGAGGGCGTTGGTGTTTCCAATACTAGTTATATGGGATTTTTAAGATTCCGTGTTTCGCCACCCAAAATGGCACCTCGTCATTTGGACACGTCGAATTGGGAAAGTTTTTAAATTTATTGATTATTTATTTTAGAACATTAAAAATAATAATCTCGATTTAAATTTTTTAATTTGAATCCTTGAACTGTACAGTTTATGAAAGTTAAAAATGTTTTATTTAACAGTTTAACTGTATTTAATTAGAAAATTTTCAGATGAAAAGTGTTAGCACCTTCGATTTTTTACTTGTGAAGTATTGATCATTTGAATACAAAATTGTTGAATGAAACAACTTTTAAACTTTAATTCTCCAAGTTTAAAATTCAAAAGTTTCACTTTGAGTGCTTTCATTTGCAATTCATTTTTTATTACATCGAATGGAATAATTTTTAAATTTAATGTTTGATTTTTTAAATATCATTTTCCGTGAAAAATACTTGGTAACTGGGAAACAACCGGGAAATGACCGGGTATTTTTCCTTTAAATAAAAAGGCTACCCTGTTTGTTGAAAAACTTGTTTTTTGGTATAAAATCAAAATATTTTGGGTTAAAATGGAACTGGTTGAAACTCAATCTGTTTTAGTTGATAATTCAAGTATAGCCTACGATACTGGAGCAAGACTCGGCGTCGCTTATTTGTCCAAATTTTCGCCCGTGAAATTCCATACTCCGGAAAATCCAACCTTTGTAATTTTTCATATCGTCCATTTAATTTCAGCCGCCAGTGACTTCTATATTTGAAATAAAAATAAAATTTTTGAGGTTAGAATTTCACATGTTTTAAAAATTTTGTTTCCATAGCGACTAAAAATCGAATTTTTAAACTTTTTACCAAAGTAAGAACAGTTCTCGAAATATGTGAATGCTGAATGATGGTAAAAAATTTTTTATGCAAGAAAAAATTATTCTGTTTTCAAAAACAAATGTTTTTTTTAAGAATCTTAATGCAATTAACTCATTTTCGGAAAAATTCTGGTCATCTAGTTCTATATTACCAGCCTACATACAGACTTTTACAAACATTAATTTTTAAAGTAATCTAAATTTTTATTGTGACTTTATTGTTCATAAATTTTATTGTTCATAAATCTTGTTTGCCATATCTCGAGGTAACAATTTGCGAATACCTCGAACTAAGAAGAACACTTTTCCCAAATCAGAAACTTCGGCCGAAGCACCATTACGTACGTCATTATGCCGAGTTAATTCTACAGTTTGGTCCTTTAATCAAAGTTTGGACAATGCGGTTTGAGAGCAAACACAGATTTTTTAAGCGAGCGATCCGATAAATGCTCAACTTTATCAACGTCACAAAGTCACTGACTGAAAAGCACGAACTCTTTCAGAGTTACCTGCTATTAGGAGCTGGTACTCGATTTGAAATTGAGACGGATGATGCTAATGATTTTGAAATCAACCTTCACAGCGAAAATATTCAAACTGCTATAAGGCTAGCCAACTTACCAGGGGATATTGAAGAATGCAGAAATGTTATAATAAACGGTACGACCTACAAGAAGGGATGCGCTTTGGTAATTGGCCAAGAGGGATATCAATATAACGTGGTTATATTAAAAATATGCATGTTCCTCCTTTGTGAAGACAACAAAGTTTTTGCTGCTTTCGAGATTCTGGAAAATGAATTTATTCCTCACCTACGTTGTTTTAAATAAGGTCGGACCATAAGGTACAAATGCCATCCATTGAATCTTGTGTTGGATTATAAACCCTTGCATGTTTATAAGTTGGGACATATGCAATGTGTGAAGCCGAAATATGGATTCGTTACTCATTCCTCATAACTTTTCTTCAGTGTTCTGAAAGGCTCCAATTAGAAGAATGGATGAAAGAGTTGGAGTGTTCTAGAGGAGCGAATGAGAGAGAATGGAAGAATGCATGTGAAAAAAGGCAAATGGAGGTAAAAAAAGTGAAAGAAAAAGGAAACGGAAGTCGCTTAGATTAGAAGCGTAAAGATTGTAAGTATGGTAAAAGTTATGTAAACTAAGACGCATTTGCGTTCCTATGCTCTCTCTCTCTCTCTCTGACTTGCACTCTTGCTTTTATTCGCTCGCTTACTCGTTTGCTAATAAGTCCTAAATTACGCTATCGCAGGAAATAGAGATAAGGAACTATATATAAGACTCTATGTAAATAATTGTAAATAATTGTATATATAGAAAGGAGAAGATTGTAAATAATATAGAGATAAGCGGAAAGATGAAAGTCATGTTAACCCTTAGGGGACACATTATGAATAAAGAAGAACTAAATCAACCAATGTACATTGTAATTTAAGAATATATTGATATTTTGAGTCAGAATGGCACAGTTTTGAGTACTCGAAATTGTAAAACTTTGAGCTTAAAATATACATTTTTTAATATTTTAACCTCAAACTCTGTCCATACGTTTGCCATTTAATATTTCAAATGTTATTACTCAAAAATGATGTAATTTTGAATGTATTTTTTTAATATTAGCTAATATTTGCGCTTGTAGAATAAGTACACTTCAAACTATAGGTGGCTTTCGATTTGCATTTGTAAACTATCGGACTCCTAAACTTAAAATTGAGGAATTATTGCTTTTTTTATTTGAAATATTGCAAATTCAGAAAATGTTCGCCTGGAATATGTAAATTTATAATTCGTTTCTTGAAATACTTAGAAATACCAAATTTTCACTTTCAAAGTCTTCAATTTATTCACAGTTGAGTTGCCAGATCATTCAAAAAGAATCGTTGTAAAATCTGACAGTGTATCAGCAATAATGAGTAATGCCATAAGAAGGTTTAATCTCCCTGACAATTTTTATAAGGCATGAATTCAGTTCAATAATTGTGATGTAAGTTTTTTGCATGTGATGTTAATTGAACAAGCAACAGGAAGAAGCGGTGTATACAAATAATAAAATCTTATTTATAATCATACTCAACCTAGATTGTGGAGTTCAGCAGTAGAACAGAAATCGAAGATGATGAAGTTTTATTGAAATTGTGGAGGAATCGCGTGGAAATAAAAAAAGAAGATACTCTTATCTTAAAAATAATTCCAGAAGATTTTGTTGGTCCCTCGTTTTCAGAATCAAGATTTCGTGACGATCCACTAACAGTGAACAACCTGAATTTTGCGATTGAAACTGGTAACGTTTTCTGATTTTAATCAATTTCGGAGTTTCTTCCACATCCGGCTCTGAAAATCAAAGATCAAAGAAAAAATTTGTTTTGAATTTCCAAGAAGGTGTATGGAACAAAGTTTCTGAGTCAGTACGCACATCTTGCGAAAAGGGGCAACGTCTAAAGAATTCCAGGAAAAAAGAAATCGTCTGAATAATTGCTGACTACATGATAAATGAGCTCGTTGGTTCAGAAGAATCGAGACGATTTACAGCCATGAAATTTGCAACAATAATTTGCAATAAATATCCGGACACATTTATTGACATAATTGGCAATGAAAAATGAGGCGATGGAATAGAAACTCTTCGAAGTAAAATTTGTAACTATGTACAGTATAAGATAACCGCAACGAAGGAACAAACAACCGTCAACAAATCTAGATAGTGATGATGAAGAACAGGAGACTCGAGAACAAGAAGAGTCGATTTCACGACGTCAAGATTCGTATGGTTGTGTAGATTATGCTCCACCGTCAGTTGAAAGTTCAGAGATGCTGGAAGAGAAACGGCTCCGTTTGGTAGAATTATTTAGTTATGTTGCTGATAGCAGGCATGTAAAGGAAATCAGTGATTTAATACCGTACTCAAAGGGGTATCATTATTGCCCAAGACAGAAATTTGGCAGTTATCTTAACTGAATGGCCATTTTTAAAAATAGCTGAATTTTTAATTCAACACGCATCGAGGCTGTTGTGAAAAAGGTCTGTGGCGCTTGGAATGATTCCTTAGAAAAAATTGTAAGTCGATTAGACTATTCTTTAAAATTCCTGCCAGCATGTCGGAACATGAAGAAATAAACCGAATCTTTGCTGACGTTAAAAAGTACTTGGACATCAGAAAGGATAAAATACCAAAAATCTTAATCGTATTTCCACTACTGCTTTTGTAATTCCAAGAAAAAGAAAGCTTCTCATATAAAGTTGTTCCAGTGAGTGCAGTTTAAAGAAAAATATTAACTTATTAAGTTAATTTATTCAGGACACGAAATCTTATGTTTTATTTACATTTTAACAGATCGACCAAACTGACACAGAAGTCCTAAACAGTCCTGAAACCAATTATCCTCTTCTGATCATAAGAGGTATTGATATTTTGTTGTATTTTCAAATTACTTTAAAAAATGACCATTTGTTCCTTTTAGCTGTAAATTTATTCAGTTCATGATAATTCTGGAAATTATATATTTATCTTGTAGAGATTACTAAACTTTGAATAATGCTATTTTTTAATTACTCTTTTGCAGGGACATCTCTTTACGATGCAACTGCAACTTTCACAGTTGTATTTGAAAGGAAGATTTTAATCTTTTGCAACGACGCATTGCAAGGAAGTTTACAAAATTTTTGATTCAGGGTTGCGTAAAAAATAAAAATTTTTAAATGTCCATAAATTTGGTACTTTAGAGTCGGGAAAATTAAGGAATAACAATAAAATAATAATTAGTTTTTATGTTAAATATATAGAAATGGCTAACAATTGAGTTATTATTAATCATAATAAAAATTGCAATTGTATCTTTTTGGTTAGAAATTTACTTATTTTCTCAAAAATTCGTCTTTTTCGTTTGAAGATCCTGCAGTACTGGTGGAAAATCCAAATGTTCCGTGAAAATTAGTCTTTTCGGCTTAAAAACTGAACAAATTTGTTATATTTTGTTGAAATTAATCTACCGTATTTTACATTTAATTAAAATCTTGTTTCATTATTATATCAACTATTACATTTTTTATTAATAAATCATCTTTTTAGCCAGAAAAATTGAACTATTTTGTTAAATTTGAACTACTGTCTTGAACATACATTTTATTGTTAAAGATTTTAATATAATTAGAAACTTTGTCTTTTTTAAATAAAAATCTATTTTTTGTTTACTTTTTGCCACATTATTGTTACTTTTGGTTTACTTTTTTGACACTATTTTACTATTTTTAAAGTTTGAGCAGTTCCGAGCCCTGTTAATTTAAATATATCACTTTAATCATATATGAAAAGAGAAATATTACTTATTACTAAATATAAAAAATATAATATTCATCATGTATTTCAGATTCTTCTTGAAAATCCATCCAAAAATGGGATCAAAAAGAGCGGAGAAAAAGAAACGTCGTCAGAGGCCGTTCGATACGACAGTTTTTAATTTAGCACAGGCTCTTTCTCACTTTTCTGATGAATTTAGAATCCTTAAGTAAGTCGTTTTACATGAATACTTATTATTTATTAAGATATTTATTTAAATTTTTTGAATTAAATTTATAAAAAATTTGTATTTTTGTAATAAATATCTATGTTTGTGGTAAATAGTAAGACATAAAAAATACGGCTATTCGTACGAAATTTCGGTACACATAGCCACGGCCTCTTTATTATTATGTTATAACATTATTGTGCAATAAAATAATATTTTTAATTCCAGATTTTATTTTAAGACTTAAATATCGCAATACAAAATCTTGCACTGAATAACAAACGTATTAGTAGGGCCAAGTATAATTCATCAGTATACAGTTTCTACGAATTTCTTATTAGATGCTGTAATTATACTAAAACTTGTATTAGTTCAGCAATCCAATAATTTACATTAGCTAGTAAATTGTTATAGAAAGTTTTTACTAATAAAGTAGTTGACCCAATCGCACTTAGCATTTTTCGGTGTATGTTAACATTTTTTTAATATTTTGGATTATTACACGTAATGATTTTAAAACACTGTATTTATACACTAATATTTAATTACACGCAATTTAAAAAATTATCACTCATAGGGTAAAAGCGCCAGTTGCTGGCACCACCTCTAATTTTTTGCTCTTACCCTGTCTAACTGAACATTAAAGCACATGCATGAAAATTAAAGTCAATGTATTGGAAGTTTCTTCCATGCATGTAACTGAAAATTGAAGTACATGCATTAAAATTAAAGTCAATGTATTGGAAGTTTCTTCCATGCATGTAACTGAAAATTAAAGTACATGCATTAAAATTAAAGTCTATGTATTGTAAGTTTCTTCCATTCATGCAACTGAAAATTAAAGTACATGCAATAAAATTAACGTGCATCTATTGAAAGTTTTTTCCACTCATGTAACTGGAATTTAATGAACGCGTAAATTAAATTTAAGATACCTGTAACTAACTTTTCAATTCAATATATTTGAAATTATATGTACATGAGTGGAAAAAACTTCCAATACATGTGCATTAAAATTCAGTCCGATTTTTTAGCAGTATAATAACCTAATGAAACTTATATACAATATATACACACAAGATGCCCAATATTTGCATATATATATATGATTCATATGCACAAAACATATGTATATTAATTGAAAGCTGAGATCCTCAGTGATTTATTCACGAAACAGAATATTTATTCTGTCATCGAAGAAAATAGTGACAAAGACTAATCCGCAGCTTTAAAATAAGATACGTATGCTTTGTGTATATGAAGTGTATATATGTAAATTGTTGGGTATCGTGTATGCACTCGTATAGATTGTATATATGTGTTATTAAATTATTAAAACAGGATGTATATAGTTGTAAATAGTGTAAATAAAGTAAGGAACTCTCTGGAGTGGAAACCTCTCTAGGGCGGACACCCCTCCTGAGCGGACAGAAAGTCGTTTACCGTGAGTGTCCATTATGGAGAGGTTTCACTTTGATAAATTCAATACATTTTTCAAACAAATTTAACGAAAAATGCATTAATCAGTTATTTGTCGACATAAAAATTCGTTTTTCGATGGCAACTTTCTAAATTAGGAACTTCATGATAATTTAATTAAAATTTATAATTTTTTGATCAATTTTATGATTTTTTAAATAAAATTTAATAAACAATTACGTTATTGGGGCATTTGTTTAGCGAAAAAATTCTTTTTTCTTACTTTATACTTTTTCCTTGGGGTCTTCATAATAAATTTATCAAGATTCATGAATAGTTGATAAATTTTATGAATTTTTAAAATAAATTTGAGAAACAAATGCATTATTCGAATATCTGTCGTGGGGAATTTTTTATGTCAGTCTCTTTAATTCGGAACTTTATTATAATTTCATTAACACTCACACTTAGTTGATAAATTCTATAATGTTCTAAACAAATTTAATAAGCATTTTCATTATTTGGGTATTTGACAACGAAAAAGTTGTCGAAAATATTGGAAAAGTCGAAAAATGCGTAATTAATACATTTGTCTAATAAATTTATTTATAATATCAACAATAATAATCCAACGAAGAAATTTCTTCAGCATTATATTGTTTTTATCCAAATTACTTGCAATAAAATTAAAAAAAACGTAAACTTATGGAAAATCGTAGAAAAATTCTTTGAACAAATAATTACACAGCCACACAAAAAAAAGTGTGCGGATCGGGTAACAAGACATACGTATTCCTATGGATTTTGGGAAGCTGAATTCAAATTCGGTATCAAAAATCACCCATCATGTCATGGTTGAGCCATAACTTCAAAAAATTACGAAAAATCATGCACTGAGGCAAACAATACCTGACCTAACCTAACCAATTACGCTGGCAACCCTGTTCTTGCGTACTTTCATATTTTGACATTAATAGCAATAAATGTCTGGAGTTTCGTAACCGCTTGTTGCTAGCATTATTCGCCTGTGTCTGTAACCAGGGCACGTCCACGTGGTGACGGTGGGCAACGGATCCACATTGGCTGAGACCCTGGGTAAACGGCGTTCATACCGTCATGGCAGACCCAGGTAAAAAGTGTATTACGTTGCAGAGAAAAACCCCAGTATTGGCGTCTGGTCAGGGTGGGAAAGCGGGCTCTCCGACGTCGTCATCATGCAAACGTAGCTCTTCATCAATGGATCACGTGGTTGGTGTAGAGTCTCATGCTACAAGGAAAAAAACCGCGAGCATTTCTCAATCGCATGCCTGCAAAAATAGCTCAGATTCATTCTGTTACATTTGCAGTAAATATGAAGTGAGCAGTTTGCGAAAATCAATCGACGAGGAAGTGAAAAGTCTTTACGAAAAGTGTTTTGACCATAAATTGCTGCACCAAGAAACAAAATGGGTTCTTCACGTCATTTGAAATTACAAAAATAAAAATAACATTTCGTACGTGATCGAACAGAAAATAGTTCTGGTGATTCCGATGAAATTGACGAAAAAGATGACGAATATGGCGTGCATAAAATGAAATTGAAGCTTTCAATATTAGTGTCGCAACTAGAACTGAATGATTCTGTTAGAGATCTTGGATTACCGAAAGACGGCGCTGAATTTGCCGCTTCATTTCTAAAAAGAAGAAATCTTCTAGAGCCAAAGACAAAAGTTTCATTCTATCGCGACAGAGACAAAGAATTCAGAAAGTTTTTCGTTAAAGACGAAGAGACGTCTTTAATGTACTGCACTGACGTTAACGGACTAATGAACCACTCGAAGAAAAATGTGTACAGAGATGAAGAATGGCGACTTTTCATTGATTCGTCAAAACGCAGCATTAAGGCTGTTTTACTGCATAACACGAATACTTACGCTCCTATCCCTATAGCTCACTCAACGGTCATCAAAGAAGAATATAACAATGTTAAAATGCTTCTTGAAAAATTTAATTACACGATTCACAAATGGCAAATATGTGGTGATCTCAAAATCATAACAATGATATTAGGCCAACAATCGGGTTTCACGAGAGAGCCATGCTTTATATGCCTGTGGAATAGCAGAGATTGAGCCAATTATTACAGAAAAAAAACATTGGCCTTTAAGAGATTCATTCGAACCTGGTTCTCATAATATCATCAACCAAAGCCTCGTTGATCCAGAAAAAATTTTACTACCACCCCTCCACATAAAGCTTGGGCTTATGAAGGAATTTGTCAAGGCTTTAGACAAAGATGGACAATGCTATAAGTATATATCCCTCAAATTCCCTAATGTTTCAGACGCTAAATTGAAAGAAGGAGTCTTTGATGGACCACAGATTCGAATATTGACAAGAGATACTAATTTCGTGAGCCACATGACGAAAATTGAAATGGACGCTTGGGAAAGTTTTCAAGCAGTAAACGCAAATTTCCTCGGTGAGCAAAAAAAATCTCCAGACTACGAGAATATTGTTGCGAAAATGATAAGAAACTACAAAAAGTTAGGCAGCTTGATGAATTTAAAACTTCACTTTCTAGATTCCCATCTGGATAAGTTTACAGAAAATGTTGGTGATTTCAGCGAAGAACAAGGGGAACGTTTTCATCAAGACATAAAAGTGATGGAACAACGATATCAGGGTAGATGGGACAAGGTTATGATAGCTGATTTTTGCTGGATGTTGAAAAAGGAAACGAATGTAGGTCTTGAACGTAAGCGTAACCCTTTGCATCGTTTCTTCGAAGAAAAAAGGACACGTTATAGCAGGCAGAAAATAGACTAAAGTAGATCTATAAATCAATTTAATTACGATAAAAAGCAAGATAAAATGTAAACACGAAAGATAGTATAAATATATCCCTTAAGTCTAAGAAAAGCAGAGATAAAAAAATTTTGAATAAAAGTCTTAATCATTTGCATGTTTAAGTTACAGTTCTACATTTTAATTGATACAAACATTGTCAGGTTAATTGAAATGGGGTCAATTCTACTGTAGTTCAAGTTTCTTCAAATGAGTAATGTGCGTCTAAATTTGTAACCACCTGTAGTACAATGAAATGAATTTTATTGTGTTACAACGAGAACACGTAAGTTGTGTTGCGTTAAGCAAAACTTCGTTAGGTTCAGTTAAGCTAGATTCATTTTTAGGTTAAGATCGAGTTAACCTATTAAATATAGCACAAATTTAAGACTGAGAACCGTACGCTTACATAGCTACACGTGTGGTTGAATTTCATTCGGCTAGGTTAGGTTATGTCAGGTTTTGTTAGTTTAGGATAGGTTAAACCTCTATGTAGGTTAAGCCGAAGCTGAATGAAACAATACCGCAAACACAACGGGACAACACAATGAGTTTAATTGTGTTACGTGAAGTTAAGTTAGGTTATGTTAGGTTATGTTAGGTCAGGTTTTTTTAGGTTAGGATAGGTTTGACCTCTTTGCAGGTTAAGCCCAAGCTGATTCAAACAGTACCGCAAACACAACAGGACAACACAAACAGTTTAATTGTGTTTCGTGAGGTTAGGTTATGTTAGGTTAGGCTAGGTTAGATTTATTTCTAGGTTAGGCTCGAGTTGACTCATTCGATGTAGCACAAATTTGCTACTGGAAAAATATGCTTCCAGAGCTTTACGTGTAGTTCAATAAATTTCTGTTAATTCAGGTTAGATGAGGTCAGGTTCTGTTGGGTAAAGTTATGTTAAATAAGTTGATATCAGGCAAGGGTTAATCCTTCACAGTTTTCGACATGTTTTTGAAGTGAAAATTTGCATCACTGGCATTATTTTGAAATTTATTTGCCTCAGTGCATGATTTCTCGTCATTTTTTGAGGTTATGGCTTAACCATGACGTGATGGGTGATTTATGATACCGAATTTGAATTCAGCGCCCCAAAATCCATGGGAATACGTGTGTCTTGTTACCAGATCCGCACACTTTTGTTGTGTGGCTGTGTTATTTACCATAACTTTTTTTGTTTATTATACAATTGTGAAGCATCTTTTTAGTCACATTTATTTACTTATAGAAGAAATTAAAAGTCCAATTTAACATATTAAAAAAAGATAACTAGTATTCTAATTTTAGATTTGATAGGTTATTCACTTAAACAATATTATTAGATAGAAAATATGAAATAATTACATTTAAAATGTCTTGTTCTGGCATGGTTTGTTTTAAGCAAATTGTTGTATTTTCTTCATAGATTCATTTGGAAAGAAGTTCGAAAAATTGGGAAGCTATACTTTGAAAATATTCAAGGTTCGATGCGTTTTGAAATTTTGAAATTTTCAAGGATTAATATTGACTTTATTATATGTATAATAAAGTTGGTACATTTTGAATATGTATCAGTATTTAATTAATACATTTCAATTGTTTCATTGAGAAATTTTTAATTATCATATTCTATCACAAATTAAAAAGTGTTTTCATTTGTGTAGATTTGAAATTAAATTTATAATTTAAAAGATATCTGATTAACAAATATTCACCCACTAACATTTTTATTTTTGTTCAAAAATATTTAATGGTTTATTTCGAATATTTATTCATTTCTATGAATAACACATCAATTCGACCTCCCAATAATACGAGCAGATCAACTGTGGCCGAAAGCAGAATTATCAAAATTTAGTAGGTTATGTTCAACCAATGTTACGGACAAATGTGACGTCGACGAACGGGCCAACTCTTGACTGCAGTCAAGCCAACTGTAACTTCATCGCCGTTTTGAAATAACGAACCGGATTAAATCCGACGCCCGGACCATTTTTGGGCCTAGGTTTGACCGACCGTCGAGTGCATCATGGTGACTTGTACAAACCAACGTTAATCCAACAGTCGGGCCATCTGTTGCGTAGAATCGGGTCGACTGCACTTTTACGGTCTTTTTGTAACAATGAACTAGAGTTTATCCGACGGTCTGCTCATACTGGGGCCCAGGTTTGACCGACCGTCGGGTGCATTAAAGTGTAGCTTGTGGTAACCCGACTGCTGTGTCCAGCGTCGGACGAACCGCATTCTTGCGGTCGTACCAAAAAATTTGCCAGGCTTCATACGATTGTCGTCCCAAATTTGGGCCAATATCGGGCCGACGGTCGGCTGTTAGCCCGCCGCTGGTGCAAGTGAGAAAAAAATTACTTTTTTGGTTCAAAATAACGTACAGCCCACAAATATTGACCGATTTAGACAAAGAAAATTTGAAAAAAAAGGTGATAAAATTTCTAAGGGAGTTGCCGAGCCTGATTTTTGAATTAGGTTTTCAATTTTTTTTTAAACAAACAAATATGAAAAAAATGGCCATTTTTTCTTTTTGACTTTCTCGGTGCTTATCAAAAACAGAAAAATGGTTGAAATCGCCTAACTTGCATAGAGTAATTCTGGTTAAAGATCTTTTAATATTAAACAATAAACAAAAAAATTTGTTGGAAACAAATTATTTGTTGAAAAAATATTTTCTACGAGTTCCCATAGTTATACGTTTTTTCAAGTTATATTGCAAGAAATTTAAATGGAAAGAATGTTGTATTAAAAAATTTTCTCTTAAGATTATAATTATTCATATTATAAAAAAATTGAATAAACAAATGAATTATTCGGGCACTCGTCGGCAGAAAAATTCGTCTTTTTTAATGCCAATCTCTTTATTTGGGAACTTCATGACAATTTCAGCAAAATTGATAATAAGTTGATAATTTTTATGATTTCTTTAAATAAAATTCATGAAAGTATTCATTAATCAGGCATTTTTCTACAGAAAAAATCATTTTTTTCTATGTCAACTTTTTTAATTAGGAATTTCACGATCAGTTCAGCAAAATTAATAAATTTTCGATCAATTTTATGATTTTTCAAACAAATACATTTGTTGGAAATGTACAAACATAGTGATTTAATACCAGCTAATACCAGTTAGAATTAGTAACTACATTAGTAACTGATGGGTATACGAAATAGGTGATAGTATATAAGCTACAAAACCTGTAAAAAGGGCAGAACATTCTTGTAATCAAAGGTTGCAGGTCGTAATTCCGGTCAGTCTAACAAAGTATTGTATCTCATTTTTGAAACAATAAAGAACACACTGAGGTATTAGCCTCAGAGTTTCAAACTTTTATAATATTGAATTCCACAAATTCAATATTGGTGGCACCAGTGGGATCTGTCGAACAACGGTCCATTCTGAAGATTCAGAATTGCAGTTGGAGGTTTCCATAACACTAAGTGAAAACCAACAGTCCCATCTACCTACGATCTTAGGATCACCAGAGAGTCATTTCAAAGTAACTTTGGTTACCACAACTTGAACGAGGCCCATAAGCAGATGGAAGAGGCTTGTCAAACAGGACAGTAAGCCCTACAGAATCCAAAAATAAAAAGAAGGGAAACCAGCCCTTGACTATCTGCAAGAGCCGCAAATCCAGTAGTAACTACAGCCAGAGAAAATCAACTTTTTGCGATTTGCCGAAAGAAGAATCGACGCAGCATCAAGAGAATCAAAACGCTACAAGAAAAACAGAAATCTACAAGAAAACAACGTAATTTAAAAAGAAAAGAAGGCAAATTTAAAAGAAATCGAATCACTAAGAATAAAGTCCGAAACTAATGTGAAATCAGAGTTAATTTCACACTAGCCAGGAAAAGTCTTGTGAGTCGGGTAAAGTAATGCTCCATACGCCCAGGTGTTACTTCTCCCTAATGAAATAAAAGAAAACTACATTTTAATGTATGCATTGTAGTAGAACGATGCAGTGAATTAATCAGTATTAAATACACTTTCCGAGATAAACAAGATTTTTTAACTCTAACGCGACACACTGGTGTGGAATTAATATAGAGAGAGTAGGAAAACATTGACAATCGAATCAGACTCTTCAGCCCCCTCCCTGACTATTACTGACATACTTGACGATAACCGATACCACGCAGCAATGGCTTCATCACGAGCACAAAGTCCGGACATACTTCAGGAAATCTTAAGGAAACTCAAAAGAATGGAATTAAGAATAAATGTCTTAGAAGAACCAAGAAGATTTGAGGGACACATGATGACAGAAGATGAAGATAACTTGGACTCAGACCATGAGGAATTAACCAGTGAAGCAGAATATGATTTTATAAAAACGTGTAAGATGATCCCTGATTTTACAGGAATAGGATTAGAAAATTTTATTCAACTCGTCAAAATTGCGAAGAAAAAGACAAAGAAAAATGAGAGAATTACTTTTTTACATACAATTATAGCACAAAAATTGAAAGAAAAAGCAGCAAACACTATCCGCGTAGACGGAACTAAAACATTTGCTGAACTATTTGAAAGATTAAGAACACTTTTTGGGGAACGAGAGAGTTTACACTCGTTACAAAAATAAAGAGACATGTGCATAATGGGAAACACGAAGAGCCCCGAGTCATTTGTGGGACGATTTATGACTATTAAAGATAAAATCAGACAGCATATCGACAACATGAACGCGGAGTTATCCGAGATCCTAATTAGACACGAAATTGAATCAACTACAGGAGTTAGCACATTCTTAAAAAGCATTAGAAAGGAATACGAAATAAGAATCAGAGCCCAAAAACCGAAGACTAAACGAAGCGTTTAAGCTGGCTTCAGAAGTTAACATAATTTTGAGAGAAAAACGAAGATTAGCGAACAAAGCAACGATGAATTAACCTGTAAAAAGAGAACTTAGACCAAGGTTTGAAAGTAAAAACACATTTCAGAAAACACCAAACCAAAATCCAACTCTTAAATGCAATCACTGTCTGAAAACTGGACATTTAGAAAAAGATTGCAGAGGAAAATTGTGAGGATTGACACCGAGGCAAAAAATTTTTCAGTACCAGCCTCGAACAGCCGTCCACCAGACCGATCGCAGCTGAACGACGATTATTTCACCTTAGCGGAAGAAGAGAAACAGAAATAGAACCAGCATCCCGAAGTAGACAGTTACAACCAATATCTAGAGACCGACGAAGACACGACACGCCGATTGTGGTTTTAAAATTCAATGAGATAAAGGCATGTGAATGCGTCATAGATACAGGTAGTAATGTATCTATTATTAAAGAAAGTTACGTGAAAGGAACAAATCTACAAAGGTATGCACCCCACAATGTATTCACGAGTGGAAATTCTCCAATAAAATTTGAATACGCAGTAAAGTTAACTACCTTTAGTACGGAATCAGTATTCCAAGTAATAAAAGAGGATGATTCATTTAAGGATAAGGAACCTATTTTACTGGGAATGAATTTTCTATACGATCAAAAATTTTCGAGTGATCTTGACAAAGGTACTATGAAAATAGGTCGCAAAATATTGCATCCTCAACCATCGAAGAAATCGAGAGATTGGATTTGCTTCGTGAATTTTAAAGAAGGTTTTTCAGTGATAACAAGATTGGGAAAGGATCGTAAACCTATTTTACCTGAAAATACAGCTACTACTGACAATTTTGATGAAGCAGAAGAAGCCAGATGGAATGACATAGTTAAATACAATAAAGATACTTACTGTAACATTATAAAGTGTGACTGTAACATTATAAAGTGACAAAATTAGCAACTCATGAAATAAGAACAACGGACGAAAGCCCAGTCAATACGCAGAATTATAAATATCCACCAATCAAACAAGATAAAATGATTCGTCAAGTTAAAGAACTTTTATCGAAAGGAATTATAAGAGAAAGTATTTCTCCTTATAAGTCCCCGATTCTGTTAGTCCCAAAGAAAATGGACGCAAGCGGTCAGAAAAAATGGAGATTAGTAGTGGATTACAGAAAACTAAACGAAAAGACAATATTAGATAAATATCCTCTACCAAAAATAGATGAAATCATTGAGCAACTTGGCAATGCTAAATATTTCTCTTGTCTGGATTTAGAAGCAGGGTTCCACCAAATCCCTATGCATAAAAACAGTATAGAGAAAACTGTATTTAGTACCAAAAACGGGCATTACGAATATACTACAATGCCATTTGGATTAAAAAAAGCCCCGCCTACTTTTCCGCGAATGATAAACAATGGATTGCGAGGATTAATAGGCAAAGGAACTTTCGCATATATAGATGACATCATAATATATGGAAAAACTCTTAAGGAACACAACGAAAATTTACGAAATTTATTCGAAAGACTAAGACAGGTTGGATTAAAATTAAATCCAGACAAATGCGAATTCCTAAAACCAGAACTTTCATATTTAGGTCACATAATCACGACTGAAGGAATAAAACCAAATCCAGAGAGGATTGAAAAGGTAAAAAATTATCCAAGGCCTAAGAATCCGAAAGAAATTAAACAGTTTCTAGGACTGATACGATACTATAGAAAATTCATTAAGAATTTTTCAAAAATAGCCAAACCTTTAACACAATTGTTAAAGAAAAAAAGAGAATTTAATTGGACGCAAAAGGAAAACGATTCATTCGAATCAATGAAGAAAGCATTCACTACGTCCCCGATATTAGGATATCTCAATTGGAATGAAGAGTTCATCCTCACAACAGACGCATCGAACGAGGGAATAGGTGCAGTATTATCTCAAGGAAAGATCGGTCTAGATAGACCAATTACATTTGCATCAAGAACCCTGAATAAAGCTCAGGGGAATTATACAACAACGGAAAAAGAATTACTAGCCATAGTATGGACAGTAAAACATTTTAGATACTTTCTTTACGGTAGAAAATTCAAAATTGTAACGGATCACTAACCTTTAGTTTGGTTATTTAATGTAAAAGACCCTACAAGTCGTCTACTATGATGGAGGATCAAATTTAAAGAATATGATTACGAGGAAGTTTATAAGAAAGGCATAATGAATACGAATGCCGACGCCTTATCAAGAATACCACAAGATAAAGTCATGATAACGCAAGAAGACATGGAGAAAATATGAACACTCAGTAAGGAATTAGAAGAGGAAATAAAAAGAGAAAAGGAAATTAATTTTACAACATCTTTTCGGTTTAAAACAAACGACATTAAATGTTTACAACCAAGAATGACAAAAAAGGAGTTCAACGAAAAAACAAAAGAAATTAGAAATACAGTTTACAATTGGAAAATTATTAAACATGGTAATCCCATAAAATCAGCCAAACAAGAGATTATCATAAAATTAAAAGAAATTCATCCTAACGTACAAATTGAATGGAGAAATGAAAAAGTAAATATAAAAAACTTAGACAAACCTGAAGGAATAGCTGAAGTAGAAATAGGAGAAGAAATTGAAGAAGAATTAGAAATTATAGATCAAGAAGGTAGTGCGAAGTTAGATAAAGTTATTAAGTTAATTACTGTAGCGAAGCCAGTACTAGATGGATATTTTAACATGGATAATGTAACACCAGTAGGAGAATTAACAAAAATCTTGGAACCAATTAAAGATAAAAGATTTAATTGGATAATAAAATTATACGGTTTAAAAAATAAAGTAAAAGAAGATCGCATAGAAAGAATTATAGGAAAATTTGGAAGCAACGCTAAAGTAATATGGATTAAAGATTTACCAGACACTGAAGGGACTATAAGAAAAAGAACTGTATTCAAACCTAAAATATTAAATCAAATGATAATTATAAATGAACATGGTTCTACAAGAATTAAAGAAATATGGATAACAAATCAAGAATATGTAAAAGATGAGAGAATAAAAATTTCGCCACAAGAGACAGAAGAAACTCTGAATAAATTCTTTTCTAAACAACTAAACGAACATGCTATTAGAATATTTTATGAAGAATTACAGGAAAGAGAAATCAAAAGACTTTTAGTAAAAGTATCGCACGGAGAAAACCAAACAATATATTTGACAAAAATAACTGGAAACAGAAACAGAAGCGAAATTATAAGAGAAGCTCATAAAGGGATATTGGGTGGTCATTACGGAAAATACGTTACCGTAAGACGAATTAGAAATATCACTAATTGGCCAAATATTACTAAAGACGTAGAAGAATTTATAGAAAATTGTATTATTTGTCAAAAATTAAAATGGGGAAAGATAGATACCTCATACACTGAACCAGACATACCAGAAGCTCCAAACGATAAGATAAGCATCGACCTTATAGGTCCGTTTAATGCTACTAGTCAAGGAAATGAATACATTGTCGTAATTCAAGATTATTTAACAAGGTACATCTCATTAGAGGCCATTAAGGCTAAAGAAACAAAGAATGTAATAAAGGCCGTATGGAATGGATGTTTTAAACAGAATGGAAAACCTAAAGAAATACTAACAGATAATGGAACCGAATTCACTTCAGAAGAATTTAAACGATTAACGAAGGATTTACGAATTAAGAACACTTTTACAACTAGCTATCATTCACAAAGCAATGGAAAAATTGAAAGATCTTACAAAAAAATTGTAGAGTACATCTCAACGCATACACGTGATTTAGAAGATTGGGATGAAACACTAGACGAAGCAACTATAACTTATAACATGACTTTTAATCGAATAATTGGTTACACTCCTTACGAATTGCATTTCGACCGAAAGGCAGGAGAAATATATGAGGAAGAAGAAAAAAACAATATTACGAAAAATTGGAACGACAAAAATTATTAAATGAAAATAAAATAAAAGAAGCTCGAAGAAAAATAAAAGAAGCACAAGAAGTACAATCAAAACCCTTAAAAGAGAAACCCTTCAAGCCAGGTGACAAAATACTACAGAAAAATCATAGTTATACTAAAGGAAGTGAAAAACGGTTAGACTCGTATGAAATTAAAGAAGTAGGACAGAATCATTGTACTTTATTAAATAACAGTAAAATACACAAAGATGATTTAAAAATCTTTGTTACAGATGAAGATCCTATTAATAATATGGATGACCGTCATGATGACTATGACGAACCTCAGCCAGGCACAAGTTACGATAACAGAAATTAAAGAAAACTTATATAGAGAAGAATTAGGAAAAGCAATTATATATGACAACGAATGGACAATTATAATCGGAAAAAATTTGACCAGTACTCACGAAAGAATGAACACAATAAGTAGAATCAAAGAATTTTTAGCTTTCAACTGCAATGCATGCATTTTTAAAACAACAATTCTTAGCGTAACTGCACAAGTAAATAGACTCAAAACCAAAGAAATCATGTTACATAATATTATGGGTAAACAACGTTTTAGAAGAGGACTGTTAAATATAATAGGAGATGCCTCTAAATTACTTTTTGGAACTCTATCGCAGAATGATTTAGAAGGAATAAATAAAGAATTAGACAATCTATACCAGAATGATAATAAAATATCAAGTGTTCCGACAAACCATACAAAAATATTAAAACTAATACTTGATAACTCATCTCAAGACATTAGAGGAATAAATTCAAGACTAACAATTGAAAATTTATCAATGTGAAATTTATCAAGAGTCAGTGACGAAAATAGAAGTAATATTATTCTCCAAGACAAAATCACGCTAATTAACACCTTCATTATGGAACTAAATGAAGATATTAACACAGCTTTAAACTCAATTAATTCAGGAAAGCACGGAATTATAGAGTCAACTCTAGTTACACCAAAAATAATTAAAGAAACCATTATGGAATTTGAAAAAGAACATAACACTAGATATCATTATGAAGGGTTTGAAATAAATTATCAACGAATAGTTGATTCTAGTGAGATCATCATACTCACTAAACAAGACTCTCTAATATACATTTTAAAATTACCTTTGCTAAATCAAGATGAATTAACCATTGAACGTATAATTCCTATCCCTCACAAAAAGAAGGATAATGTTGATTATAATAAAATAGTGGACCATGAATATATATTAACTGGAAAATATCACTATTTGCCTATAGACAAGGAACAACTCAAAGAATGTAAAAATCTAAACACTTTTAAAATTTGCAAGAGAAGTCAACCTAACTATATTATTCATCAAAAAGATACTTGCGATTCAAGCATCATAAGTGCAACCACAAAAGGAAAATTCAAAGAAGTCATCTTTTTATTACAAGAAGAAACGTATATACCCATCGAACACAC
>NC_046663.1:126640978-126651499 GCF_010883055.1 Belonocnema kinseyi
CATAATATAGAAAAGACATAGACTCTAGAACTCTACAGCCAGGAACCTATATTTTGAAAGGAGACAAATGTAAATATATGACTTCGAAAATAACATTAAGTTTATATTCAGACGTAGGAAATACAACTAGATATTTTGCAAATAACATTTCGAACACCGACAATTTTTCAAATGTAGATCTATTAAAACCACGATTAATAACATTACCCAATATTGTAGATTCAAATAGTTTCAAAGAATCGTGTATAAGCTTGGATAATGCAGAATTACAATTGAAATCATTACAAGTAGGTCGATGAAACCAAACTTGGAAAGAAATTACGTTAGAATGGATTAAAAACTTTGGATATCTATCTATTGGAATTATCAGCTTTCTAGTATTATATAAGATAGGAATATTTAACGCTCTAATAGATTTAACGAAAAGAATGTTCGGAAATTGTTACAATAACTGTAGTTTCGGTAATCATGCACCAACTCAGCACCAAGAGATACGGGAAATGTTACCAATAATTGACACTGATATTAGAATTAAGACTCCTAGAAGGAAACCTATATCTAGCTATTAACTCGAAATTATAAACTCATTAGAATTTCTCCGATAAAGCACTCTTTAGGAGGGGAGGTGTTGGAAATGTACAAACATAGACATTTAATGCCAGCTAATACCAGTCAGAACTAGTAACTACATTAATAACTAATGGGCATACGAAATAGGTGATAGTACATAAGCTACAAAACCTGTAAAAAGGGCAGAACATTCTTGTAATCAAAGGCTGCAGATCGGAATGTCGGTCAGTCTAACAAAGTATTGTATCTCATTTTTGAAACAATAAAGGACACTCTGATGTATTAGCCTCAGCGTTTCAAACTTTTATAATATTGAATTTCACAAATTCAACACATTCATCAGGCATTTTTCGAAAGAAAAATGAGTGTTTTTTTATGTCAACTTTTTTAATTAGGAAGTACATGGTAACCTCAGAAGCAACGAAAAAATTCTTTTTTCTTCGATCTCAGACTTTTAATTTGGGATCTTCATAATAAATTCAGCAACATTCATGACGAGTTGATGAATTTTGTGACTTTTTAAAAACAAATTCAACAAGCCAATGTATTATTCGGGCATAGCCTCAGAGTAACAAAAAAGAACCTTAGAAGGCGCCAGAAATGTTTTTAACGAATTCAAGAGTGTAGCACAAAAAGTAAATGAACAGAGAAGTCGAAGCTGAATTATTATGGTGCAGCTTAACAAAAAAACTGCCATTGAAAGAGGCGAGTACTTCCAAAGAAAATGACCAAATAATGCATTGTGCATTCTCTTTCTTTGTTTACATTCTCTCCCTTTTGCGGGTTGGAGAGTCTTGACATAACCGTTACAAGTATTCTTACAAACAAGCCTTATACAATCTTACGAACTATTCGTTTCATAGCGTCTTAAATTATTATTCTAATTTCTAAATGCTTGCGACTTTGCCTTTGGCTTCCATATTTTCTTACCATTATCATTTTCAAATTTTGACTCTGGTCCGCAACACTACTTCGTAACTCTCCTTCTTTAGGAGACATTTTTTCCCTTTTCTTCTATCCTATGCAACTAGCTCTCTCTCTCTCTCTCTCTCTCTCTCAGATCTTCTAGCTTTTTCATCCATACCTGCCCCTGACCATTTTCATTCAGAATCCATTTAATGGTCTCTTCTGTACTCTCACCTCCTGCTTCGACCCTTGTACACCTCTCTAACACATGCAACCATATTTCCTGCTCATACATACTTTACAAACATTCTCTTCTGAATTCATCCAATAACTGCATGCTCTTCTTTTTAATCTTTTGCAGGTACTCTGATCCCCCCCCCCCGTCTCTTCACCATTCCATACGAGCTGTTGTACCTTGAATCTGCGATTCTTTCCCATATTTCTTGATCTTGTCTTGCCTTTATATCTTCCTCTATTTACATCACTCTGTACCCCTCTCTTGTATACCACATTCATGCCTCGTTTCAAATCTCTCCTTCTCCTATTTTAAACGCCCCACGTTATCCCTACTCTCTTTATCCATAACCTCGCGGAAACACGTTTGTGCAATTTTGCTTCCTTCTCCCATTTTATTTTCTCTTCGAAGTTCCAGGCTCTTTTCAATTGCCTCACCACAATTTTTTCTCGTTCTATACCTTCCCTCAGCATATAACCTGAGCAGCTCCAACTCACTACCATAACTCAGTGGTCGGGAAACTACTGCCGCAAGGAAACCCTACCTGTAACGGTGGGTGAAATACTAAAGATAAATGCATTATACCACTTAGTGATTTCCACACCTAAGCTTAACGCTGGCCATGATAATACATCAAACATTCACACTCTCATCTACCTGTCGTTCTTGATCCTTTTTTTCCTATATCCTATACTTGTCCCATTACTTTACTCGCGATTTCCAATCTCTTTCTCACCTGCAGCTCGCTTCCTCCTCTCGTTTCGAACCGAAATCCTAAGTAGCAAAACTCATCAACCATTTCTACCATGACGCCATTTATCTTCCATTCGTACTCTAATATACCCCTTTTATTTCTGAAACACATCATCTTGGTCTTGTTCAAATTTATTGTTAATCCCTTTGCTCTCACATTTTCTTTGAATACTCTCATCGACAAATTCATACCTCTTTCATCATTCGCTACTAGCACAACGTCATCTGCATATGCTAGTGACTACAGGTTGCCTGTTCCTAATGTTGTCCCCCCTTCCCTTCCCTCTCCAAATTTTCCTCAAATTCTGCAAGAAGAATGCTAAATAGGAGTGGGCTGAAAAGGCACCCTTGCCTGAGCCCCCTTCCTGCCCAGAATTCCTCACCTTTCTTATCTTCTATCTTAAACCTTATCTTAGTATGCACAAATTTTTCTTCTATCCTCTCTATTAAACCTTCGCATAATCCTCTCTCTTTCATGGCTGCCCATAAGCTCCTTCGTTTAACTAAGTCAAACTCTGCCTTAATGTCTACAAACAATGCGACTAGCTTCACTTTCTTCCGCCCTATGTTTCTATTGACTAGATATTTGAGCACTTAGACTTTATCTATGGTTCCCAACCCTTTTCTAAAACCCGTTTGTTTATGTGGTAAACTTCCCTTCTCTTCCACCTGTCTTTCCAACCTCCTTCTAAGCACTTCCGCATAAATCTTATATCCCACGGACATGAGTTTGATACCTCTACTTTCTCTTTCTCCTTTGTGCATTTCCTTATTATCCTTCATCCTTCCTCTTCTCCTCTTCTTCTGTACACGCATACTACATCCACAATAACTTTTCCTACCTTTATTCTTCTAACATACATCAAGCTGGTAGAAACCAGATAATTACAATAGAGTCTTATTCAGAAATAAGACACGAAGTTTTGTGATACTATCGATTTGAATTTATTTCCTGCAAATACAACATGTGTATCACTTTCAAGAAGCAGCGATAACAGCGACAGTAAATATAAAATTCTGATGATAATGCAACAGTTTTTATGAATTCCATTCGTAATAAGGGTTTTTTACATCGATATAAGAATCACTTGAACTTTAAAATAAGGTTCCATTGTCAGACCACAGATATACAAATAATTTCCATGTTTCTGCATCCCTTCAGTTGAAAATGTATGACTATCTGCAAAATAACATCTTTTTTGTTTTTTAAAACTGCATAAAGTTTTATTCCAAAATCTAAAAAACGTAAAGTAGGTCTATCCATGGAGTTCGCAAAAGAATAATTAAATAATAAAATAAAATAAAATAATAATAAAATGCTTGAAATTGATTGATTTAGCATGCAATAAATCTTTTATAGTGGGTCAGTCTGGTTATGGTGAAGAAAAATCACCAATGGTTGAAAAGAAGGACAACAATGATAACCGAGAATATTTAGAGATACCTCGATTTTCTACTCTTACAATTGATGATTCTGTGCTCTTCCCATTTCGTGGAACTGGTAAAAAACGTTTTCAAAATTAGTTCTGTAAATAACAATGCGGAATGCAACGGTACGAAAAATAATTTAAAAATTTCAAGACCGGAATACGATAATTGAAGGCATTACCGAAGCCTTGTACTAATTGCGCAACAAAGTCAAGAAACGAAGATACATTGATTTTCACGTACCCTATCACAGTCAGGGACTTTTCCAAATATTTTGAAAAAATTTCATGATATGTGAGTCTATAAAGCACTGACAGCTGCAAACTTCAATTATATTATATGCAACATTCTGTTTTGAAACAGAATATTTTTAATGATTTCCATTATGAGAGGTGCTCTTTAGTTTTTCTTCATTCAGAACGCTGTACAAAGTGTAAAAAGCTAAATAAAAATTTAGTTCAGTAAGTAAGAAGATCAAAGGCTGAAAAAACAGACTATATGCATCGATCATTTCAAATGACGTGGATCAAATAAAAGTCAAAGCATTGCAGAAAACATTAAAGTGGCAAAAAGGAAAGAAATGGATATTAAAACTGATGCTTACATTACACAGCCACACAAAAAACCAAGTGTGCGGATCTGGTAACAAGACACACGTATTCCTATGTATTCTGGGTCGCTGAATTCAAATTCGGTATTAAAAATCACCCGTCACGTCATGGTTCAGCCATAACCTCAAAAAGTGACGAAAAATCATGCACTGAGGCAAATAAATTTCAAAATCATGCCAGTGATGCAAATCTTCACTTCAAAAACATGTCGACAACTGTGAAGGATCAACCCTTGCCTGATATCAACTTATTTAACATAACTTTACCCAACAGAACCTGACCTCGCCTAACCTGAATTAACAGAAATTTATTGAACTACACGTAAAGCTCTGGAAGCATATTTTCCCAGTAGCAAATGTGTGCTACATCGAATGGCTCAACTCGAGCCTAACCTAGAAATAAATCTAACCTAGCCTAACCTAACCTCAATTCTACTTGTAGTTCTAAGTTTCTTCAAATGAGTAATGTGCGTCTAAATTTTTAACTACCTGTAGTACAATGAAATGAATTTTATCGTGTTACAACGGGAACACTTAAGTTAAGTTGCGTTCCGTTTATCAATATTTCGTTAGGTTCTGTTAAGTTAGATTCATTTGTAGGTTAAGATCGAGTTAACCTATTAAATATAGCACACATTTAAGACTGAGAACCGTACGCTTACATAGCTACACGTGTGGTTAAATTTCATTCGGCTAGGTTAGGTTAGGTCAGATTTTGTTAGGTTAGGATAGGTTAAACCTCTATGGAGGTTAAGCCGAAGCAGAATGAAACGGTACCGCAAGCACAACGGGACAATACAATGAGTTTGATTGTGTTACGTGAAGTTAAATTAGTTTAGGTTATGTTAGGACAGGTTTTTTTTAGCTTAGGATAGGTTCGACCTCTTTGCAGGTTAATCTCAAGCTGATTCAAACGGTACCGCAAACACAACGGCACAACACAATCAATTTAATTGTGTTTCGTGAGGTTAGGTTAGGTTAGGCTAGGTTAGATTTATTTCTAGGTTAGACTCGAGTTGACCCATTCGTTGTAGCACAAATTTGCTACAGGGAAACTATGCTTCCAGAGATTTACGTGTAGTTTAATAAATTTCTGTTAATTCAGGTTAGGTGAGGTCAGGTTCTGTTGGGTAAAGTTATGTTAAATAAGTTGATATCAGGCAAGGGGTTGATCCTTCACAGTTGTCGACATGTTTTTGAAGTGAAAATTTGCATCACTGGCATTATTTTGAAATTTATTTGCCTCAGTGCATGATTTTTCGTCATTTTTTGAGGTTATGGCTCAACCATGACGTGATGGGTGATTTTTGATACCGAATTTGAATTCAGCGCCCCAAAATCCATAGGAATACGTGTGTCTTGTTACCAGATCCGCACACTTGGTTTTTTGTGTGGCTGTGTTATTAAAAGAAAGTATACAACTGCAACAAAACAAAGTATCTAGCGTTACCGTTTCACACTCGGAAGATTATATTATGCTGTGTATGATATTGAATATCACATGTTCAACTTTTTAAGACTACTTGCGTGAAAATGACGTGCTACCTCTACCCTGCACTAAAACTGTTAGTGCTTACATTTCTTTGATGGGTGATACATGTGATTTCGATAAAGCTTTTTTCAGTTATTAAAAAAATCGTTTAATGCAAAACATCCTAAGCATCACCATGGTGTTCTTTCTTCGGTTGGAACCAGTTCCACAGAATGATACTCAGGAAACATCAAAATAAAATGTACGTAAAGTGTAAAAATTTGGAAAAAAAAGATCAAGATCACGTACAGCAAGCCTCTCAAGAAGACTTTGAAAATTTTGCAAACAAAGATTCATCGGAAATCCCAAAAGATGAAACTGATGGACATTACCATGTATGGTATGTAAAATGGCACTACTTTAAGGACTTATATGAGGTTGATAGTAAATTTGTAAATAATGCTAGAGCCTGCCCTGGGATATCAAGGCGCCATATCTATTTAGACAGCACGGGAAAAATGCGCGTCAAGTATGCTACTCATGTATATTTTTCTGCAAACTTTTATAATATCTTGTTTTGTTGCCAATTTCTAACTATCTTCATATAGTCCGGGAGCGGGCAATGCTGCCGTATGCAATAATATGTCCAACGATAAAAAGGTATGATTCTTGTGTATTTTGAGCCGCTGAATCAGAATATACCCGGCGTTTTTTCGAAAAAGTGGTACGTTTTGTTTAAATCGCAATTGTTTAAACAAATTATGAAAAAATGACTTTTTCGATTTGGACAATTTTTTTAGATAATATGGCCCATTTTAAGACGAAAATGTTCCTTGTAACTTTTTCGTAAAATGCATATTTCAAAAGTTATTAATTTTCAAAGGTTGAAAATTCGACATTTTTTACCAACTTTGACCATTAATAATTTGTAGCCTATTCAATATTTCTTAAAATTGAGAAAACCTACTTATTCTTTAGAAGCTACGCTTTAAATTGATATAATTCAATATTAGTATAGGACCGGCGAAGGTATGGTTTTCGCGACTAACAGTCAGCGCTTTTTCGACGTCTACACCGCCCTTTCGACTGCCTCGCGCGCAGCCACATGCTCTTGTTCGCACGTCAGTGATATCAGGAATGGGTTTAAATTCGAAATAAATATTAGTTCAAAATTGAATTATTACTGGTATGAACAGTCTCTTTATAATGGTCAATAATTTCTCTGAGTACGCTATTGAATAAACTCTAAATTGAAACAAGTTATTGCTTGCTGCTACGATAATTTTGCAAATTTCGCTGAAAATACCTAATTAATCTAATAGCATACACAATAAAAATGTAAATATTACACGTAATAGAATTCTTGAAAAGTAAACAATAATAATACATCTAATGAATTTTCTATTATTACTAATAATTAGGATTTTTATTTTGTTGTTTTTATTTTCGATTCTAAATCTTAGTTATTGAAAAAATAAAATACCTAGTTTTTTATAATTTTGATTGTACCACAACACAACTTTATATTTACTATTTAGCAAAATAAATGTCTGATCGTTAAAGTACCAGGGAAATTGGATTCTTTAAAATTGTATAGCATTTTTAACTATTGCACATCAACAAATTATTATTTATCAAAAAAAACATTCAATATCAATAACAATATAATTTTGAACTAATATTTATTTCGAATTTAAACCCATTCCCGATATCATTGACGCGCGAACAAGAGCATGTGACTGCGCGCGAGGGAGCCGAAAGGGCGGTGTAGACGTCGAAAAAGCGCTGACTGTTAGTCGCGAAAACCATACCTTCGCCGGTCCTATACTAATATTGAATTATATCAATTTAAAGCGTAGCTTCTAAAGAATAAGTAGGTTTTCTCAATTTTAAGAAATATTGAATAGGCTACAAATTATTAACGGTCAAAGTTGGTGAAAAATGTCGAATTTTCAACCTTTGAAAATTCATAACTTTTGAAATATGCATTTTACGAAAAAGTTACAAGAAACATTTTCGTCTTAGAATGGGCCATATTATCTAAAAAAAATTGTCCAGATCGAAAAAGTCATTTTTTCATCATTTGTTTAAACAATTGCGATTTAAACAAAACGTACCACTTTGTCGAAAAAACGCCGGGTATATTCGGATTCAGCGGCTCAAAATACATAAGAATCATACCTTTTTATCCTTGGACATATTATTGCATACGGCAGCATTGCCCGCTCCCGGACTAATAATAATTTAAGATGGAATTCATGGCGTTCGTTGTTTTAATTTTAATCAATTGTTTTCTTCAGATTTTTATCAAGTCCGTTGCAGGTAGCCTCAAATTATACCTTAATCACAGCAAATATTACAAACATGCATACAACATGCATTAAAATAACTCAATGCGTGGCAAACCGATTTTGAAAAGGGAGTAATTAAGCTCGATGAATTTCTTACTGCTGAGATGGCTCATGGATTAACGATTACGATTACGTCAACTTTAGATTTGTGCAAATATTTATTCTCAAAGTATAATTTCAAGTATTTAAAATTTTTCAGCTTCATAAATTTAACCTTATTCTAATTTATAAAACTCACCAACATGATTTTTTGCAATTATACAAGCTACTAACAGCGTATACTATAGTTAATATAGTTAATATTTATACTTCTGAGAAGGGGCCCTATTCTACCAATAACCTTCTTACCTTCGTTTTTGCGCCTGTCTAATCCTCGTTTAGCTTTCCGTCCCTAATTAATAAGGTATCAAGGTATACGAATTTACCATCTTGTTCAATTCTCACATAATTTAACACAATGTTGCATATTGTTTTATCACTCTTTTCTTCGAACACCATAGTTTTTGTTTTATTTGCGTATACTTGCTACATTCATATTAAAACCGTATACACAGAAAATCGATGTTCTTCGTTGAAGGTTGATCTTTTTGGTAGAAGATTCAACTATTTGGTTGAAAATTGATTTATTTGGCGAGTATTTTCTTAGATTTTTTTCATTTTCACAAGGAAATTAATCTTCTTGATTAAAAATTCCTTCTTTTGTTGTTTAAAATTCAACCATTGGTTCAAAACTCGTCTTTCTTGATAGAAAATTAAGCTTTTTGGTTTCAATTTAATCTTTTCAGTTACAATTTCATTTATCACTTTCTCTAAGCCTGCGAAAGTCAGTATTCAACACTTATTTATTCAAACTTTGATTCTAAACATTTTTTAATTCCTGAACGAAATTTATAATTTTTAAATATTTTTTCTCGAATATAGAGACAACTTTTGCACATTTTGTGAACGAGTTTGTCGGGCGCCAGGCACGGATGCGCCAACCAGATTACGCAATAATTACTCAAAGGGACGTGGGCGGGATTTCTGGGCCCAGGCTAGATTCAGCCCTCTGATTGAACGACCGATTTTATAAGAGTTAATCTAATTCGTAATTTTTTATACGTGAGCTTATTATTTTACTTAACTTACATATACCTGAAAACGAAATCTTTACACAAGACTAAGACTTCGATTTCTAGAGAATAATAAAGCAATAAAATTCAGCTAACAAGTTTACACTGCAATTAGAATTACTATTAAAAACGGCCATATTGGCTTCGTGAAAGCAATAGCTGCGATGAGGAGATCAATACCAAAACAGCGATAATTTATGAATTAATCCTAGAACGTGTACATAGAGATTTGTCCGGGTCCGGCCGGGCTTGCAAAATTTTTGAGAGCTAAATAATTAGTACTATTAATTCCTAATGTTCAGAATATTACTAGAAGCGACAAAGAAAAATACTAAGGCAAGGACTCAAGCCCTGAACATGAGGATCCGCGAGTATCCGTAGCGTGGGTGAGATTTTCTATGCGAATCTTACCTTAACAAATTAATTCACAGACTCTAGTTAAAGTTAAATTTGAGCGGTACTTCGCGATAGAAAAAGAACTGTCTCCCGGCTCGTGGCTGCCGAACGAAAGAGAACGTGGCGTGTTGGTCGTCGAGCTGGCGGTCGCGTCTCCTTTGGGCGAGTTTATCGGCACGTCGCTGATTGGCTGCTTGCTCGGCGCTGACCTGGGTTTGGTTGGTTCGAATCTCGGCTCGCTCTTTTCGCTCATGGTACCTGATTGAAAGAAGTATGCAGGGACGGCTCAATGAGTGCTCTGTACAAATAGAGAAAAATATTTACAAGTCAGATCCATAGCATTTCCGCTAAATAAGGAAGGTTTCGTCCTCTCTGAAGCGAGAGTGCCCGCATTGCCAAAACATAAGGAAACAAGTCTAGGGCAATCAGACCTGCTTCTCATCCTCATCAGGGGAGTTTGAAGTAGGCTGGGCTCTCAGTACAGTGCTTGAAGCTTCAAAGGCCCTGTTAGGGGACTTCCTCCCACAAAAGAATTACTAGTGCAGACCCAAGTATAGCTCCTGGCTACTAAGTTCTAAGCACTCGATTATTATGTCCTCTTGTGTCCTTGGTGTCCTCTTTCTCTTTTTCTTGTTTGAAAAATGGAGCAAAACGTAGTTTTGTTTCCATCGTACCAAAATAAAGCTTTT
>NC_046663.1:126651599-126653599 GCF_010883055.1 Belonocnema kinseyi
ACTGCTTTTATACAGGGTGCCTAAAAAGTCCCGGGATGGTTGGCTATTTCCTCAGGTAAAACATTTTTCAAAAAAGTTTAGGTCATTCCTGAAGTAAATTTCAACGAGGAATTCAATGGTGACCTTCATTTTTAACGTTGAAGTTGACCTTCATGGCTCTTTAAAGGTTTAACTTTATTTTTTTTAAATGGAAACCCCCTTTGTTACGGTTAATCCTGTCTCAAAATCAACCATTGAAAAAAACTGTAAGGCGCTTTATGAATCGTGAATCTATCATTTACTTTCACTTTAAAAGATGAAGTAAACAGGCAAAATTGTAGATATTGGTCCGACACAAATCCTGATTGGATGTTGGAGAGTCATACACAATATCCACAAAAGATTAATGTTTGGGCCGGTATCTTGAATGATACATTGATAGGCCCTTTCTTCATCGATGGTAATCTTAATACCCGTGCATATGAAGAGCTTCTCAGAAGCCAAATTGTACCAAAAATAAGGGAGATTACAGGCGATAATTTTCAAAATATTTGGTTCCAGCAGGACGAAGCAGCGGCTTATTACGGTAGGGAGGTTCGAGCTTATTTGGATACTCAGTTCCTTCAAAAGTGGATTGGAAGAAGAGGTGAAATCGAGTGGTCTTCTAGATCTTCTAATCTGACGCCTCTTGACTGTTTTCTTTGGGGTTATTTAAAGAGCAAAGTATACTCAACGCAACCGCAAAGCTTAGACGAATTGCAGAATCGGATTCTACAACAGGCTACTTTGATTGATAGGTAGATGATTCGTAATGCTGTAAATCATTTTTACAATCGCATAGCTTTTTGTCAAGAAGCTTAAGGTTTTCAGTTCGAACATCTTCACTGAAGCGTGAGAGGCCCTGGGACTCACGCTAATAAAGCACCCCGAAACGTAAGACGCAAGGGGACTCTCGCTGATCTAGCACCCCGAAACGTGAGAGACAAGGGGACTCATGCTAATCAAGCACCTCAAAGGGAACAGAATTTACTACGTCCACGTCTTTCTTCCTGGGTAATGCTAAACGTAAACGTAAACTGCTTGGAAAAGCCTTGAAAAAACCTTGAAGATCATCACCAAGATCAATGCAAAGCTCACCAATGAATTTCTCGTTGAAATATACTTCAGGAATTGCACTGACCTCTTAGAAAACTTTGTTAATTTCAAATAATCTCTGACTGACCTTAAAAGTTACCATTAACCTATGATTTGGGCACGTACCTGAACGTAGAATTTTCCGCTCTATCGATTGCAGATGTCAAAAAGGGGGTTTCCATACAAAAAAAACTTGACCTTCAAAAAGCCATGAAGGTCAACTTCAAGATCAACATGAAGGTCACCATTGAATTCCTCGTTGAAATTTACTTCAAGAATGACCTTCACTTTCTTGAAAAATATTTTACCTGAGGAAATATCCAACCGTCCCGGGACTTTTTAGACACCCTGTATATGTGCAATAATCTAATACTTGTTTTAAATACACAATAAAATTTATTTAATTTATTGACCTGAAATGGAGTTAACTCAAAGAACAATTGAGAACAGGAGAATTAAGAACTCATATACATAAATACTCGATATGATATTAGGAACTTTTATATAGACGACTCTATCGTGATGAGGAAAATGTATAATTTTCAAAACGTCGAAGAATGTGAATAAAGGATTCTTTCAAAACCTAAATCCTATGGTCTGAATTATGTTATTTTTAACATCTCATCCATTGTTTTAATTATTAAATAATATTCTCTTAAAATTTATTTCTCGAAATGCAAAATCATAAAAAACAATTCTGGGGCCATCCATATACCACGTGGGCAATTTTTCACCACTTTTTAAATCCTTTTTTAATCCTTTATGTTTGGCTTACCTGGGCAAAGATATTATACCAGGTGTATACATATGAAACCGGTATTTTTTCAAGAAAAAAACACATTTATTTCAAGAGAATGATAACAAATATTTTATTCAAAGTATGCGCC
>NC_046663.1:126653699-126682540 GCF_010883055.1 Belonocnema kinseyi
ATATGCCAATTAGCACAAATGGTAATTTCCGACAGTGCCTACAAGTGTGCCTACTGGCCGCTAAATGGCAATACCGGTTTCATATGTATACACCTGGTACATCTAGATCAGGCAAGTCCCTGCGGAGTTGGGGAAACAATATATTGTAATACAGCTATTGCACTCTTCATACTATCATACTACCTTCCTCCAGTCTTTCTCAATAGGTTAAATCGTTGCGCTGCAGCTCTAAGGGATCTATCATCCTTGGCTCCTTGCAGCTCCATCCTGTTTTTTCAGAACAGCAGTGAAGTAGACGCAGGAATTCCAAAATGATTTAAAAAATCTCAAATATATATCAAATGATAATACTGTTGAATTTCTAATCTTTATTTTATTTGTACAGAAAAGAAATAAGTGACAATATTAAAGGTTTGCAACACTGATTAATTTTAATGCTGAATTTGTAATTTAGTAATTTTTGAATTAATATTTAACATTCCGGTGTATTAAGTAAAAATAACATAAATGCTTTTTTAAAATGCCATGATTTCGCAACGATAAAACTCAAATAACTGCAGAATTTATTAAATTGATCTTTTTAATAAGGATCGTTTACAAAGTTAAACAAAACTGAATTGAACCGATAAAGATTATGTAATTTGAATTGGCTCAAAAAATTCGAATTAGCTTAGGAACGTGACCTTGAACACGATTTAAATTTCAAATTAAAGTCGTGAAAAAAATGGAAATAAAAATAAAAATAAGAATTATATTGCGCGCGACCACAATATAAAAGTTGGAGTATATCTAGAGTATACCTTGTCTCATTTCAGTATATTTTCCATAGATTTAGAGAAATGTGTATCCACGTGGATTCTAGCTCGACCCTCCCGGTCCACCTCGTCGACAAGCGTGGAATTTTGCCCTCCCCCTCCCTAAAGTATCCACGTGGTATATGGATGACCCCTCCTGGTAAAGCTATTTTTTTCAATACTAAACTTTTCAATAATTTCTACTAAAAATAAAAGTAAAATGTGTTAACAAACGACACAAGCTGCGAAAAAATGAGACAAAAGTTGTGAACACAAAAAATATCTCAAAATTTGTTATTAGTAATTATTAGATAGGACAATTATATTTGGATTTAGTTGTAAAAAGTGAAAAAATAAGTTTGCGGAAAAACGACATAAGAGGTAAAAAATGAAAAGACCAAAGACGTTCAACCAGAAAATATCTAAAAAGTTTTTATAAAATCTTGTCATGAAAAATCTCAAAAACAAAAAAATTAGCTTTTTGAAAAAGGGACACAAGCTACCCTAACATTTTATTTATTACAATTTTTCGTCTAGATTATATCTACAAATTGGCTTAAAGTTAATTACGCCGTAATGTGAAATATTAATTCGAAAAGTAAATAATTACTAAATTACAAACATAGAATTAAAATTAATCAGTGTTGCAAACCTTTAATATTGTCACTTATATCTTTTCTGTACAAATAAAATAAGGATGAGAAATTCAACAGTATTATCATTTTACATGTATTTGAGATCTTGTAAATCATTTTGGAATCCCTGCGTCTACTTTACTGCTGTTCTGAGAACAAAACTTTTATATATATATATATATATATATATATATCGCCGGAAGCGGGTGCTAATCTGTAAAATTGCACCCGCTCCCAGCGAAATCGCGAATCAAACCGCAGGGCCTATGACAAAGCCACCGAACGCGTCCTCGGGTTGCGGATATAGGGTGCCTGTACCAAGGGTTTCTGCTGAATATGGTTACAAAAATAAATAGGCAGTCGCGGACAATTGTCCACGGGTGGTCCTGAAGGAATTAACCCCCAAGTGGAGGTGTGAAAACCGTGCCGAAAGCTGAATGGCACCTGGGTGACGTGTCTAGAACGGTAACTCTGGGATACCCGGCGACCTCTCAGAGTGCGTAGCCTTATCCTTGCATGCGGGGCTCCACAAGGATGGACGAACCCCATTCCCTAGCTTCTCGTGGAAACAACAATGACAACACCAAACATAGTTGCAGTAAGTGCGTTTCAAAACAACAGAACGCACAGGGCTCCCGACAATGGGTCGGCCAACAATGCCGACCAATCTATAGCTGGAGGAGCCAATGAAAATGGATTCAATGCGATGAATCGGCAGGATCTCGCGACCTTTGGGCGGACGGAGCGACTGAATCACGACTTGCTAGAGTGCTACGATGCGAGTGTGGCCCCTGAACGGGTTTACATGACACGACTGCATGCTCTGTGGTGCGAGAAACACCCGGAGCTATCGCACTTTTTGCAGCAACGTCTGCGAAACCATGCTGAACTACTCCGAAAAAGGGGCTATGTAAGCGGAACGCCTACTCTACCACAGCTAGAAAAAGCCGACAACAGAGAAAGAGAGGCGACACTAAGACCAGCCACGGGCAGGCATGCAATAGAGGAAGAACGATGCTGTACGACCCGAAGAAACATTAATACCAAGGTTTCTCTCAAGCCTAAAGATCTGGCTGAAATGGACGGCGAGCTTTGTGGACATTTTTCCGGAGAATCCGACCTCTAAGCTATCAATTATTGTGTGTATAATGCAGCGAGAGCTTTGGCTGATGCGAACCGTAAAACAAAACCATCGGTTGATCATGAGACCAAAAGACGAATGCATCAACTTGCCATAAAGATAGGCTGGGTAAGACAGTACGCGTCCCGCATCCAGTGTGTAATTGACTACGTCACGTCTGGCAGAAATTTTACCGCCAAGGGTCGAAAGTTCGCGCGCGAACTCCGGACCCGTTATCACACACTTAACAAGTCAAAGCTGCTGACCATCAGGCAACATATTGTTGAGAGAATACAAATACTATCTGACGCTAAGAGAAGTCTAGAGCGGAGGGAAAGGTGGGTCGGAGAAAATCAACAGTTTCTCTCTGACCCATCTCGACTCTTCCAAGACCCTCCAGTTACTGTCTACGAAGTGCAGTATAGACTGGACGAAGACTCAGAAAATATTAATAGCTGCAAGGAGTTATGTGTTGCCCTTATAACACCTGATAAAGAATGCCCACCCATCACTACCGAGGAGGTGTAAAAAGTATTAAGAGAGAAGAACTATTCCGCACCGGGACCAGATTGTATCAAAACTTTCTGGTGGAAGAAGTTTTCTTCAACCCATCAGCTGTAAAATGTGTCTGCAAAGATGCAGCATTCTATCGGCGTGACCTGTCGATGGCCTTGATTGATAATAGGAAAGCTTTCGATTCGATCTCCCATAGCCTTATCATCTGTCTTTTGAAAATCTTAAAGGTTCATCTGTAAATAATTAGGTACATAGAGAGATTGATGCCGCTTCGGAAAACCAGATTTACTGTCTCATCTGGAAAAAATCGTGTAACAACTAACAAGGTCACCTTTCAGAGAGGTGTCTTTCAGGGCGACACCATGAGCCCACTCCTCTTTTGCCTTACATTACTGCCACTATCTCTAGCACTTCGCCATTCCGACGAGTACTTGTGCGGTCAACCGGCAGATCGAAAGTACAAGGTCACTCATGTATTTTACATGGACGATTTGAAGATCTATGCTAAAAACAAAGAGCAACTACATCTAGCTCTAGGGATTGTCGGACGACATACTAAGGAAATTGGAATGGAATTTGGGTTAGACAAATGCACCAAGGTTTATTTGAAGATAGGAAAACTTAATGGCATCCTTGAAGATCCCGAGCTCGTTAAAAGAAGCGCCATACGACACCTTTGCGCTGACATCTATAAAGGATACTCTTCGAAGCAGATACAAACGTCTTATCCAACAGATATGATCTTTCGAACTGTCGGCGAGGAACAAAGTTTCTGCAACGAACATGCTTGCCGTCCCGGTAGTACTCTATTCATTTAGAGTAGTTCCATGGACGAAGAACGAGCTCAGATCCCTTGATATCGGGACAAGAAAGGTTATTCACATGAACAAAAGCATGCATCTTAAGTCTTCCGTTCCGCGACTGTACATCTCACGCTGTCAAGGTGGTCGCGGAATATTGAGTCTTGAATGTCTTCACAAAAGGATTATTCTGGGTACAGCACACAGAGTTGCAAATGGAAGAGACCCTCTTATTAAAATGGTCAGGAATCACGAAGAAGTGGGCAAAGGAGCGTTTCTCTACAAAGCAGCGGAGGAGGCTGCTAAAACACTCGGACTTGACTTCAATATTAGGGGTGAGCAAAATGCATCAAATCTTATCTATCTCGAGTACTCACTTCTGAAAGCCCGCATTAAGAAAGCACAAGAGAAAAACTTTCGTGAACAGTTCCTCGATAGGAGGATGCACGGTACTAGGCAGTCTGATAAGTCCCTGAAAAATGAAACACGGAGACGTTTTTCTGGCCAAAGTCGGTTTTATTTTTCAACATACTCTCCTTTTAGGTCGATACAGCGAGTCCAACGATTTTCTAAATTTTTGATACCGTCCGAACGGTCGACAATGAAACCAACTTATGAATCGTTCCAATCGACGGTGCAGAGTCCGTGTAATACTTATCCAGCTTGGCCTTGGTCTCGGATACTGTTTTCTTGCGAAGATAGTAGTGTTTGATCAAAACTCGTAACTCAGATTTTTCCATATTAAAAAAACTCGGAGGTTAGTCGCTTCTCAGTGCTGCAACTTGTAAATCCTTAAACATAAATGGCTGAAGTTTTGACAGGCGTCATTTGAAGGATCAAGCTCGACGAAAATGGTTCACATTAGTAAATACTAATGCCATCTCTTAGAATTTTCAGGTACTTATCAGACTGCCTAGTATCTTCCACAGAAATGTGAAGCATCAGTCAATGTCTTGTGAGCTCACGTTTGCTTTCCTTAAATCACCCGGATTGAAGCCCGGTACGGAGGGCTTCATTTTTGCATGCCAAGACGGTGTCATACCGTCGCCACATTTTGAGCCAAGACATACCCGATGATAGCTGCAGGGCGTGCCATGCACACCCAGAGCATTTAGGTCACATACTATCTAGTTGTCCAACTCACGCGGGAACGACCTACATTCAATGGCACAATGCGACACTAAGAGTGCTTTATTACCATCTTTGTTACTCTTACGGCATTAACCTTAATATCGCTCCTCTAAATGCTCCTAGGGTAATCAATTCAATTGTCGAGAATGGGCAGTGCCGCATATACTGGAACTTTATATCCTCGACAAAAACATCATAACCAAGGAGAACGAAAAGAAAGAGAGGTATCGAGACCTTATAAGGGCGCTCTTGTAGGTGCCAAGCTTTCACTTGCTAATGGCCTAAAAAGCATCCCTGCGTGTCAACAACATGCTAAAACACTTGCGGAAAAAATGCAGAAGGCGGTAGTCCTTGGCTCGCTCCGTGTTCTTAGGGTGCACGAGACTTTTGCTGGATCGCCGTATTGATTCCTTTACAGATTGTAAACCACCTATCTCACGGTCGTGAGACGTGGTTGCGACTTGCCTAATATAGATGTATAATATCTTTGCCCAGGTAAGCCGAACGTAAAGGATTAAAAATTATAAATAAAATTTTTTTTAATGTTGCATATACAGATTCACAAAATTAGACATTCAAAATCTATGGGTTTCGGCGATTTTAGATACATACACATTTTCCTAACAACTTTAAATTAAAATGAATGAGGCTTAAAGTGAAAAGTTAAGTGAGTACGGAGAGGGTTTAGTGAGTCAGGATGCTGGGGTGAAAGTGCAAGTGTGAATAAAGGGAGTGATAGATACTAAAAATTCAAACGGAAAATACAAAAACTGACGACAGTTGACTTTGTGTTTAGATTAGCTTGGGTGAAATGATGGGATTTCTTGGTAGTAAGTAGGAATTCGAAGGGTAAGACGGGAGAGGGAGATAAATAGAGAAAAGCTGTCAAAAAAAATTAGTGTAGGAGGGCGAGTTTTTGGAAAAGTTTTAAAAATTCTGGGGAGGATAGAAAGTGACAGGGGAGTGGGAGGTGAAGCTAAAGGTCAGATAACAGGGTATAAAATGATTTAAAGAGGAGATTTGCAAAAGATTAGATGAGACATGCGGAAAACTGACGGATATAAAGAAAAAAGGGGAGAGGTAAAAATTGAGGTAAGAAAAGTGAGACAAAAGTGGGAAGAATGGGATCAATTATGGAAAGGAGAGAAAGAAAAGGTGTCGAATAAATTGAAAAATATAGAAAATAGGCAGAGAGAGGATGTGGAGGATAGGAAAAGGGACACGAAACTATTAGAAGAGAGAGAGAGAGAGTGAGCAAACTAGAACTAAGGAATGGGTCTAAGATAGGAGAGAAAGGGAGTATGGAAGAAGTGAGGGAGTGTGAGGTGGTCAAGCATAAGCAGAATGAAAGGTGGCGATTGAGACTGATTGAGGTTGAATGAAGAATGGAAGGGGAAGAGGGAGCGAAAAGGAAAAAGAAAATAATAGTGAAGGGTTTGAAAGTGGACAGTGATAGGACAGAAAAAGAGGTTCGGAAGGTGATGAGAGACATCAGCGCGCCAGTCAGAGTGGAAGGTATAAGAAGACTAGGAAGAAATAAAGAGGGCAGGTAATGTATGTTTTTAGTGAACTTGGGGAGTGAGCAAAAGAAATATGAAGATATGGAGAAGAAAAAGTTGTTAAAAGGAAGAAATGAAATGAACAGTGCTTTGACTTCGGATCAGATTATTACACGTCTTTCCAAAATGCCATCAGCAAAAGTTGTAGGAATACATGGATCCGTTTCTTTGACAACTTTCGAAAGAAAAAATGAATCAAGGTTGAAAGCAATAAAAATAGAAAATTTAAAAATATTGCACCCTATCTCAACCGAAATATTACCTTCTGCTTCAGATTTCTTTTGGCTTTACGGTAAGTGGCGAAGATACCAAATATACCGGGATGGAATGGTTTCAAGGAAGAAGCTACAGCTGAGAAGCTTTTTTCAAGATCACAGGTCTTGTGTCTTCCATTCAACAACGCTCCATCTACCGACTACGATACTATTCTGACTGCTCTTCTTTCAGTATTAGAAAAATGTCAATCTATGAATCAGGATACTTGCTTCGTAACGTTTGATCAGCCGGTTTATATGAAAGCTCGAGATATCTCCAACTACGAACCTGTAGATATGAGTAAAATTTCGTAAGACTTGGAGGATTTCATGTGCTGATGTCTTTCCTAGGGTGTATAGGTTTCATCATGGCTGGAAGCGAATTGAAGGATCTTTTAATCGTCGTTTATGCTGAAAATTCTGCAGAGAAAATGCTGATAGGACACGCGTACGCCCGTGCAATTAGAGCTCATATTTTGGCCCACCTTTCCTTGGCAAGTATTATTTTTCAGTTAATTGATTTTAGCGAAGATGATCGTGCTGCAATGGAACAAGTACTAAATGACTTTGACAGAATTGTAATCCTTGAAGCTGAGAAACAAAGTTTCTACAAAACTGTTGCAGAAAAATTAGAAAAATAACTTGAAAAGATAGAAAATTTTGGACCCACTGCAAAGCTATGGGTTCAGTATGTTAGGATAGTAACTTTGGTGAAGCAGTTCATTCAAGCTGAACGAATGGGAAACTGGCAACTTCATCTAGATGCTACCCAAAAAATGCTTCCCTTTTTTCACGTATGTGGCCACTTTTTCTACGCAAAGTCGTGCCACTTGTATTTACAAGACATGCTACATTTACAAGAAAAACAAAAAATCCTGAGGAATTTGATACATTTACAACAAAAGGATATTTCACCATCAGACGCTCTCACAAGTTTTGGACAGGTATTTGGTCCGACATGACGATTTAGCAAACACTAATGAGAATGATGAAAAGTATTGGTGGACTTACACACGGCCACGAAGTAACAGATAGTGTCCTAACGAAGTGGACTCTAGGAATGCCTTTTCTGCACAATGTTTGTGACGCAATTGAAAGTTTTTGTGGTGTATCTCTAGAAATAACGGAACAACACGTCGACATGAGAAGTTCACGCATCAGTCGAAACAATCAGCATGTTGAGAAAATGATAGATTAGTTTACTCAGCACGATCCGTTTCCAAAAACTTATATTATAATGTCCATAAGCACTGGAATTATTGGAGATGAGTCCACAAACTTTCACATGTCTCAAGAGGTTGGCACTGTTAGAATCTCAAAAATAATCGATACTGACTTCGACTCTGTTAAATTCAAACGAAAAGACAGAGTAATTCCTCTTGGAGCCATCAACACTAACATCACAATCAACGAGGTTGCAATCCCGATAGATCCGCTATTGATTTTTCATAGAATGTGCGTTCTAAAGAAGTCAGACGAAGAGTTAAGGGAGTTCCTGAAATTTGAACTTGCTCCGTTTCCCTTGTCGCTCTTTTCCGAGGGAGGAATGCGTAAAGGCACGAAGTCCTCACGGTACTAAATTTTTACGCCTCTTCCAAATAAAACGCGATTTGAAAACAGCATTCATGTTATTGATGTTGGATTCTTGCTGCGTGGAGTCATGTGACATCGAAATGAATCTTTCAAAGAAATTTGCACAAAATACGTTCAGTACGTGCAAACATACTATTGGTCAAACGCGATAATTGTATTTGATGGATACCCTCCCGATGCAGCAAATAAAAGCACAAAAAGTGCAGAACGACTTCTGCGTTCAAGAAAGCAGTCTTCCGCGGACGTTTTTTGCGAGGAATCCATAATTTGCACGTACACACAAATGAGATTTTTAGACAACGAAAACAACAAGAGTCGCCTTATTTCCATGCTCAAAAACAAATTCTACGAATCTAATTTCACCGTCCATCAAGCAGCAGAAGATGCTGACACACTCATCGTAAGAACAGCGATCAGTATGCCTTCATCTTTTGACTCAATTTTAATTGTAGGAGAAGACATCGACCTTCTTGTTTTATTAGTATCACTTGCAAAAGATCACTTGAATATTTATTTTCTAATACCAGGTAAAGGAAAAACTGCAGAACAAGTTTAGTCTCCACAAAGTTTGGGTATGAAAAAAACAGTAAAAATAATATTTTATTCCTACACGCTTTCATCGGTTGTGATACGACGTCCGTAATCTTTGGTCACGGCAAGAACGAATTTCTAAACATAATTCAGAACTCCGAGCAAATAAATCAGACTGTTTGAATATTTCAGCAAGAGTCTGCAGATGCCATCATGATTGCTACAGCAGGGGAACAATTTTTGATAGCTCTGTACGCAACTTCCCAAAAAATGTACCCTCTTCTTTTGATTCTCTTCGGTACCAGCATTTGACTCGATCGGTGACAAAAAGCAAGTTCAATCTTGCTTTTCTTCCACCAACGACCGCAGCAGCAAGGCAGCATTCATTCCAAACTTACCATCTGATTCAAACTTGGTATGGTGTTCCGAAAAATTCAGAAGAATAGGGATGGAAGAGAATTACGACTGGTCTTACTCCAATTACAACGACACAAGATCCTGCTCCTGAGGCTCTTCTCAAATTCCTCTCCTGCAAATGCAAAAAAGAATGCAGCTCATCATGTGGTTGCAGGAAGGCAGGGTTGAAATGTTCAATCATTTGAATGAACTGCAACGGGCAGAACTGTGCAAACGTTGCCGAAATTTTGAGCTACTCCGAGGAAGAGGATGGAGAGGAAGAAATCAAAGCTACCATCAACTACATCTCGGAAACTGAAAAAGAAGAGGATGCATCCAAAGAAGAAGAGCCACAAGAGAAGGATGACACAAAAGAAGTACAACTGGGTCCATCAAGAATTTCAAAACGAAGAAAGGTTCCCAGATCACAAACATCAAAATAACTACATCAATAGTTTCGTCTGAAAATCCAACACTTGATCAATACATTCATCAATCCACCCATCCAAACAGAAGATATTTGGAAAAAAATGATTTTGAGGCGACATTTTTCAAGATAGCGGCGAATGCTGGAGGGGGAGGTATTCGAAAACTTAATATGTTTTTTAGGATGTAAAAATGTACTATTACATCAATTTTCATCTTTTCTGGATTTTTTTCCAGGTAACTCAATTTATAACGCCCTGCTGCCTGGGCTAATTGGTTTTGGGAGAGAGCTGGAGTTGCCCAGGTTATATGCTGAGGCAAGAAATAGGACGAGGAAAAATGTTAGTGAGGAAAGTGAAAAGAGCCTGGAACTTCGAAGAGAAACTAAGAAGGGAAGAGGGAAGCAAAATCGCACAAGCGTGTGCTCTCGAGGTCATGGATAAAGCGAGGAGGGGTAACGTGGGGCGTTCCAAATGGGAGGAGGAGAGATATGAAATGAGGCGTGAATGTGGTATAAATGAGAGGGGTACTGAGTAGGAGGAAATAGAGGAAGAAATGAAGGCAAGGCAAGGTGAGGAAAGATGGGGAAAAACGCAGATTCAAGATACAACAACTGGTATAGAATGGTCAAGGGGCGGGGGGAACCAGAGTACAGTAGAAGTCCGATAAATTGCCGTCCGATAAGTGTCCACTCCCCTGAAAACGTCATCACACGTACGGCACGCACACTAGTTGCGGTTCTCCCACTACGTGTGCCACTTTGCTAATGATTTGCGGCCATAATTTACGCATGCGCGCACCTAATATCGTGTTGCTAGAGAGGGCATCCGATAAGTCCGCAATTCCTGGAATTTTCCGTCCCTACAGCCCCGAAGTTGGAAAGTTATCGGATTTGTACTGTACCGGAAAAAGATTAAAAAGGAGAGAAAATGGAATAGAGTAGTGAGATTCAGAATGGGAGAGGGTATAAGAGCATGCAGGTATTGGATAAATGAAGAAGAGAATGTTTGTAGAGCATGTAGGTATGAGCAGGAAACATGGTTGCATGTGTTAGAGAAATTACAGGGCCGTGAAAGGCCCGTAAAAGACCCGTAAAAGGGAGAGAGTATAAGCAAATTAAGAAAAATTAGAATGAATGGAATGTATGTTTTAAAGAGAAAGAGATACCACAAAACGGACAAAATGTTCAGATTCACCTTCGGGCATTTCGTATATAATTATTATTAATAATTAAATGCAAGTAAAAAGATAATATAAATAAATAATATTAATAACCTGAGAAATATAAAAGAGAATAGGTTTCATGGAATTCTATTCTTGAACCCCTAATAAAAGGAGTATGCTTCAAACCGAAGCTCTTATGATTTCTATACATTTTGTCATTAAATCTGACTTTTCTTGATGATTTCTATCGAGAAACGTAACAAAAGTGGTCAACAATGATAAGAAGTCCTAACATTTTTCTAACGATTGCTGACTTTTATTAGATTCTCATTAAAGGAGGTATTATTCTTGTTCGTTAGTCAGCCATTTTAAATAAAAATTCAAAAATTGAGCGTCTTGTGAAAATTTTTGAGACCTCTTTTTACAAGATTAAAAAATTCTCTGTGTGTATATTCATTGTATTAAAAAAGACGAACGATTTATCTTGACGATTTTTGTTGATAATACTAAAAATTACGAGACTCATAGCATTTATAAAATTCAAAAAAACACACGAAACTAACCATTCAAAATAAATATTTATTGAATTTTCAATTTTCTCATAGCATATTCGATGAATTCAACTAAAATGACGAGACCTATCAAAAAATGATTAAGACGAAATTGTATAGGACTGTTTTAAAGTTGTAATTACTTTTGGAAATTTTTTATAGTATTTGGATCGTTTGGCTCGGAATTTTAATTTTCTATTTTTCCTCAATATTTTTGATAAATTAAATTGAAATGAAAACTCAGATCAAAAAATAGTTAAAATAAAATTATTAAGGATTTAAAACATGTTGTAGTTCCTGTTTGAGGATTTTCCTATACATATTTTGATTCAAAAGACCTATTAAAAATGGTTCGAAGAAAATTTTTACATATTTTAAAAAGCTTAAATTCTGCTCGTAAACCTTTTCATGTTTGGAAATTTGAATTTTCTATTTTTTTATGATATTTTCATATGGACAGAGATGTTATGCGCCTTTTTTTGTCAGAGAAACGTAGGCAAAATGTGAGGAGAGAACATCATAGACTCTTCTTACTTGAATATCCAGAGCTAGCCAGAAAAATAAATGAGCAGAATCCGGCAAATCAAAAACGCTCAATATCTATAAACAGATGGCTTTCGGCTGTCGACATAGCTGCTGTCAAAATAAAATTGGAACAGCAGCTTTCTATTAATAAACTCCCCCTGAAAGATGTGGACAACGAAGACTTTATTGATGCTAAAGGCATACGTGCCAGGGATAATGAACATCAAGTACAGGATTCATTAGAACCACATCCGCATATTAATAACGATGATGTGAAAGCAAAATCCCAGAAAAACTACAGCACCGTGAAAGGAATTTTGCCATGCTTTACTAGAATTTAGATATTCAGAACCAGCACGAAAGCATTCTCTGCCAAAGATGAGCAAAGTCTTACCTATGCCTTTAAACGTAACACAAACTGTGTTAGGGGTGAAAACTCTTGTATACTGTGCAGCTGTGGCAACCGTTGGAACGTTGGTCTGCAGAACTAGGTCTACAAATGCAGTCTTTGTCCCAGCAAGTAATCGAGATCGACCATGGATGATCAGGTTAGATATGGACATCAGAAAAGTAAGGTGTAAAAACAAAACAAAAAATAAAGCATGAAGGAAACAAAATTGAACCCTTTAGACAGATGAAAGAAGGTTCTATCGTGCTCTTCCTGTAAAATAAAATAACCAGCTGGACACCGAGTCCCTAAATTGGAAGACATGATTAACTACTTGTCGGGTATTTGGGGAAATCTGGAAAGTTGCAACTTGGACGCTGCGTGGTTTAAACTGAAGAAAGAAAGAACAAGCAATAGCCCTCAAATGCAGCTCACAAACATCACAGCTTAAAAATTTTCAGCAGCCTTGAAAAAGGCAAGTAACTGGAAAGCTCCAGGTTTGGAAATGGTGCACAACTTCTGGTACAAGTACCTTACGAGTGTACAACATGCGTTGGCAAAGTGTTTTCAGGAGATCATTGAACACACAGATTTGATTCTAAGCTTTATGCTTAAGGATACTACGTATACGTTACTTAAAGAACCAGGCGATCAAAATCCATCTGAATTTCGACCGATAGCCTTTCTTCTAACAGTTTATAAGTTGCCATGACTCGAGCTTGTCAGTATCAAAGGAACTTACACACAGCATATATTGACTACAAGCAAGCATTTCCTTCCATGCCGCATGGCTGTTTGCTTAAAGTCCTAAAACTTGACCAAAACAACCCAATCATCATCGACTTTCTGAGCCGTGCGATGAGCCTTTAAGGGACAAGAATGAAGTCTTTTGATCCTGGATAACCAAGGATTACTAGATCAATACGCATCACGATGGGTATATTTCAAGGAGACTTCTTCAGTGCAATATGGTTTTCTTTCTTTATCGTTGAACATATTGAGCGAAAGACTAAAAAGTCTGTCTCATGGATTCAGGATACATGATAATGAGAATGGTTATCAAGTGAACCATCTTCTGTACATGGATGACTTGTAGCTGTACGTAAGTTCAGCCTAGAACTTGTAGCAAGTGTTCGATGTCAGAGGACAGTTTTCCAAAGATATCCACACGGAGTTCGGACTAGATAAATACAGAATAGTGCTTTTAGTCAGGGGGGAATTAGGGACCGCAGAGTTAGAGAATGAGATCGAAAATCACATCAAAGCAATTGCTGCGGGCAAGTCATATAAATATCTGGGTATTTTTGAATATAAGGGCAATCAGCATACGATAGTTAAAACAAGCCTAACGAATGCCTTCACTACGAGACTCAGATTGATTATAAAAACTGTTCTTAACTTGGCAAATAAAATCAGGGCAAGCAACACCTATGCCATCCCTGTCCTCACGTACTCCTTCGGGCTCACCAAATGGTCTAAAACCGACATTGAAGGGTTAAGCAGAACCGTCCGCGTAGAAAGAACGAAGCACCGAATGCAAACAGAAAACAAACGGCAAACGAGATGTGGCGCTTTACAGCACCATCTGTAAGGCGGATCTTGACTACATCCCCTTGAAGTTGTCCTCAGAGGAGGCCTTGAATATCAGGGCACAAATCATAAAGGAATTATTGTGGATAGTGAGGTATCCAATATTTGACTGAGAAAGAGTATTCTGTATCCAGAAACGGAAGTATTCGTTTTGTGATACAGAGCAATATTATCAGCATCGGGGATTAGCGCAAACACGAATCCTTCGAGCACATTGTTAATGGCTATCCCGTAATGACTCAGAAAGAATATACGCACAGACATAATGATGTAGCGGGCATTAAACATCAACAACTTGCCCTAAACCTAGGACTCTTGAAATAATGGATGCCTTGTATAGATACATTCCAATGCCCGCTTTAGAAAGCGAATATTGCATCTTATATTGGGATATTAACCTATACAACCAAGATCCACAAGTATAGCGAGTTAAGGCATGAAATAAAGACCATATGGAAGAATGCGAATCAAGCATCTATTCCTCCCATTATGATTTCGGCTACAGCCAATGTGCACGCAAGATGCACTGAACATCTTGAACATTAAGGGGTCAGTAGAGCATTGGCAGCAGCTCAGAAGGCAGTTTTATTAAACACCTGTCTCATTGTAAGAAACTTTCTTGACCATCAGGAAGTGAGCGACTAAAACTTGTGGAGTGGCAGATGTTAGCTCTAAGAAAGCATCCAGAGGTGACTGTTGTCACATCCAGCGCTCGTGGCCGTTCGTAATTGTACACCTACAACATCATGGCGATTAATATTAGTGTTCTATAAAGCGAGAATAGGTTGTGCAATACTTACCTTATTTATACGCTTCTACGTAATGCGCCATTTCCATATGTGTTTTGTACGTTACGACACAACAAGATATGTAAATAAATTAATAAGTCATATACTTTTTAAATTGAAAAATGATTATTATTTATCATCAGCTATTAGAGGGATCAGATTAAGAATCTTCAATAACAAAAAATGCTTAACGTCTTAATCAGACTAGATGGAAAATAATATTGTCAAATTAAAATTATTTCTTAAAAAAAGATCCTACTCAGGTGCTTTTCCATTGAAGCTATTAGAGGGATCAGAATAAGAACTCTTCTTTCAAAAAAATAATGCTAATTTTTAGCTATGTGTTAATGGTAACAGTAATTATTTTTAAATGAATCAGCTATATCGTCAGAGTTGGTACCTTACCAACAGTAGATAAAACCTCCAAACGATGAAGGCAGAAAATCTACACAATATCGATCAAGTTAAAAATCTTCAATAACAGAAAATGCTTAACGTCTTAATCAGACTAGATGGAAAATAATATTGTCAAAAGAAAATTATTTCTTGAAAAAAGATCTTACTCCTTCTTCACTCCATTGAGTATCGAACCATAAAACTTCTGATTTCCGGTCAGGTGCTTTTCCAATTAAACTATTAGAGGGATCAGAATAAGAACTCTTATTTTAAGAAAATATCGCTAATTTTTAGCTAGGTGTTCATGGTACAAGTGATTAAATCCTTAAAACCGAATTATCATTGACCGCTAGTAAGTTTTGAGTGTCTCATGAAATTAGCCATTCTTGTGCGCCCCGTTCAAATAGCCTTAAAAGAATAAAAAATCAATTCTAAATGAAAGAAAAAATATTTTATAACCCCTTACAAATTCATGATCTCTTAAACTTTACTAGAAAAATTATTCCCCACGAAAAACGTAAGGCGCCTGCAAAACAATTTGACGTGCATGAATAGTTTGTCTAAGCCGGTCGTGTGAATAATTTAAATGATAAATACTCTTACAGTTATTACTTATATCTATTGCAGGCGCCCAACGTTTTTCGTGGGGAATAATTTTTCTAGTAACGTTTATGATATTATGAATTTGCATGGGGTTATAAAACCGCATTCGTCTAGGATGAATTACTTTATTATTACTTGTTCTTTCTTTTTAGGCTTTAAAAAAGTGTGCCAAAGCAGAATCCAATCTGATCAATTTTTCTAAAGTTGTCGTGCCTACAGAATACAGACTACAGACTATAGACAGACAGACAAAAACATTAGTAAAAATCGTTTTTTCTGACTCAGTGGGTCTCAAAACGTGGAGATTTGATGAAAACCGACAAAGTGAAATTTTACATAAAACCAATATCTTCTCATTAGGATGAGAATGTAAAAAATTTAAAAGCACGTTTTTTTTATTAATAGAATTTTTTTAAAACTTTTTAATGAACCTGAGAACCTGAAATAGATACAAGTAATAACTGTAAGAGTATTTATTGTTTAAATTAATCACACGACCGTTTTGGACAAACTATTAATGCACTAAAATTGTATTGCAGGCGCAATAAAGTGCCGATGCTGGGCCAAGCATCGGTAAAGGATCGGAAAATATAAATAGCCATTATAAGCTGCCAGCACTGGTTCAACATTGGGCCGATTCAAATAAAACTTTGTTTGCCGTGGTAAAAGTGACACTTGGCCCAGTAATGTGCCGTCACTGGGCCAGACTTTGGCTGATCCTCGTGAAACATGATTCCCGTATTAAAAGTGAGACTTGGCGCAATAAAGTCCCGATACTGGGCTAATCATTGGTGGAGGATCGGAAAATTTAAATAGCTAATATAAGCTGCCAATACTGCCTCAACACTGAGCCGATTAAAATTCCGATATTGGCCCAATATCGTTAGCCGAACTTGGCTGTCAAAATGTGTCCAAAACTGGGCCATGTATTTAGCTCCGACAATTCGCACTTAGGTTATAATTAGGACCTAAGGAAACAATATCAATAATGTCTGTTGGTATTTAAATGTCCCTTAAATTTTTTAATCAAAGATCTTTATTTATCTTCACTTGATTATGTTGAAAATAGGGATTCGAATTTAATTTAGTGTTTATCATTGTATTTTTTGTAAATAGATTTTTATATTATTACCGATAAGTCAAATAACTTTTTTTTAATATTATCATTAAGATCAGAGTCCGAAATGTTTTTTTTTATATTTTACAAGTAGAGTGTGTGATGTTGCATTTTGCAACTCACAAGCCGCATGTATGGTAAAATTTTATTTAAAGATAATTCATCAAATTGTGAATTATATTTCCACTATACACCACTGAGGCTTCGCAACGCTCCATGATTCGTTTCGATCTAGTTTGTAATTTAACTTCTTATCGCTGATACGTTTAGAATTATTATTTTTCTACGTGTAAACCTTTTTCTGGAGTCAACATCATCATCGTGGGACGTCGCAGGAGGTTTAGAATCATCGGGACGCCGGAAAGAATCAACTAACTCGCTGCTCCTACTGAAACTTTGACAGTACCATTCAAATTCTCCAGACTGTTTTTCACGAGTCTTTGCTGCCAACCTAACTGCTGAAAACGTCAATGGGAATTGATTGCAGAGATTGACAGGAAATTGCCTAAATTTTCTGCAAGACCTGGACTACCTCAGAAGATTCCAAAGTTCCGAACAACAAAGCATACATGTCATCTAATTTCTAGGAAAATATGATGCGTACACTATACCATCGACTGCTGATGTACGTGTGATCACACTGTAGATCAGGACCGTACCGTTAATACTCCGAATTTATAATCACGGTGCAAGAACATTAATTGTAATAAACGAGCCCGTTAAGTTGTAAATGTTCTAGGGACGCTTTTGGAGAGCAAAAAACAATAGCTTACATTGTTTACTTTGAGGAAAATAACAACAGAAAATTGAACACTAAATTTATTAATAACTGGATCATTTTACATCGTACGGCATTGTTTTAGTCGTACTGTTATCCACGAGACGTTGGGCAAGTATCCGAATTCCGACCAGTGCGCCTATAGAGGGAACGCCATCTCACCCATCGGAGGTTTCGAAGCTGTTTTCCCGTTTTTGCCGTTGACTGCGAACTTGTCGTTTCAGCGGTTAAGAATTTTCACTAATTTAGTCGAACGAAACCTCTAAGCCCCCCTTTTTTCCTCTTTTTAGTTGGCCACTAGGTTTCGTGAGATTGATTGTCCAAGGTTTATTATTTAATATTATGATTCCCCCTCCACACACACACAGAAAATGATTAGTCGTTTCCGAAAGATAAAAATAGTGTCCTTAATTCCCTTTTTTAGAATGTGTTCTTTAGAATGAAGTGTTCTCCTATACTGGAAATTTAGTCGCCTAACCCACAACCCTGTATGCTTGAGTAGTTGCCCCTCCCCCTTGAAAATTAATAGTTGTTCCCTAAAAATGATATTGTTGTGAGATATGCCCTTTACAACAAGATATATTCTTGAAACTCGTAAATTTAGTTGTTTGCCCTACAGTCCTATATGCTTGAGTAGTTGCCGCCGCCTTTTTTTATCTGATAATAATCCGTTTCTTTCTTCGTCGTTCTCCCATTTTACGGAAAATTAATTGCGATAAATTTATTTAGGCTCTATTATATAACTCCGCGAAATCATGGAGTATCGTAAAGGGAAAATTTTAAACTTTTAGAAATATTACGCCCTGAAATCGTGCTTCATTTTGTTGTAACTATTTTAAAGCACTTGTGAACGTCAGTCCTAAGTTCTAAAATGAAAAGAATGTAATTTAGTTATTTGTGGTCGATATGTGTTTAGCCAATCATAAGACTCTATCGTAAATAAATGTTATCTCTGTTATTTTGCTATGTAATTCGCTATGTTTTTATTCACTAGTAAGAAACTCTTACCTTTCTAAGACCACGCCCTCTACCGGATTATCCTACTTTTGATTTGAACTAGCGGGAAAGTAATGGGGAAGTTCAGATTCTGGTACATCATAACCTCAAAATGTAATTTGTTGTAGTCAAACTAAACATTTCCCAACATTGTTTATTAAAAGGTTATCTTGAGGTTACGATGCCGCAGGTGTATTAATTCTCTTTGTCTGAAAGACACTAATATTGCAATGGCGTCACCAACGTGGGGCTCCGGAAAATAAGTAACGGTAAAGGTTTCTTACATTAAAAAGAGAAATGAATTTTTAAAAATTAATAAGAGAAAAATGTTACAAAAATTAAGTCTGAAAATTTTTGAAAAATCAGAACAAGAAAATTTTGATGACACTAAAATTTTCGGTGAGTAGGTGAATGTACCCTAACTATTTGCAACCAATATACCACCCTTTAACCCCCCCCCCCCCCAATTATAAAAGTAACAGAAATAAATACCCTTGAATTTTATGAGTAACAATAATTTCTAAATCATTAAGGTTTGAAACAGAACCTTGGAAATAAAAAATAATCCAATTTTCGTAAATAATACTCGTTTTGTTTTTTTAGTTGGTTACAATTTACATTGTATAAATACTAGATTTCCGGTCATCTACATTGCCTTGAGTATTTGTGTCATGATTCATGGCTAATCAAATCCATCCAGAGGATATGTGGATCGTGGGCCTAAACAAGGAAGATCTTGTGACTAAGCTTGTGAACCTAGGCTTGTCAAGCGAAGGTACGCTTCCAGCCCTGCGCGAACGTCTGTACCGGTTACAGAAATTTCAATTGAAAATTTGGTTTTGGGCGCTAAACGAAAAGATTTTAATAAAATCACGAATATAGTATCAAGTCCACCTAAAGTAAATAAAGATCGAGTAATTATCTCGGACGATACTGTCGACCCTGAAACAAACGTTCGCGATTTAAATTCGTCGATAAGAATTCAACCTCGTGACAAAAACAAACAAATTCCGAGACACAACCCGATTTCTGGGAATGATTATAGAATGAATGAAAGCCACAAGAACGATAAAAGCCATAAGAATTATTGTCATGATTATGACCGGCTTGATTATTCTCATAATTGGAATGATTATCGTAACTTTTATGATCGCCATGATTATCCAAGGAATGAAAAAAAATTTAATTCGCGTAATTTTTATGATGATCGGGAGGATTATTTTAATAATCGATCTTAAAATCCACGCGGTTGGTACTATAGAGATAGATTATCGTGAAATAATAGATACGAGCTACAGTGGTCTAGAATTTAAAGTGTCAGTCGTCACTCTTTTAATAATATTCACGGGAAATTTTAAAGATAGTCGAAAGCATTATCCCATTGATTATGATGCTTATTACGATAGACCCGTTATAAACTCCAGTAGAGTTCGGAGATTCTTCAACGAACCCAATTATCCTCTGCATAGTTATTATCATGAGGGAAATACTCCACAGCAATATAGGGTTACCAGAGATGATTCAGGGAATTTTGCTAGAGAGGATAGAACTCGTGACTTCCCTACAGAGATCACCATAGGTAATAGGATTCGCAATCCTCCCAGAAACACCTCTCCAGATGATAGAAACCGTGATAGTTTCTTTAATCAGTCAAAGGGAAAGATGCAAGATCATTACGACCTTGAAGATAGGTTTTTTAAAGGGAACCCTAGGCCGCGTGGAAATAGTACGATTTGTCGACCTAGTCGCTCACATGCTATTGTGGATTCCCATTATGAAATCCCCCACTCGCAGAATGATTCACCAAATCGTTCAAGTCACCCACAGGTTTATTTGGATCCCTTTTTGGATGTTTTTCATCCTAATAAGTCGACGTCTACCAAGGCAAACTCCCCCGTGTAGTCGCTTCCATAATAACAACAAAACGATGTACCCTCGCCATAGTTTTCCGTCTGCTTCTTTGTTCGCTAACTATGATATCATGCGAAAGTGGTACCTAAGATTTTCAGGGGCGCGTCATAAAGACGCGGATACTTTTCTAACAAGAATAGATAATGGTTGAGTAATCGTCTCAGTAGGCGATAGGGAATTATTATGTCTCCTCCCATTCTTCATGTCAAGTAAAGCCATCAAAATGATTGGTTAACTTTCGACAAATTTGCAGTGGATTTTCGGGACAGGTTCAGCGATCCTGACTTCCAATTTGAGTTGACCCAAGAGATGCATAGGCGTACTCAGGATGATCATGAACCTATGGCCGACTATTTGACGTGTATGTTTGCCATGTTCGACCGACTATCCCCTAAACTGACAGATGAAGAGAAGGTCAGTTACGCGCATCAAAATTTATTACCACGTTTACACCTCTCAATTCGAAGGTCCACTATACGAAATTTCGCGCATTTAGAACGAGTGGCAGTAGCAGCGGAAAAGGGTTATCGAGTTGCTAAAAAATTCAGACTTCCCCCAACACCAGAGCGATCATTACTGCCGGACTTACCGTATCATGAGCCTAACTACTGACCAAAAATTAAGCATAGAGAAACCATCGCGTTGTTACATAAGGAGTTGGAGTGGGAGAGTTCCATCGACATCCTTTATCTAACAAAGGATACCGTGGAATCAGGAACACCCGTGCCCAAGCCTAGTCGAAACAATAATTACCTTTGTCGAAACCATAATAACCCTAGTCAAGACCCCAACCCAGGGAACGACCCTAACCCTAACAGAAACGCTAACCCTAGTCGAAACCCCAATGAGGAAAACCGAATTTCAGGATAACGCTAATAAAAGGAGTCAAAAGGATCCAAATTCTAACCAACCTTTTAACTATTATAATCCTATTAATAACCTATTTTGACCCATAGTGAGCGAAGCAGAGGGGCCAAAATCTTCTCCCAAAGATGGTATAGCCTGTTGGAATTGTGGACGGCAAGGCCATCGTCACCATCTATGTGACGAACATAGAAATATATATTGTTTTGGTTATGGTAGAAAGGACGTAGCGAGGCCTTTCTGTTCCAATTGCTCGGGAAACGAACAAAAGAATCGTTAAGCGGGACCGCAGCGATTATTAACCTTCCTGAAGAGTCCCTAAGTACAATTGATTTCCTTTAGGCTCTATTACATAACTTCGCGAAATCATGGAGCATCGTAAAGGAAAAATGCTAAATTGTTAGAAATATTATAACCCGAAATCGTGCTTCATTTTGTTGTAACAATTTTAAAGCATTTCTGAACGTCAGTCTATAGTTTTAAAATCAAGACAATGTAATTTCATTAATTGTGGCCGATATTTGTTAAACCAATCATAAGGCTCTATCGCAAATAAATGTTATCTGTGTTATTTTGCTATATAATTCGCTATGTTATCATTCACGAGTAAGAAACCTTTACCTTTCTAAGACCACGCCCTCTACCGGATTATCCTACTTTTGATTTGAGCTAGCGGGAAAGTAATAGGGAATTTCAGATTTCGATACACCATAACCTCAACATGTAATTTGTTTTAGTCAAGCTAAATTTAGAATTTGAAAGTTAGAATTCTAGTTTTGTTGGTTTTTGAGATTCCGCTCAGTCGTTTAAGTTTTGTTAGTTTCTTTGACCCATGAAAGGTCTGGCGACCAACATTGTTTACTAAAAGGTTATCTTGAGGTTACGGTGCTGAAGGTGTATTAATTCTCTTTGTCTAAAAGGCATTAATATAATAAGTGTTAAGTGTTTAAGAAACTAATATGAATATAATTATCTCGAATTTCCATTTTTATTATTGCCAATAATAATGATTAAACTTATTGAGTTTTTTAAGATCAGTATAACTGTTTTTACTTATACTATTTGCCTGTAAGAATGTGATATTTATGTGGTGTTTCTTTTAATAAATTAGCCTGATGAGGTTGGCAAGCATATGCCAACAAAACGTCGCTCATTTTGAAGAATACAGTAGACTCTACGACACTTCTCTCTAAGACAATTCTCGTTTTCCGATATCCCCTTCATTCGCTCGCCCACACTCCTTGCCTCATTTCACCCACAAACATGCGCGGTCGAATGCGGCTCGACTCTCAACAATTCTCGAGCGGAACTTTACGTTTAGGTTAGGGCGAATTTATATAGGCTCGTGTGCTCTTTTGTGTTTCAAAGTGGCATTTTTAATATTGTCGCTCATGGGAATTGTTGAAAATTATAAATTCATCGTCTAGAGGTAAGTCTTAATATTAAAATACTCCGAACAAGACAGCATACCTTTTGTTTTATCAAACTGTTTACCAAATACCTTCACCTATATTGTGACATTTTTAAAAATAGAATTTCAATGGAGCCGCCAACAAAAATACGTAAAAAAAGTGAATGGCACACTGCTGAAACAAAAACAAGTATCCTTAAAGCAATTCAAAAAGGAGAAAAAGTACTCCAAAAATTTCAAACTTTGCATTGGTAATTATTCTTGAAATTTCAAAAATTTGCATTCTGATATTAACAATTATCTTCTTTAAGATCCAATTCAACTAAAATTTCAAAATTTTAATTGAGCGATTGAATTCGCGCGCGCGCGTCACGTGGCTCTCGCGTATCGCAGGAGAGAGGGTATTCTGACACTTCGTGTCCGCTTCCCCTACAGCCCCGAAAACGAGAAGTGTCATAGATTCTACTGTATATATGATTTTTCGACGTTTGTCTTTTCCAATCGAAACTTCTTCTCCGATAAACCTATGGAAGGTGATTTTATGGTTTCTTCAATGAATAATAAATTACTTCCTAAACTGGCCCAAGCGGCAAGTACGTCAACGTCCGGCTTAGATTATAAAAATAGGTTAGAATAATATATACATATATGAGCTATTTAGGATACAAGGAATTAATTTACTGTTCCACTTTTTTACTTTTCTAAACTCATGTTTTTTTAATTCAAAAACGTTTTACACATAATAATTTTGATGCAGAAAGACAACTTTTCCGGTAGGTCCAAACATTTTCGACCCACCTTATTGAACATATCAAGGGATTAAGATAAAATAACAATATTTTGACCAAATTAATTTTAAAAAGTTTGATCGCATATAATAAATCAATAGATAACTTTAATAACCAAAACATTTTAAATAAAACTCAAATGCAATATCACAGTTTAAATAAATGAAACTTGTGTATTCATGACGAACTTAGTCGTTGAAATATTATACGTGATGTAATGTGGGAAGAGTTCATTGAATCAAGGTTGCTCCAAGATGAATCGTCAACGTTGAAAGTTCAACACTGGGAGAACCATTACGTAACATCACACCGCCCTCTTTCGTCATGACAAAATTACCAGAATTTTGCAGCTGCAATGAGGTATCTAAAATGACCGGTGATGATGATACGTCATGGTGATCTCTTTGTTGACAGCGATGGTTATATTAACATAGCGATGAATGTTGAAATTGAAGACTTTCTTCCAAAAAAACATCCCGCATTAGCTGTAAATAACCGTAAAAACATAAATGATGTAATAATTCATTATTTTGATTTCAGCCCAATCTTTCGAACCACACCTGGTTCCATTTTTTACAACATAATTAGGTATATATAAAATCGAGAGGTTTTTCTCTAAAAAAAGAATGAGTAGTGGTTCCTTTCCGCAAACAATGATGCAAATTCAACACAGGAATAACCATTACGTAACATCACACCAAAACGACCGGTGGCAATGCTATGTACTGGTGACACCTATGTTGATATCCATAGTAATGATCACGATAACATGGCGAGGAATAGCAACTGGAGAATATTTTTCTCCCATCCATTTTCTTCATCATCTATGTTGATACTAATGAAAAAAAAGAACAAATATTGACATTTCTGTATATAAAAGTGGAATTATATTGTATGCCATTTAGGAATCATTTTTTTTGTAACAATAGCATCAAAAGCTCCTTTTCACATGCTTGTAAAAAGTGTCAAAAGTGACTCTTTGTAAAGACGCAGGAACGAAATCCATTTCAAATCTGGCAGGTTCTAAACTTGAAGTCGTATAATCTTCCTGGAACGAATTATGTAAATTCTTAGAGGAAATTAGGCAATACGTTTTTTCCGAAGTGCGAAAAAAATGTTTCTACTGAGTTACGCCTATTTCACTTTTGTGTTGTGTTCAAAACAAATCTTTATGTAATGTAGGCATGATTTACACGTTTTATCAGCGTCCTTTTTGTTTCAGAAAGTAGTCATTTACACAACTGGAGAACGGCGAGCGAATGCACCTGTGCGGCGCAGTGCGAAGTACGATTATGATCCTCAGATGCACTGTTAAAAATTATATTAAATTTAATATACCCATGTGTATTAAAATTAATATATCAAGCATATGAAATCGCCATTAAGAACGCGTTTATTAAATTTCATATAAATTTATATTAATCACTTACAAGAAAAATCATATAATTTGATTTTTCAGAAATTTAAAATAAGTCAAGCTGTAATTTTCAATTCTAAATAATAAAACATGATACCTTTTTCCTGTTAACAAAAAATAAGATGGTATTTCAATTCGAAAAGTTCAATTAAGCAAATAAATTGCAGACTTAACCTACAATTTACTGTAGTCGCCTTCAATTTTGACCATTTAAAGCAAAATTCGAGAAAACTATTAGCCGCATACACTCCCATAAGAATAGCATTAGCATGTATACCTGCAAATAATGGGGTCATGTCAGTTGTTGGAAACTGGAGGGTCATTTCCGAAGTATTTTTTTACGTAGAATCCGAATCTGGGGTCAGAATTAACCCATCACGCCAGGATTTAAAGATATTTGAGGTTATGTACCCTAAAAATGGCGTTTTTGGCTACTTTTGAGGTTATGTACAGAAGAGATAAAATTTTTTGGAATTTCAATAACCCCGAACAACCCAAGTTCAAATTTTCAAAAGAAAACATCCAGTAGAAAATGTCTGCCTCAAAGGATTTAAAACAAATGATCAAGACATAATGGGACATATCTCGTAGTTTCAAATTGACGTAACTTGGTAAAGAAAAATGGTAATTTAACTCTGCTACTCTCAAATTAAAGAGAAAGAGCAGTACTATATGATATAACTAAAGAAAAAGTCCCCAAAAAAATTTGTGTCTTCTGTACATAACCTCAAAAGTAGCCAAAAACGCCATTTTTTGGATTCATAACCTCGAATATCTTAAAACGCTGACGAGATGGGCCAATTCGGACCCCGGATTCGGATTCTACGTAAAAAATTACTTCGGAAATGACTCTCCACTTTCCAATAACAAAACCATGTTGGCTTGTGCAACCGTTTATAGAAGTCTAGTACTCCGTTTTGTTGACCCTGAGAGCTTGTAAATTTTTTTTAATCTCAATTTTTCAAGCAGATATTTTAATATAAAATTTAATTGCGCATCTTTTTTTCCTCATGAAAAAACTTATAGCACGTGTGTTGGTTGCAATAAATAGGAAAATCTGCCACTTTTGTCTACAAAATGACCTTCTTTCAACTAATTTGACTGTGGTCTATGTACAGTTGTACTTGATATTGTCCAAAATAATAACTATCCTTCGTGTTACCACCCATTTTAATTTTTATAAAATCTTCGAAAGATTTTTAAAAGCTTTCTTTAATCTTTATTTGTGAAATGTTTTGTGTTCGTGTCAAATCTTTGATATCTGGTGTTGTAGTGTCCCCTTTTTGAAATCTTTGGAATTCTTGTATTCTTTTACAATCATTATGAAATGTTGATGAAATTTTCGAAATATTTATGAAATATGTGTACATGTCTCTTTCAAATCTTCGGAATCCTCGCAATTTTTTATGAAGTTCTCTAAATATTTGGGAAATTTCTGTAAAACCTTTGAAATCTGTGTCAAATCTTTCGAAATATTTGTGAAATGTTTCCTAAACCTTTGTAAAATATTTTTTCTTCCTTGTAATAAATGAATAATTTGAGGTCTTAGTGAATCTCTTCTAATGTTCTAAAATGTTGTAAAACCTTTCCAAATAGTTTCAAATTTTCGATTTTGTCATTCAAAACGTCATGAACCAAGCTTAGACATATGGTTAAAACGTCTGATTTTGTGCCAAATAATCGTCATGTGTGAGAAGTGTTTATGCGTGAATATTCGGCGAAGCCGACGACGTAGAAGCATGACCGGGCAGTCCCCATGACTTTCTTCTCTTTGGGTTACTGTAATCCATTTTTCATCACCCGTCACAATGGGATGAAGAAAACCCTTCCTCTTTTGCCGCTGAAGCAGCTTTTCACAGGCGAAAAACGACGCTGAAATGGCACAAATCATAAGGAATTCAAGTTCCTTGTTCTTTAATCATTCCCAACGCATGCAATCGCTTGGAAATGGCTTAGCGGGTAACTATTAATGCTGAAGCAAGTTATTCTTGCGTTTGCTACGGATCCTCATTGAGCAATGCCTTCAATTCAGCGTCTTTTGAAGGTTTTCGGCATTTCTTCAAGCGGACGGTCGTCAACATTGAAATCATCGTCTTTGAAACGACAGAACCAGTCACGGCACGTTGTTTCACTTAGATTAGCATTTCCGCAAACTTTTTGGCGCTCTCGATCCGCTTCAGACACCGTTTTCTTCGAATGAATGAAGAAAATCAACCCATCCCACAACTAACGATTATTTGGCACAAAATCAAACACATCCACACAACCAAAAGTATATGATTCCCAAATAAAATCACTAATGTGTCAACACGGTTTTTTATCATATGTCTCAGCTTGGTTCATGACACTTTGAATGTCAAAATCGACCAGCACTTACTGCTGGAACCATCTATTGTCAAACAGCGGGAACTTAGATGCGCAACTAATATTTTGAAACCGTCTTTAATATTTATTAATGTTTTATATTCTGGTGTGCGCTCAAAACCCGAGGGGTGAAACCCTTCGAAATTTCGTTATATGGCCATGGCTCATTCTAATTTTGAAACTGAAAATGACTACTGAACCTAGGGAGGTGGAAGCGAGTTAAGTTTAGTACAGGTTATTAAGCAGTACGCTGTGTTGATACAAAAGCTGCAGAGTGCGAAACATAAAAAGTATTAATCAATTATACATAATCTCAATTATCTTTCCCAAAATATTACTCGCCAAATATCTAAATCTAAACATACACCCGACACACACTCGAAGCCACTCATTCTACAATGTGCCTTACACTTTACCCTAGTAAACTCCGCCCACTTCTTTACTTCACTCACAAATTCACGCAGATCCGTCCACTCAGCGCCGCCACCACGGCAACTGGAAAATGAAATGTGCCATATTTTTTTTCGCTAATTTGATGCTAAAAAAATTTGTTTACTCTTTAAACTTTGGAGAAAAGTGTGGCGGCACTAGAAGGACGTCAACTCAGCGCCCCACCTAAGAAAACTCAATAAAAATTATTATAATAAAATGAACTATTAGTGGAGATTTTTTTGCTTTTTTTTTTGCTCTCCGATGATATATAAATCGATCCCAGAAAATTACCCCCAAGTCATACATACCTATCATTCGTGATCAAAAAAGTTGAAAAAATTTGAAAGCCACATTGAACAACGCAAAAATGATTAAGAACTCCAAATTAATTACATTTCACTTAAAAGTCTTCTTTTCATTATAATTTACTCGAAAAAGTACCCTTCCACGTGAACGTATGCAGAGGAACAAATATATGTATGAAAAAAGCATACAAAATAATACAATTGAAATGAGAATAAAATTTTCAAGTGTCATGTAATTAGTTTGTAGTTCTAAATCATTTTTACATTGTTCAAGATGGTTTCAAAATTTTCCAAACGTTTGTGATCACGAGGGGAAGGAGTAGTTTTTGAGGAACGTATTATATATTATTGGAGATCAAAAAAAGAGCATAAAATATCAAATAACACTGTTTTCCAAGTTGTATTATTTTTTATGATTTTTCATACATATATATGTTCTGCTGCACACGTTCAAGTGGAAGAGTAGTTTTTTCGGGAAATTATAACGAAAGGAAACATTTTAAGTATCATGTAATTAATTTGAAGTTCTAAATCAGTTTTACATTGTTCAAAGTGGTTTTCCAACTATCAAAACGTTTTTGATCACGAGGGATAGGTATATATAAATTAGGTGTAGTTTTTTTGGAAACGTATTATATTTTGTCAGAGAGCCAAAAACAGCAAAAAAAAATATTAACTAACAGTGTTTTTTAAGTTGC
>NC_046663.1:126682640-126691597 GCF_010883055.1 Belonocnema kinseyi
AATTAGGGTTAGTTTTTTTGGAAACGTATTATATTTTATCAGAGAGCCAAAAACAGCAAAAAAAATCAACTAACAGTGTTTTTAAAGTTGCATTATTTTTTATGCTTTATATATATATATATCATCGGCTGCATACGTTCACGTGGATGGATAATTTTTCGGGGAAGATTTCAAGTTTCATCTTTTTTGATTTGGAGTCCTAGAACATTTTTGCATCTTTCAAAGTAGTTTACCAAGTTTTAAAACGTTTTTGATCGCGAGGGGTATGTATATATGATTAAGGGGTGGTTTTTGGGAAACGTATTATGTATTATCGGAGAGAAAAAAGAGCATGAAGATATCAACTAACAGTGTTTTCTAAGTTGTATGATTTTTTATGCTTTTTTCACACATATATATGTTCCACTGCATTTGTTCACGTGAAAGGTTAGTTTCTCGGAGAAATTATAGAGAGGGGAGAATTTCGATGTGTCATGTAATTAATTTGGATTTCTAAATCATGTTTACATTGTTCAAGGTGATTTTCAGATTTTTTCAACTTTTTGGATTACGAATGATAGGTATGTATGACTTGAAGGGTAGTTTTTGAGGACCGTATTATACATTATTGGAGAGCAAAAAAAGAGCAAAAAATGTCAACTGACAGAGTTTTCTAAGCTGTATTATTTTTTATGCGTTTTTCATGTTTGTGTGTCTGTGTATGTGTGTGTGTGTATGTGTGTGTTCCGCTGCATACGTTTACGTGGAAGGGTAGTTTTTGAGGGAAATGATAAAGAAGGGGAAATATTTAACTGCCATATAATGAATTCAGAGTCCCAAATCATGTTTAGATTGTTGAAGTTGGTTCTTCCACTTTTCAAAAGTTTTTGATCACGAGGGGTAGGTGTATAAGACTTAGTGGTAGTTTTTATGGAAAACACAATATATGTTATCAGAGAGCAATAAAAAATCAAAAAATCTCCACTAATCGTTCATTGCATTATAATAATTTTCAGTGAGTTTTCGTAGGTGGCTGCGCTGAGTGGACGTCCTGCTAGCGCCACCACCCTTTTATCCGAAGTTTAAAGAGCAAAAAAAAAATTTATTTTAGCATAAACTTAGGGAAAAAAAGCAAAAAAATATGGCGTACGGTTCTGTCCGAACCGATTTGCGCAGTTGAAAAAGTCGCGGGTCGTTAGCGCATCATGCATTTCAGTGCTTTCCCATTGTTGTTGTTGACGTACGACAATTTTCCAACTAATAATCAATTTCAGTCAGACGAAATAAAATAACAAAATAAAAATGTCCATGTTAGTTACACTGCAACCACAAATTTCGAATAGTTTATTGTATTTCGAGAAACTATTTAAGGCTTACTTTCACGTTTACGATACTTTCTCGAAAAAGTCTGCATTCGCCATCCTAAAATACTCAATGCAAACTTCTCGCTCTACGGGACTCTTTTTTCCATTAGTCAGCCATTGACACGGAGGAGACCGTGCGAGGACCGTGGTGGGAGTTGCCGGAACTGCGAAAATGGAAAGAACCGTGAACGGTGAAGGTTAAATAGGGGTGACGAAAAACAAGTTTAAAGAGAAATAAAAGATACTTCACTGTAGTTTATAAAGTTTCAATAGGGCGTTTACATGTGTATAACTACTATGACTTTCCAATTGAAACTATTTATTTTTTAACGTTAAATTATGAAAACTCTTAAATCTTAAACCGATTCCGAATCATCTTGTAAAATCAATTATTATTCATTACCATTAATGTACAGCTCAATTTTTAAAAATCGTTATTTTTGAAGTTTTATCGAAACTTCTCAAAATCAAACACCCAGAACCAAACTCTCGCTTTCAGTTCAGTATCGGGATTTTCCTTCGAATAGCCTTAGACTAAATTCGGGGTGATCAAAGCGTGAATACTCAGGGCCGCCTGAGCCGCTTGCAATTGTAAGCCATGCTATTGTGCAATATATTTGACTCAGTACTCGCGCACTGCAGCCATTCTAAGACGACTGTCGCAACAGCTCTCGCCCTGCTCCCCTGAGAAACTGCGTGAGCCACAAATTCTAGGAAGGCCGAGGACGAGGGAGACTGAAGGCGAGGTTTGATGTAGATTAAAAATTCTTGAGAAACTTCAAAATTTTATTTGAAAATCTTGTAAAATCTACATTTTTTCTTACATTTATTCAAATTTTAAGTTATTCTTGAAATTTTATCAGAACTTTTAAACAACTTTTAAAATTATTCGAATTCTTCCTAATTTTTTTAAATCTTGCAAAACAAAAAATATTTCCATAAAATCTTTCAAATTCATTTTTGACAATTTTGTAAATCTTTTTGAATCCCTTTAAATAAGTTAAAGACACCACTTAGTGACACTGTTAGTTTTCAAGAGTACAAGATTTAGCTTTTCATTTTTATATACGCTTCAATTACGAGTTTTTTGTAAGTATAAGCAAAGTAGTTATTCTTCGATACGAAAATTATTGTAGTAGCAATTTCCGCATTGCTTGTTAATGAAACAGGCCCACAAAAAAAAGATATCTGCACGAGACAAGTGACTAGGCTACTCTTATGTATTTTGAGCCGCTGAATGCGAATATGGCGTCAGAATTTGTTCTGCACGTCTCAGTTTTCCCCTAGATGCAAAAAGTAGGGAAAGGCCTAGGGATTTTCTCGTCACACAGGCCACACAAAATATTTGTCTGCAGGAGACAGGTGACTAAGCTACCCTTGTGAATTTTGAGCCGCAGAATCCAAATCTGCCCTCAAAATTTCTCTTACAAGTCTCAGTTTTCGCCTAGATGCGAAAAGTAGTTAAAAGTTTAGGCATTTCTGGCGTCTCAATTTTCTCGTAGATGCAAAAAGTAGGGAAAAGTTTAGGGAGTTCTGGTCACATATGCCATAAAAAATATTTGCCTGCACGAGACAATTGACTAGGCCAGCCTTATGGATTTTGAGCCGCTGAATCCAAATCTGGCCTTAGAATTGATCTTACGCAACTCAGTTTCCCCATAGATGCAGAAAATAAGGAAAATCCTAGGGATGACTTGCACGTTATTTTGATAATACCAGTACTCGCGAAAATAGGAGCATTGATATTATATTCTAAAGTGCAAAGACTTGTAAAGACTTAATTTGTACACAGACATTCTTTATTGAGACTTCTATTTCCCCTAGTTTGGGTAATTCTAGAGAAATTGAAGGGCTTTCTCAGATTATACAGATTTATACGTAAAAAAATAACAAAAAACTAACCTCCTTTACAGTTGTGCGTCCGAAATCAGTCACTTGTCCCGGGCAGAACACTTTTTTTGGTAGGCCTGTGTGTCCACAAATTCCCTAGGCTTTTTCCTACATTTTGCATCTAAAAAGAAAATGGAACGAACCTGAAAAATTTGGGATTCATATTTAGATTTACCACGCAAAACTGCAAAGAATATGGCGTTATTGTTAATTTTTCCCGTACAAATCTATATAATATGAGAAAGACCATCAATTTCCCTAGAATCACCCAAGTTAGAGGAAACGGAAGGCACACTAGAGAATTTATGTGTACAAAATAAGTGCCCATAAGTCGTGGCACTTTAAAATAAAACATCCATCTGTCTATTTTCGCGTATACTGGTATTATAAAAATTACTTTTAGAATATCCCTAGGTTTTCGCCTATTTTGCTTCAGCTTGGGGAAAACTGAGACGTGAACGAGTATTTCTGAGACCAAATTTGGATTCAGCGGCTCAAAATCCATAAGGGTAGCCTAGTCACCTGTTTCGTGCAGGCAAGTTTTTTGTATGCCCTCTGTGACCAAAAAATCCCTAGGCTTTTCTCTACTTTTTGCATCTAGGGAGAAAATTGTAGAAGCTCGAAAAAATTAGTGGTCACATTTATATTGAGAGCGCAAAACTGCAGAGGAATTAGCATTTTCTTATTTTTGCTTTATAAGTCAGTATAACATGCGCAAGACCTTCAATTTCCGTATATTTATCCCAGTTAGTAACCTAATCAATTGTTTCATGCAGACAAATTTTTTGTATGGCCTGTGTGACGAGAACATCCCTAGGCTTTCCCCTTCTTTTTTAATCTGGGGGAAAACTGAAATATGTGGACAAATTCTGAGGCCATATTCGAATTCAGCGATTCAAAATACATACGGGTTGCCTGGTCACTTGTCTCGTGCAGACAATTTTTTTTGTGGGCTTGTGTAATTATTGCTTTTTGTGTCCTTCATAAGAGTGAATGGATTAGTGACATCTGTGCACCTTTTAATGACACTGTTTTCCCTCTGTTACTAACAGGTCCAATGCGGCGTGGAGTTATTTTTCAATACTAAATGTAATTGCTTCTTTGTAAGAAGAGAAGAATAGAGAAAAATTAATATTTTCAGATTTAAACGAAAGAGTGAACATTTTTAAAAAGTTTTTGAATGTGCTAATTTTCTATTGGGAGAAGTGCCTGAAGAAAGAATATGTTTATCTCCGAAATTAATTCTTTTTTATTTCCCTAACAATTGACACTTGTGTCGCTTTATTTTCGATTTTTTAAACTCCTTCTAATCTCTCCTCAAAATATGTAAACATGCATAGTTTCTATTCGTTTTTGTGGAGTATAAGTTTGGAAATTTTAATTGTTTGTCTGTCATAACGGTGGAGTTATTTTAATTATAATATTTTCTATTGTTTAAACAAAATATAGATTTAAACAAATAATAAATAACAATTAATTCATTTAATAATGCTGTGCAAGGTAGACAAAATTAATTTATCTTTAAACAGTATTATAAAAATATTATTTGACAATACTACACATTATTTTTATCAACATAAATATTTCATATGTTTAACTGATCGATTAAAAGGACTAGGTTTCTCGTGTTCAAAGTGACATTATTTTCTGTTTCTCTATTCTTTCTTTTGCATTCCTTCATTTTTTAATTCCTCTCAATACAATTTCATTGTATTTTTCCAATTCGATTAAAAAGAATAGATTTTGCTTTTTTTCTACTTCTTGGTGGAACTTTCTACGGACGAAAATTCACGTATAAATGAGAATTCAGATTCTGGATTTTTTAAAATTCTTCTCTTCTTACCGGGTTGCCAACAATTACTAATTTTGTGCGTACTTCATAAGAGTGGATGGTTTGGCGACACATGTTAGTGACAGAAAGACGTAATAGGGCTTTAAAAGGTTGATGTTTGTTTCTGAGGCTGACTCCACAATGTTTTTTGGGAATTGTACCTTCTTCGACGTGCGTTCGTGATAACGCATACATGTGCTTTGTTGCTTATTGCTTCCAATTGTTACGCTTGTTTTATTGGTTCACATTCCAGTATTCCAGTGGTTTATTGTAGTTCAATGATTACCGGAGCGCTGGAATGTGGGCAAATAAATCACACGCGAAGGTTCACAGTTGACAGCAATGCCTTGGTGAAAAGAGAGGATCTCCCGATAGGCCTAGTGCTAAAGGACCTCTGCAACGTTTTGTGTGAGCGTGCGGCCCCTATCGAACCGAGTGAACGAAAAGAATACTCTACTGCAGGGCTCACCACTTCATTCAGGTGCTGGCTGACACGACAAGTGTATGACTGCCACCAAGTTTTTCTGTCATTTTTTTCTTTGTTTTCCAGGAATCGAGCGAAGGGTTACGGTCACGGTCAATTACGTCTCGCCATCATTCACGCCGGGGGGTCTGAACTTTTGTATTCGAATTTACAATAAAATTCATTTTCAATTAAAGCTTTAGAAATGTGGAAAAATCTAGAAAGTTTTGAATTAAAATTTCTTCAAGAATAAAGAAAAACGAAGGCTGCCAAAATCCCTTCTTTATTTTGAAGAGTGTAAACTCTACTCTATAATGACCGTGAAGGGTTAGGAACCAGTTCAACGACAAAATTGATTAGGGCCAGTTTGACATAGTCTCTTGGCTGCCACCGGTAGCCAATGCAGCCAGTGGCTGCCTTCTAGTGAGCCCTGCTCTACAGAGTATCCTCATAGTATCCACATAGTATTTCTTTCCGACCATGTAATAAAAAAATCAAATGAAAACAGCAAGATCAACTTTTAAATTGGTGAAATTCGGATTCTACCTTAAAATTACCATTAGAAGGTCGCGGCGTAATCGTAATAGTTTTTTCTATCACGGTCAAAAGTTTTAAAAAATATAAGACGTATAACGCCTTTGAACGGCTATACTTCAAAAGCATCATCTGTAAGTAGCAGACAACAGGCATTATAGGTCTTGTTTTTTTTTACTTTTTACCGTTACAAAAAAAATTTATTGCGATTACTCCGTGACCTTCTAATGGGAATTTTAAAGTAGAATCCGAATTTCACAAATTTAAAAGTTGAGCTTGCTGTTTTATTTTAGTTTTTGTTGCATGATATGGAAGCGATACTATAAGGATACTCTGTAGAGTATCCTTTCCGTTCACGCGGTTCGCTGGGGTCGACGTGCGTTTAATTCTAGGGACGCATTTTGGAGCCAGCCTGATGAAGCAAATGATTAGAAAACGTGCAATAACTATTGTTTAATAGTATTTGACTGAGAAGATTGTATACTCTTGTTAAGGTTCAGTTGAGTAAATGCTTGGAATAGTAAGAAATTTGAAGTGACGCGCTTAAAATGTTGTGAACCGATTACAGTCTGAAATTCTAGCGGGCGATTTTTTACTAGAATATCATTGAAAATGGCTTTCAGAACGACAGATTATATGCATATCTATATAGATTCCTACATAGGAACCTATATAAGAACCTACATAGGATCCTATGTAGGAACCTACGTAGGATCCTATATTTTTCACCTATAGGAAATGGCATAGGACACTATATAGGTGCCTGTTTAAGATCCTCCCTGATAAGGTACCCAATGGTTCGTAACCAATGGTGCCTAATGGTACGTATGTCTCTAGGTGCTCCTGGAGGACCAAAACAAACTTCTGCGCAGCCGAAGGTGCCTTCAAATACTACTGCGCGTCTGAATAGAGTCCCGTACAGATAAATATACAGGATCCTATATAGGAAGATACACAAACCTAGATAGGATCCTTTACAGGATCCTATGTCATTTCCTATAGGTAGCACGTATAGGTTAAACATATAGGTTCCTATGTAGTATCCTATATAGGATCCTATATTTATATAGGATCTATATTTTGAGTAAAGACGTAAAGACAGCGTAAAGACCATATTAAGTAAGTGTCATATTTCTTTTTTCGTGCTTTTACATGCACTTGATTCGCCGACTTGAAAAGAGATATCACGTTCAATCCCCCACCAGCAGGAGACGCTTTCCATTTTTCGTATCTCTATCAAAAGAATACAGTACATGCCACGGAAGAGAGCCCTCTTCATGGCTCATGCAATATTTTCGGAACTCGCTCCAACCTCTCGTTCCGAAATAAAATCCCTCACCATGAAAAGACGGTGCTCTCCTCCTTGCTATGTAATATATTATTATACTCTGCTTTGTAAATTATTTCCCGACATATTTATATACAGTTCAATATTAAAGCATCTACTTTTCACAAAGAAGTCATTTACATTTGGAATTAACTAATAGAAATTCATATAGAGTGTCACTGGTTGGTCACATGTCACTAAGTGTTGTCTTTACCTTCTTCTTTTAAAATTAATTTTTCAAAAAAAAAGTTATTTTTTATTTTCCTGGAATTAACAACTGAAGCATTTTTTAAGTGTAATGAAAAATATTTTAAAAACATCAATGTCTTTCACTAGGATAAGAAATGCCACGATAAAATCAGCAGAAAATTAAACAGAAAATTTGAAAATGCCCATGCTGTACCTGAAATTTTTAAACATCAATCTTGGATTCGCCATCTTGGAATTTAAGAAGACTAATAGAAAATTCTTAAGCAGCTACCCCGAAAACCCTCTATTGCATACCAACTCCTACTCTTATGACATAAAATGATTTTTACTCTTTTCAGCGGACATATTGGATTTGCCATCATCTTCTTCTTAAACTTATTAATTTCTATTTCCACAGTGAACGCCGCATAGTTTCCTATTCCCCAAAAGAGAACGTGTTTTTAATATATTTAATTCCTTTTAATTGTGCCGACAGATAACCTCACATAGATGTCTTCTATTCCCCAAAAGTGTTCAATATTTCAGATTATTTAATTCCTCCTAATAAGCTCATAAAATTTGTGTGATCAATTGTTTTAATTCCTTCATGTGGAATATAAGTTTTGAAAATTTAATTTTAATCAATTCAAGTTCTCCTCTCTGGAGTTTAAATTATTTTAATTCACACATTTAAATATGTTTCTTTGATGCATTTTTTAAGCCTTTAAATAAATGATTAACATATAAATATATATAAAGTTGAATATTTTCCAAATTCATAGGTTATGAAAAGATTTAATAACGAAAAATAGGTTAAATAAATGCTTTTGTTAAATTTTACTAAGTCGATTGAGAGGAATAGGATTTGCACTTTTTCTGTTTCCGTTGGGGGATTTTTAGACGGAGGAAAAATTGCGTATTCATGGGAATACAAATTCTTAATTTTTCTGAATTCAACGCTTATTACCGGGCACTTTTCAGGCCTGCAGAGAATTATGCAACTAAGAATTTCATCTATTACGCAAATGGATTTGACACCCCTAACACACCCACTAGTACCTAAAAAATACCCTGAAAACAAAAAATGTCAATTCTTCATGAAATCGACCTTTTGAACAATGTATTTGCATCTTTTTTTACTTAAAATTATTAATATTGGACTAGTGGAATATTTATTATAATTCGTTAGTTAATTTTTAATTATTTGAACAAATTGAATTTGTTTAAATAATTTTGTATCTTTCAAAAATTGGTTTCCCTCCCTAAAAATTATTACTGTTAGTCTTGTGGAAGGTTTATTAACATTCGCTCATTAATTGTTTATTATTCAATAAAATGGAATTTGTTTAAACCTTTTTTTTTCGAAAATTATTTTTCACT
>NC_046663.1:126691697-126692859 GCF_010883055.1 Belonocnema kinseyi
ATGTCATCGTCCCTATCCGAAACTACTTTCCCTTTCACTCCACATTCCTCAGCGACGGATTGTATTTCTAAAAGTCGTTTATCGTTTTCCTTTGCTAGTGTAGATACTTTCACTTTTAGCCCATTCAGTTCGGCTAGTATGGTTCCCATGTCAGAGGGGAATAAGGGTCTTAGAGGATATGCTATATTGCAGTTGTTAAGAAATATAAATTAAACTCGTTTATTGAATCTGTGTCAGAGTCTGTCCCGTCAGTCTAGTGTCGTGACCTATCTTTTTTATAATTACACAAAACCACTGTGACAACAACTTTTCTAATTCCGCGTCCTGGTTTCGTGTTCTAATTCCGCTCGATGTTTTCTTTGCGTGACATAAATTTCCGTTTAAACCTTAGTTTCTTGCGATCGTGCTACAACAATGCCAAGAAATTTCAGGTTGAGTTTTGTTTTATTAATGAACACAGAGGCCAGGGAGCACCATGAGCGTGAGTACGGACGTGAACCTAAAGTTTGGTAGTATTTGGACGCAAAATTGATGATTTTAGTCGTAAAATTTGCCTTACAAATATCTTCAAACTGTACAAAAATCTAACACTTCTTACACCTATTATTTTCACTGACTATTTGTAGGTTTGTTCTTTCCTTCTTTTTTCTTCAACTGGAGACCGTAGACTCTTCGTCTTTTGGCGACCGTGGACTCCTTACGTGTTATGTTGTCAAACTGTTGTTTCCACCGAAGGGAATTCGCTGCGTTTTGTTGCGTACCCTTTCAGTTTTCTTATTAGAATTGAATGGAATTAATTTACGTAGTATAGTACCCTACTTAATTCGGATACTAGTTTTATCAATTTATTCAAATTTTGCTTAACGGGCTTTTTCGTAAATAAAGTCCGGAGACACATTAAATTTTTTAAAATATTTTTTTCCGAAAATATGCCCGCCCCCCAAAATTATTACTATTAGTCTAGTGGAATATTTAATAACATTGGTTTTTGTTAATTTGTAAGTATTTAAACAAATGTAATTTGTTTGAGTATTTTTATTTGAAAATTCGTTTTTTTCCTAAAAATTATCACTATTGGTCTAGTTAAATATTTATTAACATTAGTTTAATCATTTTCAATTATTTGAATAAATGAAATTTGTTTAAAGAATTTCGTTTCGAA
>NC_046663.1:126692959-126723987 GCF_010883055.1 Belonocnema kinseyi
CTAAACGGACAAGATGATAAGGGTATAGAGGATTTTATTAAATCAATAAGAAAAGTCGAAAAACAGTGTTCTCAATCTAGCTTACTTTTAGATTTTATAATTACTGAAAAATCCAAGGAAACGCTGAACGAGCAATAAGATACTCATCTATCCACAGATATGATGACTTGTACGAAACGTTAAGACAAAACTTAAAACAGATTAGATCAGTTTCAGCTTTAAGAAACAAACTTGAAAGTTGTAAACAAGGAATTATTGAAACTGCTCAAAAATTTAATTTACGTTTCAGACAAACAGATAATGAACTCAAACACGCGGTACAATCAGAACACTCAAGTTCTAAAGAAAGGAAAATAGCAATAAATATTGAAGAAAAAGAAAGTATAAAAAGGTAGATATTGAACGTGAGAAGAGAAATTGGACTACAAATTAAAGTACAGAATTCCATTAATTTACAAGAAGCTCAAAAGATGACAATAGAATCCGAGATATGGTTTAAAGAAGCGCAGTCGACACTTAAACGAATAGTTCCACGCCCTCAAATAAATACTAGCATACGCCGACCCACACCACCACACGTCCAACGAACTCAAGCAATCACAACGCCCAGAGTCCCGAACCAGAACATCCCACTGGCCGATCGCAGTAAAATGAAGTGCCACTAATGCGGAAATCTTGGCCACTTTGCAGCGCAGTGCTCAGTGAGACCCGCAAATTTCCAATACGGTCCATCTTTCAACCGACCACCCCAAATGATGACAATTCGAGAACAAGAAGGCAACACAATAGACAGCAGCCTAATGACAGAAGAGGAAATGATGGAACAGATAGAGTACGAGGACCCAGCCGAGTCTCAACAGTATGTGAACAATTATTGTCCATTAGAGGAAGAAGAGGAAATGGCAGAGAATACAACCTACCAGTTGACTCAGGAGCTTCAATTAACATTATAAAGGAAAGTGGTTTACCAGAAAAAAATTTGAAAAATAAAATTCCGTACGAAATTTTCAATGGTCAATGATCGATACCATTCATCAGAAGCAGCATATATACCATATGCAAAGAAAAAACATCTTTTCTATATAGTAGGTGATGATTGTCCTCTACCAGAAGCCGTAATCATTGGTCTACCTTTCTTTAAAAAATATCAAAGGTACGCCATAATAACAGCATTCCTAATTTTAGATGACATTAAAATACCCCTCTATAAGAATGGCAACTACATCGCTAAAAACACTTCAAATATCTGCAGAATAGAAGCAGTAGAAGAAGACGGAAATGTTTAAATATAAAAAAAATGAATTAATTCCTGATGGAATTTATACCATAAAAAATTGTGAAATTAATGTACAAATAAATAACTATTCTACACAACTAATTTTATTACCAGAAACAATCAAAATGGAAAGAATTTTAAACATACAGTCTCGAGACGAGACTCAGGAAAAAGAGGGAAGAGAAGAGCAAAAGATATTAAATAAAACAACATTAACTAGGATCATAGAACCTGAAAAAATCCTGCAGTTACCTCATATTGAACCATGTATAAGAAGTCAAATGCGCAAGATTATTTATACATATCAGGAAGTATTTACCTTACCCGGTGACCCCCTACCCTGCACCACATTGAAGCATCATGAAATAACGTTAAATTCAGGCAAAATAGTTAAATTATTATCGCACAAGCTCCTGGAAGCTCACGGGAAATTTACCTTAGAACACGCCCAAGAACTTCTACAAAAAGAAATAATTAGACACTCGCAATCACCTTTTAATTCACCACTATGGTAGTGCCCAAAAAAGGAAATAAACTTACAATGGTTATTGATTACAGACAACTAAACAAGGATTCAGATCAGGACTCCTACCCTTTACCAATTAGAGACGATTTATCAAAGAAATATACAGCATTCTCTACCTCTCAAGGATATTACGAATACAACAGAATGCCTTTTGGCCTCAAAAATCCTCCAGCCACATTCCAACGAATGATGGACAATGCTTTTAGAGGACTTATAGGACAAGAATGCTTTGTCTATATTGACAACATTGTAATATTTGGGAAAACTCTTGAATAACACAATAGGAATTTAGTAACTGTTGTAGAGAGAATAAAAAAACTTCAACTAAAATTAGAACCCTCCAAGTGTGAGTATCTCAGACCCGAGCTTGAATACTAAGGACAATTAATTACAGCAGAAGGAGTGAAACCTAACCCAGCTAAAGTAGGAGCGGTCTAAAATTTTAAATACCCTAAAACCATCAGACAAATCCAATAATTTCTAGGACTTGCCACTTATTATAGGAAATTCATAAAATACTTCTCATCCATAGCAAAACCATTAACAAAGTTAACACAAAAAAACATTATCTTTGATTGGACGTCCAGATGTACAGCGAGCTTCAATATACTAAAAAAAGTACTATGCAAATCACCCGTGTTAAGATTTCCAGATTTTAATGATACATTCACCCTAACAACTGATGCTTCCAACCATGGATAAGGTGCAGTATTGTCATAAAATGGTCATCCTTGCTTATTTATATCAAGCACGTTAAATAAAGCCGCGGAAAACTACAGCACCAGCGAGAAAGAAGTACTAGCCATAGTATGGGCAGTTCAAAGATTAAGACAATATTTACTTGGAAATCCTTTCAAAATCCAAACCGATATCAGAGAATTTATTATTCGCGATTATTGGAATGGAGATAACACGGAAAGAGAAATTGGCCTCCTAGCTTACCTCCTAGCTTCCCAACCGGGGTTGGCATCTATACTTAAATTACTTATGACCGCATCATGACCGCACCGCATTAATCTTTCATGCTGATGAGTTGGACTCTCAGCGTCCAAGTAGTGGGCAAACCATACTATCAGTCACGCAAGAGCGTAGACCGCTGACTCGCCTAGAGCGCTATTGGCCAATTTGTGGTAAGTTAGCAAGCCAAGCGCCATAAGCAGCTATTGCCACTAGCCTCGGGAGGTTAGGAGGCCAATTTCTCTCTCCGTTCAAGACTCGAGGAATATAAATATGAAGTACAGTAAGTGAAAGGAAAAGAAAATAAAGCCACAGACTGTTTATCAAGACTATTCCCTATCCGGGAAAAAGATTTATTATGCCTTGCCTTTGGGGACGCACTCGTAGATAAACTAGAAATGAAGTTACCTGAAATCAACGAAATCGAAATTTTAGGCACACCCATCACTGGATAATTAAAAACACCAGAACCTGTAACAGCTAAGCCTAAAATTACCAAGATTAAAATACTAAAACCAAAAGAGAAAGTTAAGATACTCAGCAGCCAGGAACCAGAATCATCCATCGATTCCGACATGGAACATATGAAAAGCGAGTCACAAGAAACACCTGTGAATCGCCAAGTGAACTGGTACAACGAATTTATAGAATGGCAATTAGATCCTGTCACCAATGGAAGAGTAAAAATTAAACCAAATGCTGTAGGAAAATTATGGAAGCAAATTACAAAAGAAAGCATGCCAACATATGAAGAAGAAAACTGATTAAAACATTTAGCTTGGGTTGTAGATAAATTTAAGGATAGAAAATTGACTTTAGTGCGACTGCAATTTGGAGATCCATTAGTCACTCCCATTCAGAAAGAATTATTCCAAGAACTAGTACAATTCTAATCAAATTATTATCCAGATACGGGATTCCATTTATGCTTCTCGAATGTCCAAGAGCTCACTAAAGCTGAAAAAGAGCATATCATGAAAGCGACTCACTCGAATCATTTAGAAGAAAAAAAAATACCTTAGAACGAGCTGAGAAGATTGGAGTGTGGTTAGGAATTGACAAACAAATGAAAAATTATGTCAAAAAATGTCCTATCTGTCAATTACAAAAAACCACCAGAATAACCAACCAAGCATCCAGCATCTTACCTGACATCCGAACAAATCCTAACGATAAAATTGCCTCAGATATATTCAGACCTTTACCAGAAACCCAGAAAGGTAATAAATACATACTAAGTATCCAAGATAGCTTAACAAGGTACACCGTCGTGCTACCTTTACAGACCTAAACACCAAACTCAATTATATCTACATCTTTGGTGCATCTAAGACTATTTTATTTGATCAAGGACAAAACTTCCTATCTGAACTAATGCGGCAATTCGAAGAAGCACTCAGAATTCCACATATAAAAACAACATCCGTTCATCCTCAATAGAATGGTAACATTAAGAGAATGCACTATGCCTTAAAAAACTTAATTAAAACATCAATGGCTGAAAATAATAATGAGTGAGATGATAATTTAAAATTTATTAGTTTTTCAATAAATACTATGAAAAACACAACTTCAGGAACAACACTCTTCGAGGCTACGTTCGGTAGAGAACCCAACATCCCATCTACGATAACCCCATCTACTAATCTCACTTATCAAGGCTTGATCAAAAAATGGAAACTGCGACATGACCGTAATATTACGAAAATGAGAGAGAGAATGAAATTAGAACAAGACTAAAAAGCGATTACATGAAGTAGTAGTAAGAAACATCCGATTTACAAATCAGGCGATAGAGTAAAAATTAAAAATAATACTGAAGCGAATAAACTGGATCCTAGTTGGAAAGGTCCATACGAAGTAATAGATCTAATAGATAACAACAATATTAGATTAAGGGACAAAGACAAAATACTCCGAATACATATTGACCAAATAATACCTTATTTTACAGATGAAGGTTTTATTGCTAATCTGCGCACTAGTAATATCTACTAGAACACATTATGTATTAGAAGAATTTAAGGGTAACCTTTATTTGTCTATTGTACCTGACGACGAATTAGTAATTATATTAAGAGATTCATACGTTCCCACATACAGAACGACAATTGAACATTGTAAAACTATAATGAGTTACCTAATTTGTAAACGAAACCAACCGAATCTCAAAATAATGGACAGTAAAACCTGCGAAGCAAGTCTCTTCAAAAGATACGCACAATTAAATTGTAATCCATCTCCATACTTACTACATAAGGAAACGTTTATACCTATTTTCAATGGGTACACCGTAATTCCTTTTGTTAATACAAACTTAGAAATAAGTTGCGACAACAATTGAACAGCCGTAGAAATAATCAAACCTGTAAAAACAGTAGGCAAGAATTGTAAATTATATAATAATTATAATCAGATAGACCTACCCAAATATTTAGAAGAAAAACGAACAATTGGATTAAGTTATCATAAAATGTTGTCGCTTTCATTTAGGTCAAAGTTGGTGGACGAAAATTCAGGAATTTAGCTTAAGTGCTCAATACAAAAATGTGAATTCGGAAATAGGTTCTTTCTTAAAAAACTTCTTTGGTCTTGCTTTTTTGGATCCCGTAGAGCAAGTTATTCAAACTTCCCTCCTGAACTTTGGGCTGCATTTTCTAATACAACTACGAGCACAACAAACGGTTGTGATGCGTACCATTCAAAATTAAACGCTGAATTTTACACGCCTAATCCGAACATTTTCAATTTAATCAAGATTTTTGAACAAATACAGCTCGAAGCCTACATCAAAATGATGAGTGCAGCAACGAAGAGAAAAGAAATCATCGAAAAAGAACAATTTCTTATCTATGCAATTTTGACATTCCAAGTCGGATTCATAAATCGGGTCGAGTTCGTTCATCAGGTTTCACGCAAGAAAACCAGTTCGTTTATAAATTAATATTTTAACAAGTTTCAGTAAAAAGTTGAGTTTAGTTTAAAGTAAAATAAATAGCTGAAATATAGGAGAGCGAAATATGTAGCTAATTTCAATATTTATTTCGGTTTATTGAGATAACATTTAGTTACATAATGTTTCATTATTATTATGTATAAACTCTAGCTTAGAAATTAATTATATTAGTTTATTTATATTTTAGTATTATATTGTTGACAATACATATTTTCCATTAATTTTGAAACACGCCTGCATACAAAATTTTTTTGTACATTTTGCTACCAGCCCTAAGAAGCGGAGAAGGTAGTAGCATGAAGGAGGAAGGCAGCAACCGCTGTGTTTTTTGACCGCGCCGCAACTCGACATCAGCCTTTTTTCGTTAGCACGATAACTTTCGAAAGAATTGACTAATTGTATTTCCTTTGAGAAATTCGTTTACTACCTCAAAATGAAGGTCAAGTTTATTAGACATTCATTTTGGATACAAATTCAAAAAGTGAACGTATTTTAAAAATTTTTGAGACCACTTTTTTCGAAATTCAATATTTTTCTGTACGGATATTTATATATTCTGTACAGACACAGTCATAAAAATAGTTTTTTCTGACTCAGAGAGTTTCAAAACGTGGAGATTTGATGAAAACTGACCATATCCGATTATACACAAAACCAATATAATAATCTTGTCACCCCCGTTTAAAGTTCGTTTAGGCACACCGTGATCCTTTCTAACATTCTGAGGACGTCCGTAGGTTGTCCTTAGGACATCCTTGACAACATCCTGGGGACGTCCGTAGGATGTCCTCAGGAAGTCCTTGATAACATGCCAAGGACGTCCGTAGGATAACCTACGGACGTTATCAAGGACGTCCCGAGGACAACCTACGGACGTCCTCAGGATATCATCAAGGACGTCCGGAGGACAAGCTACGGACGCCCTTAGAATGTTATAAAGAATCACGGTGTATCTAAACGAACATTAAATGAGGGTGACAAGATTATTGTATTGGTTTTGTGTAACTAAGCACATTTTCGTAGCAAGAAAAAGATCTTCCTACGACTTGCTTCTTTTGATAACTAAGCACATTTTCGAAATTTTCGAAACCATTTTTTTCCAGGTTTGGAAATTCTATTAACAGTTGTCCATAGTACTGTGAAACACGAACAATTTATTCATATTAATTTTTTTATAAAATCAAAATTGTCAGCGTTATAGCATTTTCAAAATCCTAAAAAAAACGAAACGCATGATAAGAAAAAAAGTCAGGAATAGATAAATGTTTCTTTCGAGGAGCCTTACAATGTTATCATAACAACTTTTTTTAGCATAACAACTTCAAAAAATTCTATATTTGTTTTTCCGTAGTACTCAGAAACACGAACAATTTATCTCAACGACTTTTTTCAATAAAAGCCAAATTATTAAAGTTATAGCATTTTCGAACCCCGAAAAAAACAAACGATACTTAACATTTTAAGCCAAGCACGGCACGATATGAAAATAATACATGGAAAAAATTGTTGGTTTTTTAAAGCCCTCCAATATTATTTTGTTTCGACATTGAATTTCGTACTCTTAATGGCTAACATTATACTCACAATGTCGTAGTACATATAAAGACGTTTTTAGAACCTCCTTTTGATGTACTGGTGCCCACAGGGAGGTCTTTCACTTTTTAGCGTGAAAAAATAATCATGTCTCTCATAGGTCTTTTTGGGGCGTCTTTAGGACCAGCATTGCGGACATCTTGGGGACGAGTTTAGGCCAGACATAGAAAGTCTTTAGTACGTCCTAAGGTTGTCTTTATAACGACCCTGGGTCTTAGATGCCAATGTCCAAGAATGTCCCAGGACATTTTATTGCAACTTTGGTCGTTTTTCCATAAATTGAATGTGTCCATTTCCAATGTTATTTTTATGATTTAAATTTTACACATGTTTTTCATGTTTAAAGCCAAAACTAAGCATCATATCAGAAAGTGATTGATAACAAATTTGTAAAACTTTTTTAAATGCACAATTTTAGTCTTCTCATCTTTTACCGTATTTTGCATAATTTGGGCGAAAAATGTAAGTTTCCATTATTTTGTATGCTCCCAAATTTAATTTTCTGATTTTTCAAGAAAATTAAAAAAGTTGTGGAGATAATCTCAGGGCATTTAAAAATCAAACTTATTCTTCTTCTTACTTTTTTTTGTATCATCCGTCATTTGGCGCAAAAAGTTCATTTTTGTTTGTTTTTTGGAATTCTTAAAATGCTGTAACTGTGGTAATTTTTGGTTTTATAAAAAAAGTAATCATGATAAATTGTTCAACTTTTGGAATAATATACACATCCGTACAGAAAAATGTTGAATTTAGAAAAAAGTGGTCTGAAAAATATTCAAAATGCGCTTTACTTTTTGAATTTTGCTCCAAAGTGGCTAGCTAATGAACTTGACCTTTATTTAAGGACACTCAAAGAGTGTACCAAAAACCAATCTAATTCGATAAAAACTGGGTAAGGGGGTCAAACTTTCCACAAATCTAATACCTTCTTTGATGAGAATGTAAAAATCACCATTAATAACCATTTTTAGCTCTAGTTTCGGTGAAAAAATGTTATCTATTTATTTTTTCTTAGCTTGTGTCGTGTTTTGGAAAATTTAATTTTTGTATTTTTAATGTTTCTTCGCAAATAAAACAAAAACTACGTGTTCTATAGAAAAGTGATTAATAACAAATTTGTAGATATTTTTTGGGAGTACAATGTTTGTCTTATCATTTTTTCCTATCTTGCATAGTCACTCACTTTTAGAATTTGTATCGAAGATGGATGACTAACGTACTTCAAATTTAGCTTAGGACACTAAAAGAGTGTACCGAAGGCCAATCTAATAGATTAATTTTTTCAAAAGTTATCGTGCACACAGATAGATAGACATAAAAAAGACAGACAAACAGACAGACACATTCGTGAAAACCCTGTTTTTTGGTTTCAGGAGGTCTAGAAAAGTGGACCTTTTGACCAAAATTGCGGGGATCAAATTTTACACAAATCTAATACCCTCTCTGATGAGAATGTGAAGCGATAAGAGTAAAATTAATGCAATTGACATAAGATTCTTGCGCATGATACGCGGGAAAACTCGGATAGAAAAAATGAGTAACGAGATAATTTTCAAAGAATGTGGTGCAGAAGAAAAGGGAATAGGTACATGGGAAAGACATTAGTTAAGATGGTTCGGTTATGTTGAGAAAATGTCGAATGAACGACTGCCGAAACAAGTGTATAAAGGTAAAGTTAATGGCAGCGTGCCCAGAGGTAGACCACGGAAAGAATGGTTAGAATGTGTGAATGAGACCCTAGTTAGAAGAGACATAAGAAGCCACGGAAACAAGCGAGCCTGCATAAAAAAATGCATGGGCGTAAAAGAAGCTAGAGAAGTATGCCAGGACAGAAAAGTATGGCGGCAAATAGTTAATAAAAAGCGTGTCAGTAGAGTGAATGACGCCAGAAACAAAAGACCTTGGTCGGATCAGTGTTGCGAAACGAAAATATTATTTAAATAAGTAACACGAGCCTTCTGGATGAATCTAAAAATTCTATAGCCCTTCCTCGCTGCTCCCTTCTCCACCGAGTCAGTCACGCCTGCCCCAAAAGGGAAATAGCTTAATGGTGTAATAAAAAAAATCCTAGACAAGAAATACGCTAAGTCGCTGGTGGAGTGTTTCGCTATAAAGTTAGCGAGAGCTTGGCCCTCGATACAACAAGATAAATCAGCAAACGCCATTTATAGCATGCCGAATTTGACCAATGTCGCTTGTACATTTCTTCGATTGAACATCTTTGTTCGACTCGACACAATTAAAACTTGAGACTTTACATACAGCAGATGCTAGCACATGCGGATTTTTTATTTTGTACCAAGCAGCGTGCTCTACTACTTTTTGCAGACAAAAGATTCGCAAAGTACTTTACTTAGATTCTTCCCTTGTATTTCGTGATGCATTTGTCTTCTCACACAAATTTTAGGCAACGCAAAGTACTTTCCACAAATTTTTATATTGCACTTGGTCAATTTTCTTAATATTCGGAATTTTAATCATTCATTTCTCATTATAAATCATTAAAAATTATAATATTAACCATGATAGTCACACTCAGCTTACTCTCACGATTCCACTGATATAAAAAACCCATTGTTAAAAAAAATGTCGCTCCACTATGTTTTTCCGTTGTAGGGCAGCATTGGTGTCGACAATTTCATATGCATGTGTATTAATTTTAATATACAGATCAGTAAAGCAATGTGTGTGAAAAATTAAGGCGAACACAGTTAATTGTAGGTGTCTGTTACCTATTTGCCTGATTGAACTTTTCGATTTGAAATCCAATTTTATTTTTGGTTATCAAAAAGAAGGTATCATGTTTTATTGTTTAGAATCGGAAATTACATTAAACTTATTTTAAATTGGTCAAAAATGGAATTATCTGATTTTTCTTGTAAGTGATTAACATGAATCTATACAGCATTTCATATACACGCTCTTAAACGCGATTTCGTTTGCTTTATACATTAATTTTAATACACAAGGGTATTTTAAATTTAATATTGCTTTTAACAGTGTACCATATGTGTCTATTGTGCAGCCTGATTTACGAGACGAGTATATTACGCTTCTCTATGTCCCTATAAATAACTACTGCGCAGTTCTGTCACGGAGGAAACTACTACACATCCCTACGTAACGTATGTATCTACTGTGCAGTCCTACTTACCATATGTGTCTATTGCGCAACCCTGGGAACTGCAGGGCCTTGCTTTGCAATATGACGCACCGCAACAGTGTACGGCGCAACTTAGAGTCTCGTGAATCTCTACTGCACACTTTACATATTTTAGGTCGCTACTTGGCAGCCTTACGCTAGAAGCACTACAAAATTCCATTTCACATTCTTACAAATCGTAAATCTCTACCGCTTAGCCCTTCACTATGAAGAATTCGACTGCGCATCCTAATTTATCACAAAAGTGTTCTGCGCAGTTATACGTTTAATAAATACAAACTGCGCCAATCTATGTCCCAGAAATACATATTGAGCATCCGCACGTACAATTTTTATCTATGTCGCAGTCTTATACGCCATAACTCGCTATTGCACAGTCCTGAATACTTCAAAGTTCTACTGCACAGTCTAGCTTACCAGAGAAGTGTTATGCGTAAGCGCATGTTCCCTTAGGTCCCTACTGCGCATCTCTATGTTCCATAAACACCTACTGTGTTTCCCTGCATAGCGTACGCATCTACTGCGCAGCCGTATGGATCATATGTTTACTTCGCAGCCCTGCATACGTGAGAACTTTACTGTGGAGTTTAGCATACCCTAATCGTGTACTGCCACCCTTATACTTTACGGATCTCTTCTGTGCACCTGTACATACTCCAGGACTCTACTGCCCCCTCCCTACGGCTTAAATGGTGCCACCCTTTTTTGTCACTCTTTTGTACTCGCACTTTTTGACCATGAAATTCCTAGACTTATTATACACTCTAGGGATTTGTAATATAATTTTTATATGCTGATATTAGAAAGTATTTTCAAGAAAACACATAAAATACCTCAACTACAAAATACAATTCTTACATGTATTTCAAATAATATTTCAAAATAATCAAATGTATATTTTAGCTGTATTTGAACTAAGTCAGTTGAATTGTATTTTACCTGTGATGTATTTCAACTACATGGTGCTGAAATACATGTGTTTTAGCAATGTAGTTGAGGTATTTTGTTCCCAGCTCTGGTTGTACCGTAACTGTAACTCATGAGTTCGCGTTGACTTTGGTTGATGAAAAGATATGTCAGGCTCAAAAGATATGTCAGGCTCTTTCTGAAACTTCTTCTGCTGCCATATGTTACATTTGTGATACGACACCGTCGCAGATGAAAGACTTACCTACACTTGCAGATAAACTAGAGAAGGTACGAAATTTCATATACGGGGTCTCTACATTACATGCGTGGATTCGTTTGATGGAATTGATACCAAAGATCAGGGGCGTGAGACCTACTTTTTTCATAGGTGGGCTCACCAAAAGTATGTTCAAAAATATTAATTCAAGATAGGGATTAGGTTTATTATATTATTAGGCTCAAGCCTACCCTCCCCACGCGACTCCAACGTTCTTGTTAAATATGTTTCAAAACATGGCTCATTTGAAAATATTGCCAAAAAACAGCTTAAACGGCAATCTTTATAATTGGTACTACATGCCAGTGATAGTACACAAAATTCTCGTTCATGGAGCCAAAAATATTGACTCTGCTTTCCTCCCCATTGATCAATTGACAAAAGAAACTCAAGGGACAAAAAATAAAAATGTCAAACATCTACGAGAGTTCCGCACTCGAAAATGTATCAGAGAGGCTACTAATAGAGATCTTTGATGGAAATCGCTTATTTCGACAGACCAAAAAATTGTAAATCAGAGGCAAATGTGAACAAGGAAAGTAATTCTGCTAGATCCTAAAGCTCAAGACTTGTTCAAGACATAAAATGGAAGCCTGAAGACATATGTTGAGAATGAAAGAAAAACTTTCTTCAGAATCGTGAGTGTCCCGACTTTACAGTTGTTATAGAATTTATTTATCACAATTAATAAGTGTATTGTTCAATCATTCCTTGTATACAAGACGTTTTGTCTTGGCCAACTATCAGTACTGAGCGAAAAATTTTTTTTACTCGAAGGCCCCCAAAATATATATTTGTTAATGTAATTTGTTCATATTATTGTAAATAATTATTCTAATATAAAATGTCTTGATCATAGTAACATTATGAGATAAATTAATCGCAAGATGAGGAAGAATAATATAAAAATTATAAAAATGTGAGAAAATCAACTTTTAACAAATAATTTGTCCATTAACAAATTTTTTGTGCAATTTTCACTACTAAAATATCTTTTAGTATCTTTGCACTGACAAATGCAGACAATTTTTGGGAATTATTTTGGGGATGAAAATAATAACGAATCTTTCAAAAGCTTTTGTGGGTTATTAAGGTACTCTTGAAGTATAAAACAAATACATTTCAGCCTGATACATGAATAATATTGTGATTTATGAGGGCGGATGCCTGAAATGTCCAAATTCTATAGGTCAATTTGCCCGATTTCTAGTTTCTCACATATGAGTCTAAAATAAAGAAATCAAACAGATTTTTAAAGTTTAGATCCTTAGTTAGTCGACGAACCCAGAGAATTTCGATCGAAAAATTCTAATATTTCACCAAACGGCGGGCATTTGAAAAAAAGTCCGAATTTACCCAAAAATTGTCTTGAATTTGTATTTAAAAAATTATTGAAACCATTTTTTTCCATTTGGAGTGGTTCACCCATGAATGAAATGTTTCAACGATATGTATACGCAATTTCAAGTCGGTCAGTCAGATGCTTTTTGAGCTATGATTCAGGAAATTCAAAAAATGTGGAATCGAGAAAAAAATGTTTAAAAATTTACATAGGGAGAATTGTTTTACAGGATTAGGTAAGATACTGGGCTTCTACATCAATACTGCATAGTTCAAGCATAGTTCCAAGCAGTCGGTACCTGCTCGGTCGGTAAAGTAGATCACCGTTTTATCCGCAATGTAGTTCAATATGTTGTCTAAAGATGGCGCCATCATCACTGACTTCGGTAATTTACTGTTTTACCAGCTATGTAGTTCAATGTGTGTCTTGAAGTACACCTCGTTTCCCGATTTCTCCTTCGTTCGCTTGTTCTCACTCCTTGTCTTTCTTGAGCACACACATACGCGGCCGGCTACGCCTACTGCGCCGAACGTGGCTTGACGCAGGAGGGAGGGTTATCGCTTCCCCTACAATCCAGAAAACGAGGAGCGTTGTAGAGTCTTCGGTATTACAAAAAAAACGCGTTTAAGAAATAAATTGCACATATCAACTTTGAAAAACGTGCATCGAATTTTCTATGATACGCCCAATTGATTTTCGCAATTAATGTTCCCCCTTTTGAGTATCGTTATATATTTAAAAAGTTTATATTTATAATTATTCATGTTATCGACTATTATAAACAATAGATTTTAAATATTTATTTTGAGAAATGCGTATGAAAATAAATTACACATGACAGTTCTGGAAACGTGCATCGAATTTTTTATGACATACGCAATTCATTTTCTCAATTAATTTTCCCCCTGTAACCTATTGAAACAATTCTTATGTAAAATGATCTCCTTATTCCAAAACTGTGTAGCAGAACTCTGGCAAATTTGCCATTCTCGAGATATTAGCAATTAATAATTTTCTTTATAAACTTTTTATTGAACATTTAAAATTTGAATTTTTTGTCTTCTTCACTTGTTAGGCAAGCTCATGAGAAACAATAGTTGTTTCGGCGTTTTTCACTGCGACGAATATTTATTGCACAAAATTAATCAACGTGTAAATTAAGTGACAAAAAATAATTTTATCAATAACCAAAAAAGTATTTCTCGATACTTTACGACCTCGAACAAATACTTTTTTGGTTTTGCAGTTTTTTTAGTTACCTCCTTTAACAATTGCACCCGTTCTTAAAAATAACGGTTGAACCCTACTTTAAACCCAAAAAAATCTCTCAGTGCTTCACATGACAGAGAGTCCATCATGCCTCTGACATGTGCCATGCCACTCCACGTTGTGTGGAGTGTGGGGGCGCACATATAAGTTCTAGTGGCAAGAAAGATCGCGATACGCCGTCAACCTGCGTTAACTGTGCTGGAGATCACCCAGCCAACTATAAAGACTGCCCAGCATTCAAAAAAGCGTCTGGAAAGCCCACTAAAAATACTAAACCACACAATTCCAAACCTGCTGATAACGCTAAGGATACTGTCCCCAGTATAACTTCTGCACCCTTGATTTTTCCAAGTAATATAAGCCCCCAAGAACATGAAACCCCCGTAAGCTCACCGGGCTTGCAGACTTAAACACTGTACAGCATTAAAGTAGCCTCAAAAGGCGTGACTAAGACCGAAAATAAACCGAAAGCTAAAAAACAGACTGGAAATCAAACTAAAAAATCTACTACCGAAACTCATCACATTCAGGGCCGGTTGATCCACCTATGGATAAAAGCTGTACATAAATTTACCTGACAAATAGGATACTTTCATGTTGATCCACCGTTGGCTAGCGCTATCTGACAGATAAAGCGGGAGTTACCAGTCAGTTAACTATCGGCCAGCCAAAGTGCCCAATAACGGATTTATCTAGCAGATAAGCACGAAATACAGAAAAAGTGAGTTTAGACAATGCTGTCAAAATGGAATTCGGCTTTATGCACGCGAAGCTCTTGTTTCATAGTTGAAAAATTTCAGACGGTTTGTTATGAAAATTCAGAACAAAGAATAAAACATGAAATAAAAATAAAGCCATCAGAAAAATTTGGTAGGATCCATTGACAGGTTATGTTTATATTCCTCTATAGTAATATAAAAAAGTCTAATTTTATTGTGAAATTTCGTTGGTGTTATTTCCCGAGGAAATTTTTTATAAACCCACAAATTAAAAAAAATAAATTTATGATAACTGTAAATGTTAACCCTTGCTTTATCGTTGGCAAATTTTAGACTTTATGTCATAACAAAACTGAATAAATAATAAAATGTCAAATAATAATAAAACCGCGAGAAAAAGTTATGAGATAAAAAACTCCAATTCTAAAATAATATTTCGTTGATGTTGTTTTCGGAGGAAATTTTTCATACACCCACGAATTAAACTAAAATAATGTATAATAACCGTTAATAATAACTCGTTTCATGAGCTGAAAAATTCACATATCTTTATTCTTCACAGAAAGACTAAGTAGTGCGCTTCTTCTATTTATTAATAATTAATAATATAACAGATTCACAGTAGCAACAGTGTTATATAATTGTGACGCTATTTCTGCGGAGCGTCAACGTCACAGAAGTGTCAGTGTCTTGAAAACGCGAAAAGTATTAGTATTCCCTATATCTCCCTATGTAACTGAAGGATAACTAGCAGCACGTGAAATACAGTGGATCAACCCGAAATCATTATCTGTCAGATAAACCGTACGATAAATTTATTCTGCTGGATAACTATCTGACACTTTATATAGAGGTGGATCACGCGGCCTTCAGAGAGTAACTTCCTGCCAATAATTGCTGCCGTTCGGAATCCACCCTCTCAAGACATTAAAGTTGACTTAGTTGACCGAATAAAAAAGCCATGACTTTAACAACCGAAATAATGGGGGGAAATATAAGTAAGAATAAAGCTATTAAACAAACAGCCGAGATTATAACAAGTATATTATTAATGCTAACAGTAGTACCGCGATCTTAATTTAAGAAAGTATTGACCACCACGAACTAATAATTCCTGAACTTGAAGTCGTTGAAGCTATGGATCTACAAATAAAAATCCACGGATACCCATATGTCATCGTCTCACTCTACCAGACTCCCTCTCGATGATTTACAAAAAATGATTAGAGAAAAATATTCCAACTTGCACCCCCGGTGATTGCAGCAGGGGACCTAAATGCCAAACACTTAGCTTGGTCTTACCTCGCTACAATTTTGCAAAAAGAAACTGGCAAACATTCAACTCGACCCAAGAATCTCACGCTAATTTCGAACCTTCACTAACAAATACCACTCAAATTGATGACGCCATATTTAACCTTACCTCAAGCATAAAAACTTACGATTCACGCTTCAGTGCCTCAGACTACTATAAACAAATACGATCCACCTCTCAGCCACGAGATTCAGGACCTTATCCACATGCGCAATAAACTCTGCCGAACACATAAAAAAACTAAAAGCCGTATACTAAAACCATCATTAACCACCTTCGGAAAACTATAGCAATTAAAGTTCAAGAGTACAGATGCAAACAATGGAATAAAGAAGTCAGTAAACTTCAAATTAAGGATAACTCTATATATCGTATGGTTAAGGCCCTAACAAAGCCGCGAACTAATATTCCCCCTCTCAAAAATCCAGACCAAACATTTGCGCTCTCTCCTACCGATAAATCAAATCTCCTAGCGGCAAATTATGAAAGTAGTTTCGCGCTACATGACAAGCCATCTGACCCTCGGCACATTGCGAAATGTGAACAAATTGTCTCCGATTTTCTTAAAATCCCTAGTACCGATAATATTAAGAAAGTAACCCATAAGGAACTAACAAACCAAATTAGAATTATTTAAAAAAACAAAGCTCCTGTTCCTGACTCAAGTTCAAACTTAGTCCTCAAAAAACTTCCGATTTCGTATCTCACTCTCCTCGCCAATATCTTCGATGCGTTTATTCAACTGAGATACGTTCCTAATTCATGGAAAATAGCTCACACTTTAGCTTTTCAGGAAAAAGGCAAGGACCCAGTCGGACCAATCCGCATTGCAGCGACGTTCACAACAAATTCAGTACTGGGCCAATATGAGTTAACCGCTACTGACTTGCCATTACTGGCGTAGTAATGGCTATCATGAGTATTTAGTACTGTTTCAGTACTGAAAAGATAGTACTGCGCCAGTAATGGGTGGCAGTACTGCACCAGTACTGGTTAGCCGCTACTTCGTTGCCATCACTGACGCAGTAATGGCCATATTGAATATTAAGTACTGCGCGAGTACTTGGAAGACAATATTAGAAAATATTATTACTGTGAAATTTTTGTCAATTCATATAATAATAATATAATATGTTTGATAATTTGGAATAAAAACTAATATTTATTATTATTTATTTATGTCCTATCAATTTGAATCGAATTTAAATTTTCGCGCGCTTTCTACATGATGACCAGAAGTTGGTACGATCTAAATGGCTACCAACGGCTACCAACATCATCTCAACGTGGTTTTACTCGGCATCGTAAAACGCTTTGGTTGTTCTTGCGGAAAAAGTGCAGTTTTTCGCGAATTGTTGCGATTTATGAGCAGTAATTCAAGGTAAGTTCAGGATTCTATTTCGTCAGAAATTAAACCATTACGATTGAGGCACGTGATCAAAGTCATCTAACCTACAATATTGTAGGTTTTCCTAAATTTATATTCCTCATTTTCTACCACGTGTAGAACGCCGGAATGTAGCATTTCGGAAAATTTGGAATCTGATTCCATTTGCTCTTTGGAACAATCAGAGGAAACTGGAAACGAGGAAGAATATATTGCTAATGATTAGATCTCTAATCCGCCATTGCGGGCGGAACACTCATTCCCAGTACTGTACCCGTCTTCCATCATCACTCATTGCCAGTACCGTGCTTGTATTCCGCCTGTATAGACGCAGTACCGATTGCTTAAGTATCGTGAACGCATTTCACCAGTACGGGCGCAGTACTAATTGCTAATACCGTGTCCGTATTCCGCCAGTATAGACGCAGTACTGATTTTTAGTACGATTCAAGTACTGGTTAGCCAGTAATGGCATGCCCGTATGAGCCCAGTACTGCCAGGCAGTACTCAGCAAGTGCTGGCATCTACAGGCCCATTAGTCTTCTTAATACAATGAGCAAAGTTTTTGAAAAAATAATACTCGCATAAACATTCACCTCGAAGAAAACAGCATCCTTAAACCGCAACAATACGGTTTTAGAAAAGGTCACTCTACGCAGCACATGATGCTCAAGCTAACTGAAGCCATTAACTTAAATTTCAATCGAAGAAAACATGCTGGAGCTGCTTTTCTCGATGTAAAAAAAGCTTTTGACTGTCTTTGGCATGTACGACTGCTCAGAAAAATAATAAATTACAATTTCCAAGAGGGCTCATCCTCTTTATAAGCTCTTATCTTTCTAACACAAAATTCTCAATTCTCAAAAAATTTGAATTAAAATTCTCAAAAGAGAAAACAATCGGAGTGGGTGTGTCCCAATGCAGCATACTAGGACCGGTATTCTTTATTATTTACGTCAGTGATCCCAGATCTGAAACGAAATGTGGTCCAATACTATGACAGGGCTATGACCGTGTGAATATAGTTGGAGACAATGACTTGGTTGCGTGCGCAATCCATTTCGCATATTTTGAGTTTACGTTATTTCAAGTATAAGATATAAATATTATAAAAATTAATACTATTATATATATAATTAAAAATTTGTCATAAGGACAACCGCAGGATTTCGCCGGGAGCGGGTGCTAATCTGGAAAATTGCACCCGCTCCCAGCGAAATTGCGGTATAATTTCAGCCATAACCACGTCTCACGACCGTGATATAGGTGGTTACAATCTGTAACGGAATCAATACGACGATCCAGCAAACGCCTCGTGCACCCTAAGAACACGTAGCGACCCAAGGACTACCGCCTTCTGCATTTTTCCTGCAAGTGTTTTAGCATATTGTTGACACGCGGGGATGCTTTTCAGGTCATTAGCAAGTGAAAGCTTGGCACCTCCAAGAGCGCCGATGATAAGGACGATTAGTTTAACAGAATATTCCAGGTACAATCGTTGCAAAAATAAGGTCTCGATACCTCTCTTTCTTTTCATTCTCCTTGGTTATGATGTTTTTGTCAGCTGGTCACGAAAATTCGATAACGAACACGGTTCGCTTCTCGAAGTCAAGAAGAACCATGTCAGGCCTCGAGTGAGCAACAGAAACATTTGTCGAGAATATAAAGTTCCAGTCTATGCGGCACTTCCCATTCTCGACAATTGACTCAATTTCCCTAGGAGCATTTAGAGGAGCGATATTAAGGTTAATGCCGCAAGAGTAACAGAGATGGTAATAAATCCTTAGTGCCGCATTGTGCCTTTGAATATAGGTCGTTCCCGCGTGAGTTGAACAACTCGATAGTGTGTGAGCTAAATGCTCGGGGTGTGCATGGCACGCCCTGCAGCTATCATCAGGAATGTCTTGGCTCAAAATGTGGCGACGGTATGTTAAGGTGGAAATGACACCGTCTTGGTATGCAAAGATGAAACCCTTCGTACCAAACTTCAATCCGGGCGATTTAAGGAAAGCAAACGTTAGCTCACAGGACATTGACTGATCCTTCACATTTCTGTGGAAGATACCGTGCATCCTCTAATCGAGGAGCTGTTCACGAAAGTTTTTCTCTTGTGCTTTCTTAATACGGGCTTTCAGGAGTGAGCACTCGAGATAGATAATATTTGATGCATTTTGCTCACCCCTAATACTGAAGTCAAGTCCGAGTGCTTCAGCAGTCTCCTCCGCTGCTTTGTACAGAAACGCTCCTTTGCCCACTTCTTCGTGATTCCTGACCATTTTAAGAAGAGGGTCTCTTCCATTTGCAACTCTATGTGCTGTACTCAGAATAATCCTGTTGTAAAGACATTCAAAACTCAATATTCCGCGACCCACTTGACGGCGTGAGATGTGCAGTCGCGGAACGGAAGACTTAAGATGCATGCCTTTGTTCATGTGCATAACCTTTCTTGTCCCGATATCAAGAGAGTTTTCCTCGCTTCAAATAAACCTTGGCGCATTTGTCTAACCCAAATTCCATTCCAATTTCCTTAGTATATCGTTCGACAATCCCCAGAGCTAGATGCAGTTGCTCTCTGTTTTTAGCATGGATCTTAAGATCGTCCATGTAAAATACATGAGTGACCTTGTACTTTCGATCTGCAGGTTTGCCGCACAAGTACCCGTGGGAATGGCGAAGTGCTAGAGATAGTGGCAATAATGTAAGGCAAAAGAGGAGTGGGCTCATGGTGTCGCCCTGAAAGACACCTCTCTGAAAGGTGACCTTTTTAGTTGTCACATGATTTTTTCCAGATGAGATAGTAAATCTGGTTTTCCAAAGCGGCATCAATCTTTCTGTGCACCCAAATATTTCCGGATGACCCTTTAAGATTTCCAAAAGACAGATGATAAGTCTATGGGATGTCGAATCGAAAGCTTTCCGATAATCAATCCAGGCCATCGATAGGTCACGTTGGTAGAATGCTGCATCTTTGCAGACACATCTATCGATGAGTCAACCACTCTGGAATCGGCTCTTCCGACTTCAAATATGAGGTGAAAATACGGGCCAAATGCTGATGGGTTGAAGAAAACTTCTTCCATCAGAATGTTTTGATACAATCTGGTCCCGGTGCGGAATAGTTCTTCATCCCTCTTAATACTTTTTTCACCTCCTCGGTAGTGATGGGTGGGCATTCTTTATCAGGTGTTATGAGGGCAACACATAACTCCTTGAAGCTATTTATATTTTCTGAGTCTTCGTCCAGTCTATGCTGAACTTCGTAGACTTCTCTCCAAAATACTTCGACCTCCTCTGGTTTGGGTGGGTGTTCGACAGTAACGGGAGGGTCTTGGAAGAGTCGAGATGGGGCAGAGAGAAACTGTTAATTTTCTCTGACCCATCTCTCCCTTCGCTCTAGACTTCTCTTAGCGTCAGATAGTATCCGTATTCTCTCAACAATATGCTGTCTGGTGGTCAGCAGCTTTGACTTGTTAAGTGTGTGATAACGGGTCCGCAGTTCGCGAGCGAACTTTCGAACCTTGGCGGTAAAATTCCTGCCAGATGTGATGTAGTCAATCACACACTGAATGCGGGAGGCGCACCGTCTTGCCCAGCCTATCTTTATGGCAAGTTGATGCATTCGTCTTTTGGTCTTATGACCAGCCATTGGTTTTGTTTTACGGTTCGCATCGGCCAAAGCTCTCGCTGAATTATACACACAATAATTGATAGCCCAGAGGTCGGATTTTCCAGAAAAATGTCCACGAAGCTCGTCAACCATTTCAGCCAGATCTTTAGGCTTGAGAGAAACCTTGGTGTTGATGTTTCTCCGGGTCGTAAAGCATCGCTCTTCATCTATTGGATGCCTGCGCGCGGTTGGTCTTAGTGTCGTCTCTCTTTCTCTGTTGCCGGCTTGTTCTAGCTGTGGTAGAGTAGGCGTTCCGCTTACATAGCCCGTTTTACGGAGTAGTTCAGCAAGGTTTCACAGACGTTTCTGCGAAAGGTTGCGATAGCTCCGGGTGTTTCTCGCACCACAGATCATGCAGCCATGCCATGTAACCCCGTTCAGGGGCCACACTCGCATCGTAGAACTCTAGCAAGTCGTGATTCAGTCGCTCAGTCCACCCAAAGGTTGCGAGATCCCGCCGATCCATCGCATTGAATCCATTTTCATTGGCTCCCCCAGCTCTAGATTGGTCGGCATTGTTGGCCGACCCATTGTCGGGAGCCCTGCGCGTTCTGTTGTTTTGTACCGCACTTACTACAACTATGTTTGGTGTTGGCATTGTTGTTCCCACGAGAAGCAAGGGAAAGGGGTTCGTCCATCCTTGTAGAGCCCCGCATGCAAGGATAAGGCTGCGTACTCTGAGAGTTCGCCCGGTATCCCAGAGTCACCGTTCTAGACACCTCAGCCAGGTGCCATTCAGCTTTCGACACGGTTTTCACAGACATTTCACAGACATTTGCAGACGGCTGTGCACAGCTGTCAGTTGCCCTTCAGATTTCTTTGTAATACTTCTAGCAAGGTTAGCTGAGAGGCTGTAGGCGTTAGGAATTAGGAATGCGAAACTTGTATGGTTCGAATCCCGCAGGGAATAGAAATTTTCATAGCGTGCGATTACAAACAGTCTAGTGATTATGTAATAGTAAATAATTGTCTACTTAAACATGTTAAAAATATTAGAGTTTAATATTAATAACATAATAATACAAGAGATTAATTTTTTGCAGCGAAAAATCGGTTCTCATTTCATAGAACTGTTCTCTATAGTTTCGTGACTTCTTCGATATAGACTGTATTTTAGATTTTTTAGAACTTTGCTACACATTTCGTTGCATAGTGCAATGCAATGTAAAACAAAGACGAATTCAACTTTTATTAAACTACCCATCTTATCCTCTACTATAGGATTAGTTCTATAAAATTTAATGGATATTTTTTTTCCGTGTTTTTTTCCCCCCGTTTTCTTATATCTAGTATTTGTACGATCAATTTTACTATCTATTCAGTTTTTCTATTGTACAATTCAAAACTTCACAATAAAATGGAGAAATGTGAAATAAAATCGTTAATGTTTATTTTTCCATATTTTAATATTGCTAAATAAAATATGGAATCCATGTTAAATTTTATTAAATACACACCATTTATATCCCCTAAAAATCTGTTTGTTTATGAATTATTTAACATTTAATTTTCAAATTAAGCCTTAAGCTTATCTAAAGTATATCTTAATTGTATAATCCTTACAATTAGATAAAAAATTATATCCCCATAAATTAATGTAAAATATTAAAAAGTAGCAAAAAATTCACACATACTTGGGTTTTTATTACATAATATTAAAAAAATACTCAATTTTGAATTCCATAATAAAAAATTTGTAAGTATTAATAGTTAAAAAATTGTTAAGTGGACTTAATAATTTATTAAATTACCATATGCAATGTTTCAATTTATTTGTGATCACTTCTTTTTTTTATTATGAGTATTTGATTAATTATTTAGTATAATTAATGTTAAAAAAATGTATTTGTCAACTATTATCGGCAATCACTTTCCTCGAATAATTTAAATAAAATACTGTTTATTTCAAGTCCTATAGTCATACCAGAAGAAAGGGACTTCAAGGTTCAGCATTCGAAACCGAGATTTTTTTAAGATTTCTTGACTTTTCTCTCAGTTCCCCCTCGAAAAAAAATCGTAAATGTTGAAGAAGGCCAGGTGATCCTACGTAGTACTACGCCTCTGGCTTGTGTAAACCCCTGCTGTATAATATGCCACATGGCCAGGTCTAGTCATCGACCAGTACCTACACTCTGCACGGGACCGTACTGAAACAGACCCCTTTTTTCAAGTCTTCAAGCGGCCACAAGCCAGTGTCTCCAGAACGTGGGATTTTTCGGCCCCCACCACTTTCCCATCTGGGAGCGACACATTCAAACGTCGTGTAAACCTCGTGTAAAGCCGAAAATGCACGAGCAGAAATCCGAGCTCTCCCGACCTCACGAATGACGATCTAGCTGCTCCTCGAATTTATTCAGGTTTTAAAATCCCGAGTTAGCTTAGAACCATTAGGCTTATTGCGCAGAGGCAAATATAATTGACTTTATGTAAATAGATGTAGGAGACAAGACTTCTGGGTCTAAAATGTTTCAAATTTAGTGCTGTATGCCTTAGTCATATTTTTAGTAAACAATGGATTTTTAACAAATAAAAAACAAATTTTCGACAAAATAATTCAATTTTCAACCCAAGAAATTGCTTTAAAAAATAAATTTTTTAACTTGAACATTGCAGTTTATACTGAAGTTTGCAGTTGAAAAAATTAATTTTTTAACCCAAATAAATCCGATTTTATCAACAAAAGAAATTAATTTTTATCTAAAACAAATTAATTTTTTAAGCAGAATAATTCGCCAACAAAGAAGATAAATTTATAACTAAAAAGAAAATTTTTCAAGAAAAAAAATGGTCAACAAAATTGTTCAATTTTCATCTATAGAAACGAATTTTAAACTAAAAAAATAAGTATTCGATAAAAAATGAACTAATCAAATTTTCAGACAAAAAATGGAGTTTTCAACAAAAGAAATTACTTTTTAACTAAAATTATAATGTTTCAACGAAAAATTCAATAGATAAATTTCCACTTGAAAAATAATTATCAACCCCAAAAAATCAAAGTTTCAACAAAATATTTAAATTCCCAAGAAAAGAATTAAATTTACAAACAAATATTTTAATTTTCAAACCAAAAACTTTCTACCGAAAACAGAATTTCAAAAATTTCAAAGCAATTTTAAAACAGCAACAATTTTTTTAAACAAAATACATAAATTTTCAATGAAAATCGGTTAAATTATCAGTTTAAAAAATCAATTTACAACCAACAATTTTTCACAAAATAGTGTAATTTCCAAAAAATAGGTGAACTTTTAACCATTTCATACAAAAAAAAAGAAGTTTCAACAAAAAATGCATTTCCATCCAAAAAAATGAATTCTTGATTAAAATGGATGAAATTTTAAACAAGAAAAATAATTGTCTACCAAAAAAGAAGATTTTTTGACTGAGAATGGTCAATTTCCTACAAAAAAAATTCAACCAAAAATGATACAATAAAATTTTTAGTATAAGAAAAGGTTTTTTCAACAAAAAAAGAATCGAATTTTCAACAAAACAGTAACATTATCAACCAAAATAGTTCTTTTAAAAACTTTTAAGTTTAAAATAATTTCATTTTCAATGGAAGTAATGAATTTTCAACTGAAAATTGTTTTTAATTCTGAGAGAAAATTTTAAAAAATATCAGAATTTTTTAAAATTATTTCCTAGATTTTCTATATTATATAATTTTAGAAATATAAGGAATTTAATTCTTATTAAGCCTTCTTGCGCAATTTCGTCGCACCATTTTTTGTTATGTTTATGTTGGTTTATAAAATTTGCTTTCAAATTTTAGTAAGTTTACGAAATATTCAGAAATTTTGAAACGATTAAAAAATAATTAAAACTTGCAAAAAAATCAGGAAAAATTTGAATAATTCTTAAAAATTAGAAGATTAGAATGTCTGAAAAGATTAGAAAAAAGAATTATTTTTCTAATAATCGTTTGAAAACTTTTAATAATTTTTATTTACAAAAATGTACTTTAAAAAAAATCAAAAAGATTTTGAAACACATCAAACGATTTCCTAAAATTTAAAAGAAGAGTGTAAAAGATTTTAAAGCAAGATGTTTCAATTTGATAAGATTAAAAAGTTTTAAAAAACGTAAATAATCCAGTAATTCAAGAAATATTTAGAAGAATGGAAGAGGTTTAAATATAATCTTAAACTTAAATTTTTTAGAAATGTAGATTTTCAAAAATTTCGAAAAAATAAACTTTAGAAGCTATAAGGGAATTCAGAAGTATTTCAAGGAGATAAAATTATTTTTCTTAAAATTCCTGTGAAAAATTTAAAAGATTATGAGTAAATTTTTTCACATCCTGAATGCTTTTTTAAAATTTTCAGAAAAATGTAGTAAGTTAAAATTTTTTGAAATTTATTTTGCTTTAAACGTACTAGAAATATTTAAAAACTTGAAAAAATTTCTCAAAATTTATCAATTATTCCTTGATATCTTCGAAACTTCTAAATGTCCTACTCATCTTTTAAAAAGACTCGAATTTTTCTAATATTTTTTTGAGGATTTTAAGAGAACAAGCCAAAAAGTTATTAACTTGACCTCATTCAAAAGACTGATCATTTGACAAAAATGTTTTAAAATTTTCCTTTGAATGTGGTGTGGATAGGAATTTTATTAAAAAATGTATTGCAGAACGTTTTGCGATTGAGCGACTTGAAAAATAACAGCAGATTCTTAAGAGGTCCGAGTACATACAGTAGATCACTGTACCAGATTTAGAATTTTATATGGATGTAGCTAGGATGCAAAATAAACTATTAGAAATCAAGACCAGGTAGGTCCCCATGTAATAATAATATTACATCACTTGTTTGAGATGAAGAACATATAATTTGAATAGTTTGAATGCTCTTGCTAGTATTTATGAAATAAATCAGGTGCATAATTATTAGAGTTGACTGCTACAAACGATGAAATCATCTTTCACATAAGAGAGTGATCTGCTGAACAGATTCAATCTTTTGACATGAAACAATAATATCTAATGCAAGGATACTGTGAATCAAAAATTTAAAGTGAAGTATCGAACTCGTATATTAAAATGCACTATTATGTATAACAGCTAAAAATCTTGGTTTTTCTTAGAACCAACATTTTATTTTAAATTGTAGTGAAATAAACCCATTTAAAGGGGCCAGAATATCAAGTTAACAGAATAAGGGCCTATTTCACCAACTCTGATTAAAACCATGATTAACTAATCATGATTATTTTTAATCAATGATTAAATCAGAATTAACCAGCGATGCGTTCTACCAAGCATTTCGAACCTCTGGTTAGCTAATCATATACTTTGTTCGTAATAAGGTCTAGTTTCTAGGTCTTTCTGTTGTAACGGCGACTCTGATTGGTTAGAACGAAATTCTTCATGAACACCGTGCGCCATATTAGCACATGATAAGATTCCCTAAATTTGAGGTTACGATTGGCTTCAGTAGCAAGTCTAATAGAGGAGAAGTGGCAATTGTGTCTGAATATTCGTGGCCTTCTCTGAACGTGATTAAGCATTTCATCATCATCAGATGAAGAAAAAATATCATTGTAAAACAGAGCCATATTTTCTTCCTGTATACTGCACTCACTGCACCTGCACTTGAATTTCGGAGTTATGTTACTTTAATCACTGATTAAACTCCATGACCAGTCATTATTGGGCGGTTAAGTTAACCCGTAATTATCTTCCCCTAATCATGATTAAAAGAATGGTGGAACTCAAAGTATTAATTAAATTAGGTTAATCAATGTTTAACTAATTAATCAGAGTTGGTGTAATCGGCCCTAAGTAAATGAAAACTTAGTTTGATTAAGAAGAGGTCTTTGGTTAACAGAGGTTATGATGGAGTGCGCCACTATCAGGTACGCTGCTTTTCATATAATTGTAACAACGCTTTCTCCTGTTAAATCTTGTATTCTCTTAAATCAAGGTAACTAAACTATCAAAAATGTATGTGGAAGAGCGAGAAAGAGTAGAGGAGGAGGAGGAGGAGGAGGAGGAGGAGAAAAAGGAGGAGGAGAAGGATGAAGATACAGTAATGGTGTAGTTAAGACAAGTAGGTACAGAAAATATTGAATTCAATGATTATATCATCCGAATCGTATGTTGTATGACATTTGGATGTGCAAATAAAAGGAGCGTAACAGCTTTAAAATAACAACAACAAAACTTGAAGAAACTGCAGGTAACACCTTGTTCATGCGTACTAAGTGTATCACCATTCTTTGTACTGCAATCTGCGATGAGTTTGATAAATCCAGTTGAATAGATAAGGATTTTTTATTAATAGAATCGTGAACATACTTTTGTTTCAACTATAGCAACTTATTAAACTAAAACTTAATTTCATTAACAAGAGATTCGGATTATATAATCATTGAATCCAATATTTTCTGTACCTACTTGTCTTAACTACACTATTACTGTATCCTCATCCTTCTCTCCCTCTTCTTTTTCCTCCTCCTCCTTCTCCTTTACTCTTTCTCGCTCTTCTGCATACATTTTTGATAGTTTAGTTAACTTGATTTAAGAGAATACAAGATTTAACAGGAGAAGCGTGGTTACAACTATATGAAAAGCAGCGTACCTGATAGTGGCGCACTCCATCACAACCTCTGTTAACCAAAGACCTCTTCTTATTCAAACTAAGTTTTCATTTACTTAGCGTCGATTTCACCAACTCTGATTCAATCGTTAATCATTGATTAACCTTATTTAATTAATACTTTACGTTCCAACATTATTTTAATCATGCTTAGGGGAAGATCATCACGGGTTAACATAACCGCCCAAGAATAGCTGGTTATGGAGTTTAATCAGTGATTAAAGTAACATAACCCCGAAATTCAAGTGCAAGTGCAGTGAGTGCAGTATACAGGAAGGAAATATGGCCCTGTTTTACAATGATATTTTATCCTCATCTGATGATGATGAAATGCTTAACCACGTTCAGAGCAGGCCATGAATATTCAGACACAATTGCCACTTCTCTTCTATTACACTTGCCACTAAAGCCAATCGTAACCTCAAACTTAGGGAATCTTATCATATGCTAATATGGCGCCGGGTGTTCATGAAGAATTTCGTTCTATCGCCGTTACAACAGAAAGACCTAGAAACTAGACCGTATTACAAACAAAGTATATGATTAGCTAACCAGAGGTTGAAAATGCTTGGTAGAACGCATCGTAGGTTAACTCTGATTTAATCATTGATTAAAAAATAATCATGATTAGTTAATCATGGTTTTGATCAGAGTTGGTGAAATAGGCCCTTATTCTGTTAACTTGAAATCCTGGCCCCTTTAAATGGGTTTATTTAAGTACAATTTAAAACAAAATGTTTGTTCTAAGAAAACCCAAGATCTTCAGCTGTTATACATAATAGAGCATTTTAATATATGTGTTCAATACTTCACTTTGAATTTTTGATTCACAGTATCCTTGCATTAGATATTATTGTTTCAAGTCAGTAGATTGAATCTTTTCAACAGATCACTCTATTATGTGAAAGATGATTTCATCGTTTGCAGCAGTCCAATCTAATAATTATGTACCTCATTTATTTCATAAATACTAGCAAGAACATTCAAATTATTCAAATTATATGTTCTTCATTTAAAACAGTTGATATAATATTATTATTACAGGGGAACCTACCTGGTCTTAATTTCTAATAGTTTATTTTGCATTCTAGCTATATCAACATTAAATTCTAAATCTGTTACAGTGATCTACTGCTTGTTTTCGGACATCTTAAGAATCTGTAGGTACTTTTCAAGTCGCTCAATCGCAAAGCCTTCTGCAATATTACAACATTATTTTAGTTTTAAAACATTTTTTAATACATTGAATCTTTTTTAACAGATTACTCTATTATATGAAAGATGATTTCAACGTTTCTTAGTTAAGTCTAATATTAATGTAGCTGATTTATTTTATGAATTCTAGCAAGCGTTTTCAAATTGTATTTTCTTCATCTCAAATGGCTGATTTGGCATCCTAGCTGTACCAATATAAAATTTTGAATCTGCTACAGTGATCAACTGTATGTAATCGGACCTTTCAAGAATCTGTTAGTATTTTTCAAGTCACTCAATAGCAAAGCCTTCTGTAATCTTACAAAATTATGTTTTAATTTTAAACATTTTTTAATACATAGCTCTCTCCCTCTCTCTCTCTCGCTCTCCATGTCTCTTTCTCCCTAAACTATATATGTTACAAATCATTTAGCATCTTTATCTATTAATATATCCCCTCTTTGTCGAAATATTTTACAAGGTGCTAAATTATAACCCACACTTCTAGACACGTTTGAAATATAACGTCTTTCTACATGGCCAATATTTTATTTTGCATCCTAGTTATATCAATAAATTCTACATCTGTTGCAGTGATCCACTGTATGTAAAAGGACCTCTTAAAATTCTGCTGGTATTGTTCGAGTCGCTCAATCGTAAAGCCTTCTGCAATATTACAAATTTTACAAAATTATTGTTTGAATTCAAACATTTTTTAATACATGGCTCTCTCTGTCTCTCTTTCCATCTATTTTTCTCTCTAAGGCATACATGCTGCAGATGATTTACTATCTCTAACTATTAATATATCCCCTCTTAGTCAAAATATTCTACAAGATTCTAAATTATTGTTATTATCGACACATCTAGACACGTTTGAAATATAACGTTTTTGCAGTTTAAAAAATGTAATGCGTCACGAAAAATAACCTTGAAGTTGTTTACAACAAAACTGCGTAATATAATTTAATGAAGCCATTCAGAATATTGTGGAAGCAATATATACCTACTTTTTTTGTTTCAGAAGATTCAACATTATAGAAAAAGAATTTTAACGCTAAATTAGATCATTCTCGATTTCTATAAATACTATACAGTAGCTTAAGTGGATGATTGAAAAAATTTTCAAATATTTTATTATGTTTTATATTTTTTAAACTTTTATTTTAAATCTTTTCTCCCGACCGGCGGCTCAGCTATGGAAGGGGATGATGATTCACCACTCTGTCCTCTTCGGCTCAAACCTGTTTAATCTTACATAATACATTTCTAAGAAATTACCCTGAAAATAATCACATCACACACTCTATATCAAAGACATCGACTATTTCTCGGAATTCTATTGACAATAACAAGCAATTATAATCAACGATAAATTCATCAATATACAGGAAATATGACACCACTTAAATCATCATATCTTCTGGCGGCTCACTTATCAGGGGATGGTCACTCATCGCCCAGCCAGTGATCCCAGATCTGAAACGAGATGTGGTCCAATACTATGACAGGGCTATGTCAGTGATCCCAGATCTGAAACGAGATGTGGTCCAATACGATGACAGGGTTATGTCCGTGTGAATATAGTAGGAGACGCTGTAAATGACTGAATTGCGCACGCGACCCATTTATCCTCTTCTGAATTTGAAAACTCGAAGGTGCACGATTGCCTGTCGGAACACTTCGGCGATTCTATTTATATATCTATCTGCTAACTGCTTTGAAATAAATTCAGGAGATTGGGATTTTAATATTTCCAGATTTCGATCCCGACGATTCTCATGATTTGAATAAATCGCGCGCCTCTTGATATGCGTATATTTTGAGGTTATGTTATTTCATGTATAAAATATAAATTATATAAATATTAATA